>NC_135319.1:43083639-43383639 GCF_048772815.1 Callospermophilus lateralis | reverse complement strand
TACGTCACCCTCCAGAGGGCTGGTACCAGTCTGTGCTCCCACCAGCATGCATGGAGGGCTAAGTGCCTGGGCTCTGGGAGGATGAAGACATTATTGTTTGGAAAAAAAAAAAAAATCCTTGTGAATTCCTTCAGCAAAAATAATTCCCAATAACTCACATTAATTCATTAGTTTTGACTACGAATTAGGTAGAATGTTTTCTCATAAACTATAGGTCATTGTGTGTGGTGGTGGGGAAGAGAGAGAGATCACTGGTTCATATCCTTTGCTCATTTTCATCCTGAGATGTTCAATTTTTCTTATCAGTTTATAAAGGCTTTTTACATAGTGAGGATATTAGCCCTTTGTCCTATTTGTAACCTGTCTGTCAACCACTCTCCACTTCTGATTTATGGGCAGGTGGCGGGAGGGAGGCAGAGTGGGGCAGCCGGGGTAGGGTGGTTCTCTACTCACAGGGTGCTTTCCGCCTTGTTGATAAGCAGGTACATCTCGTAGAACTTGCCCTGGGGAATGGCCCCATTGGGCACCAGCAGGCTGACCCCTGGGGGGAGAGGGAGGTCAGCAGGGAGGGGGCGAGGGGGGAGGGAGTCAGGAGAACAGGGCTGGGAGGTGGCTAGCACAGGGCAGAGAGGGAAAGACATCCGAGTGCCAAGCAGTCACCGGCCAGCGTCTGGGGTCTGGGGCCTGGATGCAAGGAGAGGCCGAGTCATGGCCACTGCGGGCCTGTCCACTACACAGGGCCGCTGACACTGCCCGGGGCCTGAAGGCATCGGCCCCTCACCCCTAGCTCAGGGCAAGGCGGGACGGTGCTGATGACCAGTTTTGCACCCTGAGGTGGGCGCCCTTTCTCCACTGGAGTCTGGGGCAGTGCTCTGCAGGGCTGCTGAACTGTCCCCAACCAACAGACGGTGAGGCTCTGAGTGGCTGCCCAAGGTGCCCCTGGCCTGGAAGGAGCAGAGACTGAACCCCGGGTCTTCCAGTTGGCACCTCTATTTTACCCTCCCCTCTTGCCCTTGAACCCCACTGTCCCCGAGAAATGGGGGGAGGGAAGCCCTGTCCTCTGCTGGCTGGGTGGTGCGCTGTGCAGAGGACCGGCCGAGAGGCAGGGGACAGGCCCACCTGTGCCCGGGATGCTGAGCCTCCCGCCCAGGCAACCGAAGGTGCCGCTGACGCTGCTGCCCGGGTCCCGGGGCAGGCCCAGGGGCTGCTGGGAGCCGAGGCTGGCGCTGCGCAGGTGCAGGAAGTGTGCGTCCCGGGAGAGGTCGCCAGGGTAGGTGCCCGGCGGGTAGGTGACCCCCAGCAGGTCGGCCCCGTCTGGCCGGCCGGGCCCGGAGCTAGTGGTGCTGGAGCTGTAGACCTTGATCTTGAGGCTGGGCAGGGGGTCGAGCAGGGGCGAGTTGGTCATGGGGATCTTGTCGGCGGCATCCTGCAGGGCGTACACTGGCCCGCGGTAGGCCCCAGCGCTGGCTGTCAGGTCGGGGGGCACCGAGGGGTGCAGGAGCTGAGGGTTGCCTGTCGGAGGCGGGTAACGGTCAGACCAGGCCTGCCCCGCTGGCCGGGTCCTGCCCTGTCCCGCCTAGGAGCCCTCCTGTGCCACCCAAGGTCCAGCTGCAGAGGCTCGATGGCCACCTGCTGCGGGAATCTCTGGGCAAGCTCTGGAGAAACCCTGGGAGGGAGGAGGCCGCCCGGCTCTGGTCACCGCCGTGCAACCCCTGGTCCCTGCCCCCCAGCCACCCCGGCTGCCCGCGTCCTTACTGGGCCTTGCAGTCTTGAAGTTGACCGGGTGGAAGCCCCCAGTGAGGGCAGCCGAGGAGTCCGTGATGTCCGTGTCGAAGTCGCGGCAGCTGCGTCGGTACACCACGGCGCCCACGGCCACGAGGACCGCCACCACCACCAAGATGGCCACCACGAGGCCCGCGTACAGGGCCACATCTCCCGAGGCCTCCAGGACTGTGGACACAGGAGGGCTACATGAGGGGCAGGCCCGCTGGCCCCGGGCTGAGGTCAACTGAGGCCTGCCGTGGCAGGCTGGGGACTCGGGCCAGCCTGGGAGCCTCTGGGTCAGTCTCTCTCTCTTCTAAGTATTTCTATTCGTTTTTAGTTGTCGATGGCCCTTTATTTTATTGACTGACACGCGGTGCTGAGGATGGGACCCAGGGCCTCCCACATGCCAGGCAAGCCCCCAGCCAGGCTCTACACTAGTGACATGGCCTCCAGACCCCGGCCAGCCTCCACCCACCAGTGAACTCACTGCTTACTGCTGGGGAGACGGGGACTGTGACTCGGGACGCTGGCCACATGACCTGTCCTACCAAGCTGAGATCTGAACTAGGGCTCACTCTGAGCCTGCTGCACTGGCCATAGGACCACAGGTCCTGGCTTCACAAGTGCCTTCCAAGGGCCTTGCTGGTGTGTGTGGGGGGAGTGGCTGGGACATGCGCCATGGAGTGGGGGTGGTGGAAGACGGGTGGGATGGAGGTGACCCATGTGACATGGGGAGCTGCAGCTGGGAACACCTCTCCAAGGCCAGGAGGAAGGCGTCAAGACACAGGAGGCGAGGTCGACAGAACCTTCCACGATGGCGGCAATGTTCTCTGTCCACAGTGTCCGCACAACGGGCTGAAGCAAAGCCCCGTCAGTTCACTAAAACTGGGAGCTGGGCACAGTGGTGGACACCTGGAACCCCAGCAGCTCGGGAGGCCGAGGCAGGAGGATGGCCAGTTCAAAGCCGGCCTCAGCAAAAGTGAGGCCCTAAGCGGCTCAGGGAGACCCTGTGTCTAAATAAAATACAAAAGAGGGCTGGGGGGGGCTCAGAGGTCGAGGGCTCCTGGGTTCAATCCCCGGTACTCCCCTGATTTGGATCTAATTTATTTAAATTTATTTGAATATAAGCTTCAATAGCCACATGTGACCAGTGGCTGTCACACTGGCCAGCTCAGGCAAAGCCAAGGTGGCAGCCGTTGAAGTGGCTGCTCTTCCGCTGGCCCCTTCTGGGAGCTCCAGGAAGCACCCTGTCTGTGGGCCTCAGTGGTAAGGCCACTTCCCTCTCCCGGATTCCCCCAGCCCCGGGGGTCAGCCCGAGCCTTATGTCGCAGTAGGCCATGGCCTTCTGCTGGACTTCTGCTCACTTCCGACAGCTGCCTGGCCCCTGCCCCACCGTGGTCCACAGGTCCCTCGAAGGCCTGGGCTCCTACATCCCGAGGCTCCTGGCACTGCTCCCCAGCGTGGTGTGGCTCTGAACCTGATGTCCTGCCCACACTGGGGTCACTTGCCTCGTGATTTAAACTCTGTAATCAGCCACCAGCCTGGTCCCCTGGGGGGCTGGCCAAGGGCCTCACTGCCGGTCCCATGATTCCAGAATTACACGGACGCTGTACTTTAGTCACCACGGCCAGCCTGCCGGACGCTTTACTGCTCTGGACTGAGCAGTTCCGTGGCCGTCAGGGGTGACTTGGGAGGTGTGGCCCAGCTGCCGGGTTGCAATACAGGGCACTGGGGTGGACAGGTGGGGCCCTGCCTGCTGGCCCTGCCCTACGGAGGGAGGCCAAGGGCACAGGGCTAAGAGCACCAGGTTTAGCCACAAATTCTGGGTTCAAGCTGTGGTTCTGCTGTTTCCAGGGGCTCCCCAGGTAGGCCTCTCCTTCCCTCTGAGACTCGGTTTCCTTGCCTGGTATGGGGGAGCCAGGGGTCTCTGGGGGCCTCCCCGTCAGCCCAGGGCCCGCCTGCCTGCCCATGATGGAGGGCAGACATGCAGCGTCCAAAGCAGGAGGAGCCCCAGGAGCTGGGCACAGTGGGTGCTGTCCATCTCCCTGCCCTACCCCCACACCCGGAACCCCAGCCAGGGAGGACCGCGGGGCGAAAGAGGACAGCCGTGAGATGAACTTACGGTGGCTTTTGGGGTCGCTTAGAGTCCTCTTATCTGTTGAGGGAAATAAAGGGAGAGCCAGTGACACAGATGACAAGAAAGGGTGCAGAGAGGGCGATGGACACGGTGCAGGTGAAGGTCAGCTGCGAGGCGAGGCTGGGGCGGGGCTGGCACTGGGGTGGGTGGGCTGGGCGTCCTCCCCGGCCCCTGCCCGGAACTCACTCTGCATGCACAGCCCGTCCGTGCAGTTCTTGGAGTCCAGCAGGGTCCCGCTGCAGTCGCGGCCTCCGTTCTGGGGCGGGGGCGCCATGCATTCCCGGCTGCGCCAGTGGGCACACTCGGTGCTGCAGGCCGACCACTTGCTCCACTCTGTCCAGGCCCCGTCCACTGCAAGAGCAGGTGCAGGCACGGTCACCCTACAGCACACACACAGCGGCGCTCACGCACACACCTCTGCGGCGGGACAGGGGGACAAGCCACAGGCAGGCCACTCAGAGAAACCCACACCATGGCCACGCAGCCTCGGGCCAGCAAGTGGCCACGGGCACCAGGTGGACAGAGAACACAGAAGTGCTCAGACACAAACCCGATGCACAACTGCAAACCCAGAGGACAAGCCCCGCCGCCACCCAGACCCACAGCCACAGGGAGAAAACAGCCAGACACGCAGGGGCAGGCAGACGGGGATGTAGGAGACAGAGGGTCCGACTGCTAGCAGGACAGGGACCCGTGGACCGAGTGCATCGACACTTGTATATGGCAGCTCTGGAACCCTGGCCAGGGGCAGGGAAGAGGCCCAGGCTGCAGCCCAGAGCCTCCACCTCAGTCTCAGCTGCAGCCCAGGCCCAGCGAGAGGTCAGAGCGGGGAGCACTGGGCCAGCCTGGGCGGCCCCCTTCCCTGTGGACCCTGGGGAGAATGTGGCCTGACTCTGGCACGACATGCAGGTAGGTGGAGTTGGGGTGGGCTGGGTGTGGGCAGGGTGCCACCTGGCCAGCGGCCCTGACCTGGGCACACGGTGGTGCAGGCGGTTTTCTGGAAGGCCTGGCCCTCGCAGAAGGCACCTCCGTTGAGCGGGGCGGGGTTGGTGCAGGTCCGGGTGCGCTTCTGCCAGCCTCGGCCACAGCGGTTGGAGCAGGGCGACCACTCTGCCCAGCTGGACCAGCCGCCATTCACTGTAGGGACAGCAGTCGTCACCCAGGTGGCCTGGCTGTGGGTCACCGTGACTCCCAAGCCCACGCCCACTCCCAGTGAGGCCTCTCTGCGGAGACCTCCGTGGGGGAGGCCCTTCCCACCGGCCAGGCTGGGCTGTGACACGGGCACCAGGAGGACCTGGGGGTCACCGTCTGCTCCCTGACCCATCATGCCGTGAGAAACAAAGGTCCAGAGAGGCCAGCACTTACTCAGGTCACCCACTCACAGCGGGCGACCTGGGACTCGCCCAGGACGGGACTCTTTCTAGAACATTCTAGAACCACCTTAGCTGTGGCTCTTTCCCTGGCTCTCCTGAGGCCAAGGGGTCAGCAGAGAGCTGCACACAGTCCTGGCAGCAGTCCCCAGGCTGCAGGATAACAGGCGGGGCGTGAGATCCTCACTGGGGCCCCTGACCTGGCTGCCCGGCAGAGGTCTTCTTCAGGTGGCCAGGGGCTCTGGACCAGGGTCCAGTTCCGACTTGGAAGCCAGGAAGGTCTGGCTTGGCCACTAATTTTGCTGTGTGACCTCAGGCAATTCACTTCCCCTCTCAGGGCTGCCCCTCCCCGCCTGTTCAGGGGTCCCGCTGGCCTTGGGTGCCGTTCCCTCCCCGCAGAGTCCCACCGTAGACGATGACGGTGGCCGTGGTGCTCCGGCGCCTGGCCACGATGTTCTTGGCCACACAGGTGTAGTTGGCCGTGTCCGACAGGCGGGCCTGGCGGATGATGAGGTTGTGGTCGATGGTGATCAGGAAGTTGGTGTCCTGGGTGGGGTCGATGACATCCTCATTCCTGAGCCATTCCACCTGTGGGGTAGGAATGGGGTGGTGAGGGCACAGGGCCTGCCCCCCACCGGGGGTGGTGTGGGCCCACCTAGAGGGTCAGGAGGGGTCTGGCCACGGACAGAGCTGCAGGCCTGTCTGTGTCCATCCCACAGTGCTGACCGGGGAGGCACCTCCCCCGGGCCGGGCACCAAGCTGGGAGCCCCGTCCTCCAGCACCCCCAGGGCCCGAGTGACGGGTGGGGGCACTGCCCTGGATCCAAAGGCCGTGTGGTGAGGGCAAAGGTCACCAGCCTTGGGGCTGGCGCACCTGGGGACACACTGAGACCCTTGGTATCCATAAAGCCGGGCCTTGGCTCTGGGTGGGGAAGGCCTACTGGAGACGGGGGCCAGGTGCCCAAGGAGCCCTGGTGTCCCCCCCGTGGGGGGCCTGCTGGGGTATGGCCTGTGCCACCTTCTGCAGGGGTGATGGCTCCCCTCTTGGTTCTGACCCTCTCCCCATCCGTGACATGGGAGGCTGAGAGGCTATGGGCGCAGCGGCTGTGACAAGCGTGAGACCCGGCTGCTCTCAGCCTGGCATTGTCATGTCCCCACTCACCTCGGCCACAGGCACCCCCTCTGGGGGGCGGCACTGCAGGAGGACCTCGTGGTCCAGGGGCACTTCCTTGCCCAGAGGCTCCTGGTCGAAGTTCTTGCGCAGGTCTGGAGGGCAGAGGGCACAGTCAGGTGGGGACAGAAGGGCACCCGAAGTACCCACCATGGCCACCAGGGGGCAGTGCAGCCAAGGGAACGGCTGACGTGCGCGGGGGGGGGGGGGGGGGGGCGGGGGGGACTGGGTTCCCTCCCTGAACTCGGGGTCCTTGGCCCAGGGCGGCCCTGGGTGGGGAAGAAAGCTGCCAGTTTCCCTCTGTAAGACGAGGAGGGCCCCCGGGAATGCCCAGTTCTGGGCTAGGAACCCTGTGGGCTGCAGGGGGTTCCCAATGTCCGCAGAGGGCATCTCCAGCCATAGAAGCGGGCTCCTCCTCTGGCATCCAGGGGAAGGGAGAGGCCCTGGAGGGCCAGGGAGCTTACAGGCGATGCGCACGTAGGCCCGGCGACTCTTGGTGGTGCCCGCGGAGCTCCAGGCCACACACTGGCACCAGTAATCCTCCAGCCCAAAGAGCTCCTCCACCTGCTGCCGCGACACCTCGATCTGCACCTCGCGCACCCGCAGACCTGGGGGGGAGAGCGGGTCAGGGGCAGGCCACACTGCCACAGCCGCCAGCTGGTCACTGCACCCAGCTGCGACTGCCCGCCTGGCCTGGATCCCACATGGACCCGACAGCCCCGGAGAGCTCGGTACTCATCCCGGGACTCATCTCCAGACTCTTCAGCGGAAGGACCCAGACCCTCCAAGTGGCCTCCAGGCCCTGCAGGTTCTACTCCCTCTGCAAATCTCTTCCCCAAAGCTCGTGGGAGGACTGAGACCACCTCCTCCAGGAAGCCTCCCTGTCTGCCTCCTGTTTCAGAATTCCTAAGACTGCACCCCCTTGCCAGGATGTATCCTATCCAATCCTCACAGGGATTGTTAAGTCCCTGAGGACACGACTGTGTACATTGCTGTACGTGGCACGGTGGTTAGATGGCTGGCCAGGTTTGAATCCAGGCCCCATCCCACTCCCCAGCTGTGTGACCTTCACTATGTTACTCAGTCTCTCTGAGCCTTGATTTCCCATCATAGTAAAACACAAAGGATAAACTCTAAATGACTCATGGCAGTTAGCTTGTCAGAACCCAGCCCAGCTGGGCACAAATCGACTCTGGCAAGTTGTTTGGACCTTATTTAGCCCTTCCTTTCACATCAGAGAAACCGAGGCCCAGAGAGGGTAAGCGGCAGGCCCAAAGTCCCCCAGCAAGCTGCCAGTGGAATGGGGGTCAATCTTGCCCAGGTTGAGATCTGTCCCCTAACACGCTGCTTCTCTGGATCCATCCAATAAAGTCATCACTGTTACTCTCCCATATTGTCACAGGTGGGCTCCCAGATAGCAAGGAGAGCCCCAGCCCCAATGGCAAAGGAGGGGACAGTGGTGTGTCAGAGAGGGTGGCCCGCAGTGCCGGCTGCCGGCTCAGAGATCAGAGCTGCGGGGCCCACAGGGCAGGCCGTGCCCCTCCCTCGCCAGCTGGGAATCAGGTGCAGGCCAGGCTCGCCCAGCGGAGGAGGTATCTGCTGCACCCCGTAAGCCTGGGCACCTTGTTCATGTCTCTCAAGCATGGTGGCTGAGTGGCAGGAGCTGGGGAGTCCCCTCCTGCTGGCCTGGCCCACAGCTCTGTGCTCCCAGGGCCCCCAGGAGCACGGCAGGGCTGCCCGGCCTCACTGCTACCCCGACAGTGGCCTGTGAGCCGCATCCACAAGTGCAGCCCATGGGGACAGTGTGCCCCAATTTCTGTGTGCCTGGTGGCAGGGAGTAGGGACCATGCCGTTACCGTCACCGACAGCCACGGGCTGTTATGATTCCTGCGAGTCATCGAGAGGGGCTAAGCAGGCAGGAGGCCGCCAGGCTTTGCCTGGACCCCCTGGCTGACCTCTGAGTTGGCAGGAGGCCAGAGGACAGAGGAGACTGTGTTCAGATGCCTACCATCTCTTGGGCTGGATATGATCCACTGTCACCAGGGCTCAGAGAGGTCGGTGACTTCCCCACAGCCACACAGCTAGAGAGTGAGAATATCTAGGTGCTGTGAGAGTTTGTGTGAGTGTGTGTGTGTGTTTGCACACCCTCCTTTAGATTTTTTTGACTTGGGGTAGGAATGGTAACTTCGATCTATTTTTTATAAAACTGAATCGTGGTAAAACGCACACAACCAACAACGTGCTGTTGGAACCCTTTTCAACGTACAATTCGGCAGCCTTGGTACATTCTGGGGTTTGGTTTTTAGTCTAGGTGAACCTGAAATCCAGGTTTTTCATGGCAAAATAGAAATCAAAGGAGGGAGGAAAAAGGAGGGAACAGGGAGAAACAGAGAGGAGGAGAGAGGAAAAGAAAAGAGAGACACAAGGCAGGCTGGACGGACACACGGACACACACACACACACACACACACACACACACACACACATGTCAAGGGAGGGGCGGGCCGCAGTCCACTAGGGCCGGGGACACCCTTGGCCTGGGGCTGCTGCAGGGGACAGCAGTGAGTGTCCCTGCGGGGCACCAAGCCTGTCACCCAGGCTTCCTGTGCTGTGGACGGGGCTGCTGGCCCTGGGTCTCCTCGGGAGGCAAACAGCGGGCTCTGCCACCTCTCCCTCCTTCCTTCCTGGGATTTGGGGGCACCCAGCACCACCTGCACGACATCTGCTTCTCATCGCAGCTTCGAGCCTCCAACACTCAGGAAGTTTGGGACTTGGGAGACGCTCAAAACTGGCGATGTCCACGCAAATCCCCAGCCCTGCTGTCCCCGAGCACAGGATTGGGGTCTGTCACTTGTGTGCAGGGAAAACGGTCCCTTCCACCACAGGAAGGGCCTGGAAAGTTAGGAAGGCCTGAATTCTCGTGGGAGTCCCGGGGCCCAGGACTGTGGACAGGGCTCCCCTCTCTAGGTGGGGGCAGAATCCCAATCCCCCCAGAGCTGACCCCTGACCTGAGAAGGAAGGTGGAAAGAAAGCGCAGGTGGGAAGGGATGTGGCAATGTCCCTCCAGGCCAGGCAGGGACGCGTGGCCTGTCCTTGGGGAGATGCCCATCCAGGGTGACGCCCAGGTGGGAATCTGAGGACGGAGGGACGCGGCTACGTCAGTGCGCGTGGAGCCCAGGCCAGAGCCTCGGCCGCGGGACCCACCGGTGGCCTCGTCCAGCCCCTCCTGCGTGGCGTGGTCCTTCTGGCCCACCCACTCGCCGTTGCACTTGAAGTAGACCTGCGTGGCGGGGCGGGCGCGGCAGCGCAGCTCCACGGGCTTGCTCTTCACCAGGTAGGCGTCCTGCGGCTCCTGCAGGAAGTGGGGCAGCGGCTCGGCCGGCGCCGACGGGAAGGAGTCGGGCAGCACCTGGCTGCCGGGGTCAGGGCCTGCGGAGTGGGAGACAGACGGCCGTGAGCCCAGGACTGGGGCCCGGGACCCTCTGACCGCCTTGGGGACTCCGGGGAGGCAGAGGACCCGCTGGGTGACCTAGGGAGCTCTTCACGCCTCAGGCCTCCGCCTCCCCATCGTCCTGCTCTTCAGAGGCCGAGCCTCTAGCAGTCCCAGGCTCCAGCTGGGAAAGCCAGGCAGCCCGGCAAGGGCAGTCCCCAGGACCCCCCAGCGGCCCCTGCCCTGGCCCTGCCGGGCCTCGCTCCCGTTCCCCATGGTGAAGGCACAACACGGGGGCTGGAAACCCACGGAGGCTGGGACTTAAACCAGGCAGCTCTGCCCTGGAGCCACAGCTGCCCTTTGCAGCCCCAGCCAGCCCGGTGGCGAGGTGGGGACAGCCAGGGCCTGCAGGGGCGTGGCACGGGCTGGCTCCCAGGTGCTCAGCCCCCACAGGCCTCCTCCTCTCGGGAGCCCCAGAGGTGAGGCCCCGTGGGACTCCACCTGGAGCCCTGCGGCTGGCCCCTCCCAAGGCGGCTCCCACCCAGCCAGGTCCACGCCCACCCACGTGGATGAGGAAACTCCAGAGAACAGGCGAGGCTGTGCCCAGGGCAGGGCCGCCCAAAGAGGCCAAGTGGGAACGCCTGGGTCCCTGGAAAGAACAGCGCCTCGGGAGGGGACAAACAGGAAGGGAGTGGCCAGGCCGCGGGAGGAGGAGACCAGGCCCGGCCTGCGATTGGCTTGCCAGGCACTCAGGAAAACGGGCTTTCCAAAGCCAAGTGCCAAACAACCAGGAGGCTGGGAACATGCCGTGGGGGGCCTGTCCTCTGGTTAACTGCTCCAGAGGACCCAACAAAGGACACCGTGGGGTGGACACATCTGCCCGGCCCTCCACCAGCTGAGCCCGCCTTAGCCACACTGGGGTGAGAGGCCAAGAGTGGACCCTGACCTGTCCACTCCAGGACGCCGTGGTGGCCTTTGGGAGTCTCCCTGGAGGCAGGGCCTAGGGGACACCTGGTTTTCCAAGAGCAAAATGAATGAAGCAAGTCTGGAGACCCCGATGTGACTGGGGTGCTGTCACTGGCTCCAGGCCCCGGGAGTGTGTGTGAGAAAGATGGACAGACGGACCCAAGGACCTGAGGGAGGGAAGGAAGCCAGCCAAGAGCCGTGTTCCGGGTGACCCAGGGCAAGTGCCTGACTTGCCCTGTCACCTCTGAAGAGGGCCAGGAGGCAGGGGGGCACTCAACCTCTCTGGGCTCTGGGGACCCCGTGACTGCCTCAGAGAGGGTCTGGACACAGGAGGCACCTGTTGCTGCATCTGGACCACAAATGCTCACAGGCAGCAGGCGCGTTTTCTGCCCTTTCAACAGTTAAATCATCTCGTTTCTGAACAACCCTGTAAGGTGTCCTCTGTTCATCCTTATTTTATAAGCTGAAGCTCAGAGAGATGAAGCCACTTGCCCAAGGTTGCACAGCTAGCAAAAGGCAAGGTTTGAATCCAAGAAACAGACTTCCGTGTTTGGGTGTCGCCCAGAACTCCTTGCCCTGTGACTGAGGTAGCTCTGTGACACTCTGGGTGTTCCTGCCCTTGGGGATCCCAGGAGCACCCCGACACTGGCCGGGACTTGCAGCTGATGGCCTCTCTCATCAACAGCAGGGCTGGGACCATCATTTTCATTCAAAACTGGACAAACTGAAGACACCCAAACAGGACCAGTGACTTGCCCTAGGCCCCCTGGTTTGGGGGCAGCTAACCTGGAAATGGCACTCAGGATTCCTGAGCCCAGGCGGGGCTTCCCGCACCTGCTCCCCTCTACAGGCTCTCGGAAGGCGCGTCAGCAGGCCTGGGGTGGCTGGGTGGCCGGCGCTGGCCGCGCTCATCCCCCTTCCAAGCACGCTGCCCGGCCCCCGGCTGCCTGCTCTCTGCGGCACTGCAGGCCGTGTTTACGACGGTTTTATAACCCTAATGCCGCTCATTTATAAAGCGGGCGCAGATGCGATGGAGGAAGCAAACATTAGACATCCATTAGCGCAGGGCCGCGCCCGCAGCCCCGCCCGCCCTGCGCTCTGCCCGGCGCTGGCGCAGACATACATCTCTGGCTTGGGCAGGGACACAGCCCGAGCTCTGCCTGGTGGCATGGGATGGCTCGGTATGGAGCAGGCTCCCCCTTGCCCACATCCCCACGGTCCAGGGGACAGAGAGGCAGGTGCAGACAGGAGGCCAGGGAAAAGAACCAAAGGACACCCAAGATTCCTTGCCAGGGGAGCCTGCGGGGACGCGCTGGCTGGCACACAGTAGGTATGCAGCTGGTGGAAATCAAGCAGAGGCGAATGTGGAGGAGGGTGCCCCGCTGCGTAGGGCTGAGCTGGCCCCTGCCCTTCCTTCTCCTGAGCCCTGTGGCTGAGGGAGGCTCGGCCAGTGGTCCAGCGGTGACCTAAGCCAGGCCCCGTGGTGCCAGGGGGGAGAGTAAAGGTTCCCAGGGGCCTGTGGGCCCTATTCTGCTGGGCACCATTCAGAGGACACGTCCTGTCCCCTCGGCGCATCCCACGACAGCCCTACATGGATCGGAAGTTTTTGTCTTTAGTATCTCAATAATTTTTTACGGCATTTCCAGGTCCCAGAGAAAGTCCCCAAAGCTGGAAACTGATTAAGTAGCTACATCCCAACAGAAGTCTTTAGATCCTAAACGCTAAGTAGCCTTTTGGAAAATGCTTACATTGAGACAGAAACAGAATGTTTTCGCCCCATTCCTAAGTAGTCACAATGACATGCCGACGGGGATGTAGGCACCCATTGGGCACAGGACCACCTCCCAACCACAGAAGCAGAGTAGACACCACCACCCCTACGACTTGGGTACTCCAGAGGGCCCAAAGCTCAGCTTTGCAAAATACGGTGCCAAATCCAGGAGAGCCGTGACGTAATGCTGAAACTTGGAGCCACCTTCAGAGGTCGTTGCTGCAGTGTCCAACAGTGTCCCTTGGAGTGTGGAAATACCCTGTGGCACCCTGGGGTGCCGTGGCATACAGTTTGGGAGTCAGAATCCTGCAGGTACGGCACTGTGATCACCCCATCTTACAGACGGGGAAACTGAGACCAAAGTGTCTAAGTCATCGGTTGGGGGCTATGACACTGGCAAGAACAGAGCTGGGGGCAGATTCAGGGAACCTGTCTTCCAAACTCCACTGGGTGGAAATTGGCACTTGTGTGCGCTACAGCCTACGTGTTACGTGCCCACGTGCTGCGTGCCCACGTACCCGTGTGCAGGGGCTTCAGATTCTCTACCTCCTCCCAGCCCTCAACCTGGGGATTATGTGCCCATTTTACGGAGGAAGGCACAGGCATCGAGGGTTCAAGGGTCCCCCGGCCAGTGGGACCAGTTCCTAATAACACAGCTCACTTGGGCCTACGTTGCAAACACCCCTTGCCGTTAAAGCCACCTGCGGGCTCGGAGCCACACGTCTTGTTCCCACCTCCTGGCTTCCCCACACCTCTGCGCATCTTTACTAAGGGCGCCTCCGGGAGCCGACCCAGCCCCTGCCAGGAGGGACACTTCCCACATACAGCGTGCGGCTGTGTGTGTCTCCGCGTGTGTCCTAACAGCAGTCCCAGACATAGTGACAGACGGTGAAACACAGGCAACCCAGCCCTGAAGGACGGAGCCCCAGCCTGCATCTCAGGGGACTGACACTGCCACGTGGCCTTTCCCTCTAAGGCCACCACCTTAAAACCAGGAGGCTGGCCAAGTCACTGCCTCCCGAGCTCTTCAGACCCCACGTGGGGTCTCTGTTCCCATGGGAAAGCGTCCTCCTTCACAAAGCACGTGTGCCCAAGGTCGGGCGTCTTTCCTGCCAATGGCCACTCCTGCGTGGCTCACCAGCTCAGCAGGCTGGCTGGTCCAGAGGCGGTGTGGGTGGCCCTGGTAGGCGGATGAGAGGCATTTGCAGCAGACCCTCCAGCCATGCCCCACCACCTCCCAAGCCTCAGATCAAAATGGGCACTGGGGCCGTTTGAACCTGCCCTCCTAACTCACCTGTACACCTGCCTGTGTCCACAGAGGTGACTTAAAGGGCCAGCTCGTCCAACATCCCCTGCCAAGCCCTCATCCCACTTTAACTGGCACACCCCCGGGGCTGGGCACGTGCTGCTGCCCTTCTCTGGTCGGACCCACCAGTTGGAAAAGTCTTCCTCGCTATGGCTGCCACCAGCCACTGCGACCTCTGACCTTCGAGGTCACACTGACCTGCACATCCTCTTGCCTGTGACAGTGCCCAGTGTCTGGGGGAGTAGCTGGCCCTCCCTGACCTGCCCATCTTCTTCTGAACACATAAGACAGTTTTGACGCCCATCTATCCTGGCTGCCTCATGGTCAAGGTCCCTGACTGGGGAGGGAGTTGCCAGGATGCATCTGGCCCTCATCTTCTGCTTCTGGCAAGAGCATTTGGGATGGGGAGTTCAAAGCCTCCTTAACGATTTTGGTGGCTGCTCTTGGAGCGCAGGGACATACCACAGCCTTCTTGGTGTCCCCATGACGTCCAGGTCAGGGTACCTGTCTGGAGGGACAGTGGAGCTGGCAATCATGAAGGACAGGGCTTCTTCCCAGGGGCTGGCCTGAGCCGCGCTCACCAGCCCCTAGAGCACACAGGCTGAGGACACATGCAGGGGGGACTCTGGGAGGAGGAGGCAGCCCCCAAGGTTCTTTTTTTATGTTTTTAGGTGCAGATGGACACAGCACAGTGCCTTTGTTTTTATGTGGTGCTGAGAATCGAACCTGGGTCCCGCCCGTGCTAGGCGAGCGCTCCACCGCTGAGCCACAGTCCCAGCCCCAGCCCCAAGCTTCTTGGATGGGAGACTGTCACAGCCCCTAGCGGGAACCAGTGGCGCCTCCTTCCATGACTGAGACTTGACCCCGGGGCCCAGGCTGTGTGGGTGTGCAGCGGAACAGGCTGCCTGGAGCGTCACCAGACCT
The DNA here is from genome assembly GCF_048772815.1 of Callospermophilus lateralis. Classification (NCBI taxonomy): domain Eukaryota; kingdom Metazoa; phylum Chordata; class Mammalia; order Rodentia; family Sciuridae; genus Callospermophilus; species Callospermophilus lateralis. The sequence goes on along the minus strand of NC_135319.1, from coordinate 43,368,801 downwards.
GACTCAGGTCCCAGCTCAGCCGGGGGAGGTCTCCGGAAGGTATTCCCCTCTCAAGCCTCAGTTTCCCCACCTATAGAAAAGGGGAGAGCAGTTCCTGGCCTGTCAAGTTCAAGGTCATCCGAAAAACATGTCAACCTGCATCAGAGAGGGGCAGCAGGCAGCCACTGGTCCCTCCCTGAGCAGTGTGAGGGGAACCCTCAGAGTCCACACTGCATGTCCCTTGGTCTGCTGTCACCTGAGCCCCCAGAACCCTGTGTTCTACCTGCTCAGAGAGGGAAAGTGACTAACGTGACATCACACAGGAAATGAATGGTTCAGAGCCAGAACCCAGTTTCTGATTTGGGGTTGAGGTAGGAGGATCAGGTCCAAAAGTAAGCACAGTCACAGTGGGACGGGGACAAACGCTTTGGCTCTTTCCATTCCGGGTCCATCTCTGACGGGCCCTGCTGTCTAGGGCAGAGGCCTCACTTCGAGGCAGCAATTGTGGGACAGGGAGGGCCTTGGCTGGACACCCCCATGGCTGGCTTTTGTCCCTGGTCCCCCAGGCTCAGCACTGGGGGGAGCAACCTGGGGCTGAGCAGGACAGGGAGGGGAGAAGGGGGCCAGGCGGGGGGTGAGGAGAGAGACACCCCCGCTGGGCACATTTATCATGGGCAATCACAGTCTTTCTGGAGCCCCTGGACACCGGCTAATGCTCTGCAGACCTGACCTCCCGCGGCTTGGAAAATCTCCTCCATTCACCACGAGGCCGTGTGCCCGGTGGGGGTGCGGGGAGCTGGGGGAGAGGAGCCCGCTTATTATTATGTTTTAAAAACACACAACCCCACACGGTCGGACCCCTCCCTGGACACAAAGCCCTTCCTCCATCTGGCCCTGGCTCCTGTGGCTGTGGGGTTCGGGCTGGGCCCCCTCAGAGGCAGCTACAATGGCCGCTACTGATGACAAATAGGGGCTGGCGAGCCTGGGGGGCTGAGTTTTCCCTAACAAAGACCCCTAGCACAGCTCTTTCCCACACCCTCCACAGACCCGTCCACGCCCAGGACGTCACTTCCTGTGCAGGCTGCAGGAAGTGGCCCAGCCAATGTGGGCAGCTGGGGCAGGGGCTTGCATCCTGAAGGGGGGTCCAGACGCTCCTGGGAAGCCGCTCCCTCCCAGGACTAAGGGGCTAGTGAAGGCGTGGACGGGGGGCTGGGACTGGACGAGGCCACCCACTCACACTGGTCTACCTGACTCACGGTGGCAGCTGGGGAGACTGACCCCACGCTCTCCTTCAGACTCTCAGCCAGGCCTGGGCCCCTAGGGCCATTTTAAGGCCCAGGTCTGATGGGGTCCCCGCAGCTGGAGGCCTGGGCCCCGAGGAAAGGCTTTCTGTCCCCCTGTCCCCATCCCCTCCCAGGCGAGGAGCTCGGAGCCCTCTGGTCTGCCCCGCTCCGGATACTGACCACCCATCCCACACCTGGCACTAAGAACCTGGGGCGGCACACATCGCCCACGCCCCAGGCTGCTCCGTTGTACAGAGGGGGAAACTGAGGCTCGGGGGGGGGGTCAGAGGCACGCTCAGTCAAGGTCACAACCACCAAGAAAGCCAGCAGCTCTTGCCATGAAGCCATGAGGGCCCCGAGGGACCAGCAGCTGCTCCCTGTCCTCCCAGGAGTCCCCAAGGGGAAGGGTCTCAGTTTCCTAATGGTCCCCCACCTGTCCTCCCATCCTCTATGGGCCTGACCCTCCCAAGCCTGGACTGGTTGGGGGCACCCGTGCCCAAGAGGGCTGTAGGAGAGGCCTGGTGGCAGCCTGGCGCAGCCCCCCCAGGCTGTGTCCCCCGGGGAGCAGCTGGAGGAGGGGGACACTGGCTAGGCTCACCTGGGCCACAGGAGCCCATCATTCTGTGGCATGCCACTGTCTGATGGAACCTCACCTCATCATTGCCCTCTAGAGAAACTGGGCACTAGACTCCCTGGGGAGGAGAGGGGACTTCATCTTTAAAATCCTTCCTTTGCCAGGTGGCTGCAGTGGCACATGCCGGTAATCTCAGCAGCTTGGGAGGCTGAGGCAGGAGGGTCGCAAGTTCAAAGCCAGCCTCAGCAAAAAGTGAGGTCCTAGGTAACTCAGTGAGACCCTGTCTCTAAATAAAATACAAAATAGGGCTGGGGATGTGGCTCAGTGGTCGAGTGCCCCTGAGCTCAATCCCCAGTACTGCTCCCCTCAAAAACCCTTCTTTAGCTTCTAATAAAAACACTTTCCCCCCCTTTCTGACTACAAAGAAAATACCCTGGTATTGTCATCAATTTAGAAAAGACAACCATGAAAATAAGTCACCCCACTTCCAGCGCAGTTGAATCAACACTGTGTGTTGATCCTGTGACTTCTTTTAGGTGCACAGATATTATTTAAATGGGTTCCAACTGCGTACAGTTGTGCAGTCTACGATTTCTTTTCAGAGCTCTTCACTAAATTAATAGCTATCAACTAAGTTCAGCTGTCAAGCCGAGAGCAAGATGCACAGGGATCTCGCTGTCCCGTGCTCTAGGGGTCCCTCCATCTCAAGGTCACATTCTGCCTGTCTCTCACACAGTGGCACACATGGGGGTGAAGGCCAGCTGGGCTGGCTGCTCCTGACCTGGCTGGGCAGTGACCTCACGGTGGCAGGTTTGGGGGCTGGGCAAAGATTCCCTTTCTCCTGGCAGAGTCAGACCCCCATGTCCTCTGACCCAAAAGCCGCCCAGGGCCGCACCTCTCCACACCACCCTGGGAAGCCCAGGGTCAGCCTGCCCGTGAGCGCCCAGCACGAGCCCTGGGAAGGAGACCCTTCCTTGCAAATGGAGGTGACCTCCAGCACGTTGCCCGGTGGAGGAACGCTGCCCTCCTTGCCCGCTGCACCAGGCCCTGGGCTGCAGGGTCCTCAGACCCGAGCCCAGCGCCTTTGCTTCAGATGGGGGTCCTGAGGCCGGGAGGGTTAACAACTGGTCCAAGGCAGACAGCCGGCCTGCGGCATCACATGGGCATGAAGGGAGAGAGACAGAGGCGCCCGGACCCCAGCCTTCGCCAACCTGTGGAAAGTGGCGTGGGAGAGGGGGGGACCAGTGGGGCAAGACGGGCAGAGGCAGAAATGGAGTCACCGGAGAGGGGCAGAGAAAGAGACCCTGAGAGAGCCCGGCAGGGGCAGGGAGTGGGAGGGCTCTGCAGAGCTGGGGAGCAGCCTCTCTTCCCACTTTTCTGAACCCGAATCCACGGCTTCCTAATCGGGCCCCAGGGCGGAAAGAAGAGGGCAGACCTCTCTGGTCTCTCTCCACAAGGTGAGAACTGGGATGCATGGGCCCTAGGAGCACCTGAGACCAGAGGAAAGGAGTAACTTGCCTCAGGTCACACAGCAGGTCGGAGGCAAAGCTGGACTGGGCGGTGGCCACCCCGGAACCCAGTCTCTCTCTGATCCCGTGGTGGGGAAGACCCTGGCCCTGGGTGATGGGCTAAGTCTGTGGCTGATGGGGATGAGGAGGCCGTGGCACTGGCCAAGGGGAAGGCCCCTGTGGCTGGGGAGATGCTCAGGAGGGGTGGGGTGGGGCTCACACTTCAGACATTTCCTGAGGGCCCTGCTCCACCAAGCCCACAGTGGGACCCAGAGCAACGTCCACACCAGTGCTCAGTCAGCCTCCGGCCCAACTCCGCGGTCACGGGTGGTCCCTCTGCCTGCTGGCCACCACCCTCGCCAATTGGTGCAGCTCCGTCTCAGTGCCCTCCTGGGTGGCAGCCGGGCACCCTCCTCTGGCTTCCACAGCCACCACCTGGGATTCCTTGTTCAGGGCCCCCTCATCCCACACTCTGCCACCTGAAACGCACTGCTCTGTCATGACGAACTTGGGGACACCACTTCCCTCTGGGCCTCAAATTTTTTGGGGATCGGGTACTAGGGACTGAACCCAGGGGTGCTTAACCTCTGAGCCACACCCCAGCCCTTTTAAATATTTTATTTAGAGACAGGGTCTCGCTGAGTTGCTTAGTGCCCCGCTAAGTTGCTGAGGCTGGCCTCGAACCTGTGAACCTCCTGCCTCAGCCTCCTGAGCTGCGGGGATTACAAGTGTGAGCCACCGAGTCTGGCTGGGCCTCAGTCTCTTGGGGAAATGGGGCCATTTCTACTTGCTTTGCCTCTCAGGGCTGTGGGGCACATCAAGGTCACAAGTGTGGAGGTATTTTCGCCAGCTGGGCAGCCCCGTGCCTGCACTGGTTTTCAGGATCACTTCTTGTGGTGAGAACTCGTGGGCGTGCCCTGGGGTGCAGGGTGCAGCCTGCCATCTTGACCAGCGCTCCCCGCCCCCACCCTGCACTCTTGGCTGGCCACCCCGGAGGACAGGAGCTGCAGAGGCTGATGCAAGCCGGGAGGAGGGAAGGAAACAGACTCGTGTGGGGGACAGCCCCGGGGGATGGCCGCTGCCCTGCCCCGGCTTGTTTGCACCTGCTGATGTAACCAGCCGGCCTGCTTGGCTCAGGGAGGCCGCTCACTCACCCCCAAGCCAGCAGCCAGAGGCAGGCAGGGCGGGGGGCGGTGTGCAGGAGGCAGGGGGGGCCCAGGCTGGCACTGCACGAGGTCATCCAAAGAGCAGGGCCCTGGGGCCAGTGGGAACCACCCTCAGGGCTGTCCCTGGCTCCGAGCCTGGGACCTAACAGGCCCTCAGGTGTCGGTTCCTCCCATGGAATTTTTGAGGGGAATAAGGAAACCTGAGGCAGGGGGAAAGGAAGGGTGAAAGCTGGATCCTCCAGAGGAAAACCCCAGCGGCCCTGGGTCAGCCGCCGCCAGTTCCCTGGGAGCCGTGGGCCATGCCTAACTCCTGGGCCTTGGTTCACTTGTCTATAGATCTTAGTGGTGCTCAACGATTAAGCATGTCCCCAGGCCCCTTTGTTTTCTATTTTGAGACAGAGTCTTGCTAAGTTGTTAGGGCCTCACTAAGATGGCCTCCAACCTGTGATCCTCCTGCCTCAGCCTCCCGAGATTCTGGATTATAGGTATGTGCCACCACACTGGCCCACTTATCTTTAGAATGGGCATGATGTCCCTGTGCCCACCTCAGAGACATATGAGCCAGAAGTGTAAAAGGGTGACATGACACTAAGGTATGTACAGGGCTTGAGGGACTCAGGGACAGCTTGAGAGTAGGAGTGGGTACTCACTAGGAGCCTGGGACTCTCTGAGGCTGGACAGGGGAGGCAGGGCCCGACAGCCATGCTCTCTGCCTGGCCGGGTTCCAGGTCTCCCCTTTGGGGAGGAAACCTTGGAAGAGGAGCACGTGGCTCCCCAGAGGCCTCCAAGGAGCCATGGAAAACAGGCAGGAGGCGGGGTGCCGCTGCGCGGCAGAGCACCTGCCTTGACTGGCTCATACACCACACACACACACACCACACACACCACACGCACACCCCATACTCCCCTCCACACACACCACACACCATACACACACACACACCACACACTACACACACACACCACACACACACCCCATACTCCCCTCCACACACACCACACACCATACACACACACACACCACACACTACACACACACACCACACACTACACACACACACACACACACCACACACTACACACACACACCACAAACACTACACACACCACACACACACACACACACACACACACACACCCCATACTCCCCTCCCACCCACACCACACACCCCCCACACACACAAACACTACACACACCCCATACTCCCCTCCCACACACCCCACACACAGATAAAACAACAAAGGAAGACTGAGAAGATAGCCCCTGGAAAGCGCAGGGCCACCGCCTGCAGCCGGGGAGCCTGAGCCCGGGGGCTGGTTCTCAGTCAAGCCTCTCGCTTGGCGTCCAAGCTCCCCAAGACAGCAAGCCTCTCCGACCACACAGGCCCGCTGGGAGGAGGCGTCCCGCTCAGCTGTCCCCAGCCCTCTTCGCCTGGGGGTCTTGCCCCTGTGCTCCCTGCCCGCCTGGCCCAGTTCTGCCAGGCTGCCCTGAGGGAGGCTGGATTAATGGGGTTCTCAGGCCACAAAGATGCCCCCTTTCTTTAGCCGTCCACGGGGCTGGCAGGGGGGCTGGCTGACCAACTGCAGCTGGTTGGCAGCGCTGGCCAGACCCAGGCTCTGTGCCAGGACTCAAGCACAGGATCCAGTGGAATCTGCCCAACCACCCTGCGGGCGGACGCTCCTACCCTTGTCCCCAGTGTGGCGGGTGAGAGAAGGGCGGCACGGGCTGGTCAAGAGGTGCCTAAAACCAGGGTGGGGAGGAAGGCTTGCAGCGTGGAATCGGGGTCTCTCTGACCCATGTTCTTTAACCCCTCTGCAGTGGTGCCCAACAGGGCTGTGGGCTCCCTGTCCCGGCTGGTTCTCAGGGGTGCGCTGGGCCTGAGAACGTGTGTTCCCCATCCGTCCCCGGGGCTGCCGCCTGGCCACCGGGAAGCCAAGGCCTGGGTGCCCCCCAGGGCGCTGAGCGCAGGCAGCTGCCCCTGGGCCCTGGAGACTCCTCGCAGGGACTGAAGGCATCACAGGTGGCTGGTGGAGCGGTCAGGACCCAGGTAACGCAGGGTGACCTGGGCCTCCGGCTCATCTGCCGGCAGGGGACCGCACTGTGGTGTTTCTAGTGGGGACCGAGCGCGATCACACACGTGAAGGGCCAGCGCAGTGCCTGGCGCGTCAGAAGCCACGCCGCCGTGATTCAATGACCGTGGTCTAGATCTACCCCAGACCCTGCGACACAGCCATCAGCCACCGCTACTGTAAAGTCACCCAAAGTCACATGGTTACTAGGTGGCAGAGGAGAGACTCTAAGCGGGTTTCCACCCCACTGGCAAGAACAGCCCTGGCAGAGGTGCCCCCCGGCCCGCCTCCCCGGGGAGGGTGGGTGCTGTTTTCTTATATTTCCTGCCACCTTTCCAGTGCACCCCACTCCCAGGTCACCCAGGGCACCATCAATGTCACCCGTGAGGGGAGCACATCTGCAGGGGGGGAACCTGAGGCTGGCAGCCACCACCCTTGGTGGTCCTGGACGGCAGCTTCCCTCCCTGGCTGTGTTCCCTGGGCACCTTACTGGGGAAGGGGGAGGGGGGGAGCTGGCTCAGCTTTCGACCCCAGGTCACCTGAGAGCCCTGCCCCGAGGCTCCTGGGATCCCAAGTTCAGTACAATAGTGGCTCCAGGCTGCCCTCCATGAAAGGGTTTCCAGGTGGCTAATTTTAGCTGAGGGACAGATATTTTCCCAGCGGCACCTCACTGGACAAATGGCCTGGGGTTTCCTCCCTGATTGTTCTCAGCTGGGGGCTGGGGGCTGGCTCCAGCTCAGAACAATTCCCTTTGTGTCTGCTTCCGGGTGGCCCTTACAGAAAAGGAGGCACCCTTAGGTTCTCAGCCCCCAGCTCCCCGCCCCCCACCCGGCCTGGGTCCTCCTCGCTCCACAGTCAGGGGCCTCCCCCCAAAGTGGCTTTGTCGGTTACAGGATTTGCAGTCTCCTCAAATCCTCAGGATTGGGGCAGAGAGTGGGGGAGGGCTCCTGGCCTCAAGGCGCCTCCCTGTGGACAGATGGGAAAGCTGTGGCCCAGAGATGGTGTGACTGGCCTAAGGCCACGCAGCACTCTGGCAGAGCACTCTTGGACTGTGTGACATGCAGAACCCCCACTGCTCCCACCCAGCACAGGGACACCTGGGAGGATACCTGGGTCCTGACAGGCTCTGGCCCAGGCCGCGAGCCTCCCATGGACACACCTGGACTCTCAGAAGACCTAACACCTGTGTGGGCACCGCACAGTCCAACAGGGCTCCGGGCAGGGTCCTGCAGCCGAGCCCAGCAGGCCCCAGGGGGTGACTAGGGTGACGGGGGGCACTCAAGGCAGGGGTAGTGGCCCTCTGCCACCCAGGGTGCGTGGCTTCAGGTGTTTTTACCCAGGCTTTCTGCCTGGTGCCTAATGTTGAGCCCCCAGGGCCAGCTGTGCACACAGTAGATGCCTAATGAATGCTTCCTGCGTGATGAGTGTCCCTCCTGAGTTCCTCTGTGTCCTCTTCTCCCTGAGCAGTGGCCTCAAATCTTCCCTTGCCACGGAAGCCCGAGAGATGAGCCCTTGAGGAAGACCCCGAGGCCCAGGGTGGCCCCCACCCCCAGCTCTGCCCCTGCTCCCCCCCAGCTCAGGGGCCCTCCCTGCCTCCACAGGCCTCCTCTGTAGCCTCCCTGAGCCGAGACCCAGCACGCTATAATTAGAGTCCTCCTTCCAGGCCCTGGTAATGAGGGGGTGTCGGGTGCCAGCCGTAATTACAGCCTGGTTAAAACGAACAGGAGCCGCCTCCCGCCAAATTACAGAGTCTGCAGCCGGACTCCCTCCTGCCCGGACTCCCTCCTGCCCGCTCCCTTTTTATGGGGCTGGTTAAAGGAGGGACCAGAGTCCATGGGGAACCAGCTCGGGCCGGGGCTGCGGTCTTGGGAGAGTCGGGAGCTGGCAGTTTGGGCCTGTGCTGCTTTGAAGCCACCTTCCCACCTCCGCTGGCCCCACCCTGTCAAAATTCCCACGCAAGAGGCCGCCCAGCTGACTCCCGGCCTTCCCTCGGGAGCCCCCAGCGAGGGGCTGTGTCTGTTCCCGGCCCAGGTCACGGACTTTAGGGTGGATGGGCACAGCAACCCACAGGACAGGCCCCCACCCCGTCTTACTAGCCAGGGTCAGTGCTGCAGTAACTCGCACAGTGGGCGAGGGGCACTCAGAGCTCCCGCCAGGCCCCCTCGGGGGAAGATTCTGGAGCGTGGGTCCGCTGCATGCTGCGCCCCACTGCAGTGCCCGGGCGTCCCAGTCGTCCTGAGAGGGATGCCGTCGGCAGCTGTGGCCTGAGAGGCCCAGGGGGGTCATCCTTCCCTTTTAGGGGTCAAGAGCTCGGGCTGGGTGCAGCTCAGTGGGGGCCCTGGGCTCCTCCAGCTCTCCAATGCCACCTCAGGATCCACGGAGGCCGCGCTGCTGCCCGGGGGCCTTTTCCACCCCAAGCCGGGCCTTGGCTCCGAGCTCTGGGTGCCGGGGCGTGAAGGGCTACGCAGAGCACTGAGGCCAGGCTCCTGCCCGGCACCCCCAGGCTGGGGCGGCACGGCTGAGCCATGGTGGGGACTGGACAGGGCCACAGACTCCCGGCAGAGGACTCTACAGAGCTGCGTGGGTCAACGTGATGGAGAAGGGATTCTCCCATCCCTGGCCTGGCTGGTCCCCGTCCCCCAGGGAATGGCGACCTCTCCCCATGGCCGCCAGCGCCTGGCAGCTCTCCCTGCCTCTTGGCCGGCTTTCCTCCAGCCACCCACTGCCCGCTCACCACGACCGGCCCGGGGTGACTCAGTCTCCCAGTTGCCGCCTGCTCCTCCTCCCCCTCCCCTCCTCGGCGCTCCCGGGCCTCAATAGCGCCTTTGATCCCAGCTCCCAAGGCCCCTGAACAAGGGCAGCCTGTGGCCTCAGCAAGGTGCCAGGGACAGAGCTGTGACGAGGACAGGGTGGGCACGGCCCCCCTCACCGGGATGGCCCTGTGCTACACCGGCGCCTGGCTCACCTGGCTGTTCTGGCCAGGACCTGAGGGCATCTGCAGAAGGACACCTTAATTAGGAAAGAGGGCGGCTGGCCAACGGGCTGGACACACCCACGCCACCAGGGGCCTCTGCACGCCCAGCCCGGGCGGGGCCCTCTTGCCTGCTCCCGCGGCCTCCACCTTGGGTCTCGGAAGGCCCCCCGCAGCAGCCCTGCTCGCCCACCTGGCGGGAGGCCCACGTGGAGAAGTCACTCTGGGCAGGGGCAGAAGCAGTGGCCACCCTGCTGAGTCACAGAGGGGAATGGGCACCGTGTGGCCACCCTGCAGACCCCAGCGCTCTCCACCAGAAGGAGCAATGGCCAGAGGCCTGCCTGGCTCCCCCAGCTCCAGCTCAGACTGCTCGGTCCCAGGAGATGTCCCCAGCAGGCCACCCTCCCACTCCCAGTGAGGAGGGCAGACCCAAAGCTGCCCTGGGCTGTCTGCCCCCGAACACGTCAGGAGGGAGCTGGGAGTTGGCCGTGGCACTGTGCTCCACCCTCCTCCCTGTGTGTCCCCAGGCAGGTCACAGGGCTCCGTGCCCTAACTTCCTCCTCTACAAAACGAGGTGATCCAGTGTCTCCCAGGCTTGTTGTTAAGGTAAACAGAATCACAGGGTGAAGGCAGTCAGTACAGGGTCTGCCAGGCACTCGGGAAGCTCATGCTCAACTTGGTTCAGGTTCAAGTTCTCTCCATAGACTTCTGTTGTGTTTTGTTTTGTTTTGTTTTGTTTTTTTGGTACCAGGGACTAAACTCAGGGGCACCACTGAGCCACATCCCCAGCCCTATTTGTATTTTATTTAGAGACAGGGTCTCACTGAGTTGCTTAGGGCCTCTCTAAGTTGCTGAGGCTGGCCTTGAACTCATGATCCTCCTGTCTCTGCCTGTGGAGCCACAGGATTACAGGTGTGCACCACTGGGCTGGCTCTCCATAGACTTCTAATGCTGTGTGATCCTGGGCCAGCCACTTTACCTCTCTGAGCCCCACTTTCTTAGCCTTTGGATATCCACTTCTTATGGATACAAAAGTGCTTATATAAAGGGCTTCACAAACTATAAAGGGCTGTCATTACTCCTTTTCTAATGAACACTTCACCTCCCTCCACCCTGCCTGTGAGGGAAGGCCGGGCCATCTCTACTCCAGCTCACCCTGGGGGATTCTGGTGACACCTGGCTCACGTGGCCACACATGGGCTGCCCACCCTAAGCTCAGCTCCTCCTGGACAGGGAGGTGACAACCTTGGGCAAGAGGAAGAAGTGGGGCTTGGGTGGTGGCTTGGAGGAGCACCTGCAGCTACCAGTCGGATGACCCACCGGCGGGGCCCCACCCCTTGAGAAGGGTGATGTTTCGGGCGGGGGTGGGGACACCTCAGTGGCCCGGAGGCAGGCAGGCCTGGGCAGGAGCTGCCTGGGCACATCCATCCTTGCTTCTTTGCCCTCCTCTGAAGAACCCCAGAGGTGTTCCTGGGGAGGCCCCAGGCTGTGTGACTCTGGACAGGGCCCCTCCCCTCTGGGCCTCCTTCACCCGTGGCTGGTCCTGCTGCCCCGGGCTGCTCTGAGCAGAGGGTCCAGGACTGGCCCAGGGCAGCGGGCCCCGCTCACGGCTCAGAGCAGGCCAGGCCACCTGGAAGAGCTGCAGGCTGGGTGAGGAGGGCGGGGTGGTCTCTAAACCCCCCAAAACCGGGACCCTCAAAACAAGAATGGGGAGCGGGCGTGGTGGTGTACCCCTGAAACCCCTGCGAATCAGGGGCCGAAGCCAAAGGATCACAAGTTGGAGGCCAGCCTCGGTGGTTAAGTGCCCCTGGGTTCCATCCCTGGTACAAAACACACACACACACACACACACACACACACACCCCAAGAGCGAGTGGCAGCACCAGGCCTTCCCCAGGCTCCCTGACCTGCAAGCTGTCTCCTACCACCCTGGATGGCCAGCATGTGGTCACCGGCAAGCATGAAGCCACATAGTTTCCTCCAGCCCAGGCCAAGAGGAGGGAGCCCCGGCTCTGCCCTGTGCAGGACTGAGGACACCCATGTCGCCCGGAGACTGAGGGCCTGCTCTCGGTGGAAAGGCCCGACACGCTCAGGACAGAACCTGAACATCGGCAGGTGGCTTTGCCCCTCTGGGCCTCAGTTTGGTTTCCTTTGGGTACCAGGGATTGAACCCGGGGTGCTGAACCACTGAGCCGCACCCCCAGCCCTTCTTTTGTGTGTGTATTTCATTTGGAGACGGGGTCTCACGGAGTTGCTTAGCACCTCACAGTTGCTGAGGCTGACTCTGAACTCAAGAGCCTTCTGTCTCAGCCTCCCGAGCTGCTGTGCCCGACTGGGCCTCAGTTTCTTTACCTGTGAAATGCAGCTAAAGGGGGAGGGGGAGGGAGGAGTGCGAGGGGCTGCGGAGTCTTCAGCAGCTGCACAAAGAACACTCTCACAAATGGTTCTCGGTGATGGCACGCTGTCCTTGGGAGTGCTGTCCAAGTCTCCGGCCTCGGTTTCCTCATCCGTGGAGTGGGTATCAGAATATCGCCTCCTCCATGAGAACACTGGCCTGGCCCCCAGGCTTGGCAGGCACTGAGTGTTTGTTGGAGTCACTGAGACCAGGTGACCTGGCGGAGTCTCCTGCACACCTGGCCACAGCCTGCCCAGTTCCAGGGAGGGACCCAGCCTCCTCTCCGGGCCCCAGATGGCTGCGGGGCCCCAGCCAGGGACAGCACTTCCACACCCACACGGCGCCCCGAGCAGCACCTGGCACGAGGAGAAGGAGCGGGCACCCTTGCTTCTTCCCATTCCACCGTGGGGACTGTCACCGAGGGACTCACCCCTCAGGTGACAGGTCGGGAGGCCTGCAGGAGACAGGGCCGACAGGTGACAGGGGCCTTAGAACCGTAACTGAAGCCAACATCTCCTGGCCAAGGCTCAGAGCTCTCTGCCCAGGCTTCCCAGTGCTCTCCGGGCCCCCTGCCCCAGGAGGTGGCACAGGGTCCACTTAACAGAGGAGAAAACCGAAAACCGAAGCTCGGGACAGGTGGGTGGGGCCGGCTCACGCCCTCGCTGCCCGGGGCTGGCAAGCCGCCTGGTGGAGGCCAGCGGAGAGAGCAAGCTGAGCCCCAGGGAGCTGGTGGCCCTTCGCCTGCGCGCCTCTGCGCTGGGAGGGACACCCGACAGCAGGTGCTGGACCCCTCCCAGGTCCTCCTGCCAGGCCACCCAAAGCCTCCTCCTCAGAAGGCGCCTTAGTCCCTGCTCCGCTTGGCCCCTGCTCTCCTCTTTGACCTCCTAAGGCCTCCCTCTCTGCCCCACTGCTCTCCAGATGCTTTTCCAGATGCTTGTTTTCCGTGTTTGGGGAACCACTGCAACATTATCTGGACTACAGAAGCCTGGAATGCTCTTGTGACACCCCAGGGAAGTGAGGACCTGGGCTCTTAGCTCAGTGATCAACATGCTGTGTGACCTTGGACAAGTCCCTGACCCTCTCTGGGACCTTAGTTTTCCATCTGTCATTGAAGGGTTGCACGAGAAGCTTAGATGTTCCATGAATATCAAAACCCCTCACCAGGCACGGCTGGGCTGCCGCTGGGCAGCTGGGGCCGTGGGCTCCTGGCTCAGCTCTTGGCTCCCCACTGGGTCCCTGAAGAAGCTGGTCCAGGGACCGGGCTGCCAGGCACCGCCACCCTCTGGACTCCTGAGTAACCCGCCTGGGCTCCATCTGTTCTCTCGGAGCCTTCTGTGCCTGTCTCTGGCCTCTGCCCAGGTTCCCTCCCTCCCCAGCCCACCCTCGCCTGGGGCTGGTGGTCCTCCCGTCTCTGGGCCAGAACTCTCCATGCCGTTTCCACCGGTCAGTAAGTACAGCAGGCCGGGGGTGCACGAGGGACAAGTGGCCATAAATCACGCACCCTGCCCCCAGCGGGCTGCCAACAGTCCAGCGCGCCCAGAGTGCTGCTGGCTCAGCAGGGCCTCCCTTCCTGAGGAGCCAGCGGGCTGAGTGCTGGGTGGGGAGCAGCGGCTGGGAGGCGTGACAGATGCAGCCACCCACCTGGCCACCTCTGGGCATGTCACGGTGACCACAGCATCCTGGCTCCCTCACAGCGTCCCCTGGCTGTCCAGAGGAAGAAGCAGGGGCCATGGCAAGTTACTGAGACTCAGCCTCAGTCTCCTTATCTGGGAAATGGGTGGCTGCCAAGTGCAGAGGGCTCACGGGAGATAACTTGGGACTCTGTCGTCACCAACAAGGCCCAGTGCAGAGCCGGCCAGAAAGGCCCAGGACACCACGGCTAGCCTTGCCCCAGGGGACAGGGCAGCGAGGGACCACTGATGTTTAAAGCCACATCTTTCACCCCTTACTTCCCCCTTGCCTAGCTAGACAGGAACAGTGCTTCTGTTTTGGGGTGGGAGGACCCCAGCAGAGCTGCTGGGAGTCAGACCCACCACGGGGAAGGGCGAGGATGCCAACCTGGTTAGCGGCTGGCAGGGCGCAGGCGCCTTGGGCTTCCTCCGTGAGAAAAGTTTGGTTAAAAAAATTAAATGAGATCACAGGGGTGATATTAAAAGAGCAAATTACTGTAAAGGGCTTCCGCTCATTCCAGATCCGGCTGCAGATGGATGGCGCTAATTACCAACGAGGAGTGGCCTGTCCTGCCCATGCAGCGGCCCCCAGGGTGGGGGGACTCTGGCAGGGAGAACCCTGAGTTCCTTTGGTCTCCAACCCACATTCCTCCCCAGAACCTGGGCCGTGGGGAGGCGGGGAGGCCTGTGCTCTGCAGAAACCCTTCCTTCCGACCCGCTCCCAGGCTGGGACCCCTGAGAAGGACAGCTTGGGGGGACTCCTGCTCCAAATCCACAATGCAACAGTACGAAGGTGGGCTTTTGTCTTCATTTCCTCCACTTCTAGGACGTTCCTCCTGGGGACTCCCCTGGGCCCTGAGCAGGAGATGTCCACTGCAGTGTTATTTACCAGAGAGAAAAACCTGAGCCCGGGCCACAGGCCAGGTAAAGGACACCCACAGGTGGGTCACCCTCAGTCAACGTGCCAATTAGGAAGTCACTAGTTACCAGGAGAGGCTCCTGGGACAAAGGTGACTGAGGAGGTTGCACCATAAATGAAACCTGGACATGCCTGGGAGAAAATGTCACCCTGTGCACGCAGCGGCGGGTCTGGTGGGACTGTGGGGAGTCTTTTCCAGATGCTTGTTTTCCGTGTTTGGGGAACCACTGCAACATTATCTGGACTACAGAAGCCAACCAACCGACCACTCTCAGACCAGAAGTGAGGCGCAGAGAGCCAGGGCTGGTGCTGCCTCACAGCCCCGGGGACTCTGGCAAGTGACCCTCAGGCTACGGCAGAGAGGTCCAGCCCCAGACAGAGCGGGCGGGGGTGGCGAGGCTCCTGCACCTGTTGCCACAGGAAGGCCTCCGTGGGGAGGCTCATTGTTCTCCGCCAGGAGGGAGGTGGGGGCAGGGCCAGCGGCTGGCTCCAAGGCCAGGAAATAAATCTTCCTCCAAACCCAGCATCTCCATTCAAGCCAGCTTACTGATGGGGACCCAGGGGGCCTGGGGACGGGGAGCAGCCTTTCCAGGACTCGTGAGAAATCTCCCTGCTCTGGGCTCATGGCGTCTGGTGGACTCTGGGGACCCATCGCGGAGGTTTCCTCTGGCTGTTTCCTGGTATTGTCAGCCCCTTGCCCCCCACAGCAGCAGGACACCAGGCGCCCACAGGGGCCCAGGCCTTGGTGTGGGGAGTGGGTCCAACTGCCATAGGCCATGTGGGATCTGACAGGCTGTGAGCAGGGGACCCTCAGTCCACCAGGGAGCCCGGCCAGGGGGCCGCCTGTGCTAGGGGTGGGAAACCACGTGATCTGCATATAACACACATGAACTTGCAGAGCCACCTGCTGCAGCGGGAAGAGCCCTGAACCAGAGTCAGACCCTGGAGTCAGTCCCCAAAACTAACTTGACAGGATCTCCAACATCCCTGTCCCCCCTGGGCGTCAGCTCCATCTGTGGAACGGGACCGCGGTCTGCCAGTCTGGGCGTGAGGCATGGGTGGAGCTCATGTGATATGGTGGCAGGAAGAACACCCCTGACGACGGCTGGGAGGGGTCCCCAGGAAATCCAAGTGACACCCACTTAGTGGTCCCTGAACACTCCCTGGGAGACATGCAGCAGCCGCCTCTCCAGCCTCCGGGCTTCCTGCCCCATGCACCGCGGTGCCCGCCTCCAGCCCCATCCACCGCGGTGCCCGCCTCCAGCCCTATCCACCGCGGTGCCCACCTCCAGCCCCATCCACCGCGGTGCCCGCCTCCAGCCCCATCCACCCCGGTGCCCGCCTCCAGCCCCATCCACCCCGGTGCCCGCCTCCAGCCCCATCCACCGCGGTGCCCACCTCCAGCCCCAGGCTGAGGGGTGGCGGGGAGGGCGACGCGCAGGCTCCTCCCCACCTCTCTCCCCCAGCGCCCTGGGGAGGCCAGAAGCTCCTGGAAATGCTTTCAGCCGGGTGCCAGGGGGTGTGGCAGGGCCCCGGGGGCGGAGGGGACTCAGGACACACACATAAGCACGCCACAGCACCACCACTGCTCCCAGCCCCTCCGTGTGCCCTCCGCCGCCCTGGCCCTCCCTGCAAGTCCGCCCACCGGCTCGGGCATGTCCAGGGCAACAGCCAGGGAGGAGAGCCTCATCCCCAGGGCCTCTGCTCTTGCTGCCCCTTGCGTCAGGATCCCCTGGGCATGGTGTCAGAGCTCCAGGTACTGCCAACCCCAGCAGGGCCTCGCAGGGGGTGGCCAGCAGGGCCGGGACAACCCAAGGGGCAAGGGGGCGGTGGGGCCACTTTAGTGACACTCCATCCTAGGGGGCGGGGCCTCTAGGGGTCCGGAGGCTGAAGTCCAGTGAGCGAGGCCGAGGGGGAGGGTAGAGGCCCAGGTGGCGGCTGGTAGGGCTGAGGGTGGGCGGGGTGGGCAGGAGTGGGCTCTGAGCTCACAGGAGGGGTGGGAGTGCCTTAGGCCCCAGGTCCCGGGGCGGGGCCTGGTCACATCTTCTCCTCTCTTGTCCCTTGGGTTCTCCAGGAGACCTGTTCTGCTGGGCCCCCAGCGGCTGCCCATGGAGAACAGTCTGCTGGGCTGTGAGCTGGGCCTGGGCGGCTCAGGGCTCCGGGGGTCACTTCCTTCCCCCTCTGCAATGCCCTCCCTGGCTGCCAATGCCCCCCTAACACGGGAAGTCCCAGGAGGGTCCAGCCTGGCGAGTCCCCTCCCGAGCCTGTCTCCCTCACTCCAAAGAAGGAGAAGCGCACCCACCTCAGAGGGCTCTTCTGGGGTAACATTAGCCCATGGACCGTCAACCAGCCCAGATCCCCGCCCATGGTCAGAGTGGAGGAAAGGCCAGCAGCTGTCACTGTCAGCAGCGCCCAAGTCTCAGGGTAGAGTGCTCCTAGCCAGGAGCGCTCTCAAGCCTCTGCGGCAGCAGTGGGCACAGGTGGACGCTGGGAGGCCTGATGGGTGGCAGATCAAGCCCTGCCCACCCAGGTACAGAGCCATAAAGTGAGCCAGCTCTGTGGCCTGCTGTTCTATCGCGGTTTCTGCTGCCCCAGACCCAAAGTGGTTTGACAGGTGAAAAACTTAGGCCCAGGGAGGGTAACAGATCAGCCTGAAGTCACACAGCACGTGAGCAACTCTGAAGGGGCTAGACCTGGAAATATGAAACTCAAGATTTGGACACCACTGAAGAGTGTGATCACACACACCTTTTCTTTTTTGAAGCACAGACAGTTGAGGAAATGTTGTAATATAAAGAATACCAAGAATACCTACTTTAATACCGGGGTATTTTTTTGCTGGGGATGTGGAGGAAGGTACTACACAGCACCATTTAACCAAATGGTCACTCTGATACACTTCGAAGACACAAAGTCCTAGGAAAGTATGGTCCTTTTGAGGGGAAAGCAGATGAGTGGCTTGACATATACATCACAAGAACAACAACAGAAAAGAAGAAGAAAAATAAATACCACGCTCGATTCTTCCCTGCTGGTGCGGGGCAGTGCGTTGCGAGGCCCTGGAGGGTGGGAGTTGTTTCTTGATTCTTTTTTTTACCTGCTCAAGGTTGACTGCGTGGCCAGGTTCAGACGGGACAGAGCCCAGGGTCTGTGCAGGGACCGGGCACAGACTGCAGTTTTAATCACGGTGTCTGCAGGTGCATGGGGAAGGGCCGGGAGACGGCTTTTAAAAGCAAACTTATTAAAGTGGAGGCCACCTTCCTAACACGATTCTCATTTCCCACCGTGGGGCAAAGGGAAAATCGCCCTGTACCAAGGAGAGTCGGCTGTGCTCTGTGACCTACATGTCTTGAGTCCAGGGCAGCTGTCAGGAGAAAATCCAATTTGCCTTTAAATGTCATTTCAGAGAGTTTCAAGCACACCAACTATTTATGGTATGAAAGGGGAAAGGGTACAAATCTAAAAGCTACACAAAGACTTAGGGAAGCCAGATGCCGTGGCGCACACAGGTAATCCCAGTGGCTTGGGAGGCTGAGGAAGGAGGATCACAAGTTCAGCCAGCCTCAGCAACTTAGCAAGACCCTAAGCAACTCAGCGAGACCCTGTCTCAAAACCAACTATTAAAAAGGGCTGGGGATGTGGCTCAGTGGTTAAGCAAAACTGGACTCAATCCCTGGTACCCACCCCTGCAAAAAAAAAAAAAAAAAAAAGACTTAGGAAAACTACAGTCGTAGGGACGAGTCTCAGACAGACACAGCAACAGGCACTTGTACAGGTTTTCTTGGGCTGTCCCTGGGTCCCACAGAACAACTGAGAAGGACAAGGCTCATCACATGGGTGGGCATATGCCTTCCGGTGAGTGTGAGTCCCACTTATTTTGCTCTCTGTGGTTTCAGTCACCACATTTGACTAAAAAACTATTAAATGGAAAATTCTAAAAATAAACACTTTGTAACTTTTAAATCACACGCTGTTCTGAGCAGCATGATGAAATTTCACACCCTCCCCGCTGGGGTGCGAATCATTCCTTTGTCCAGTGTATCCATGTTCTATATGCTACCCGCCCTTTTGTCACTCAAGGCCACCTTCCCGATAGGATTCTCATTTCCCATCATGGGGCAAAGGGAAAATCGTCCTGTAAGATGGAGAATCAGCTGTGCTCTGCGACCCGCAAGTCTGAAGTCCAGGGCAGCTGTCACCTGCGCCCATCTCCAATATCAGATTGGCTGCCATGGCGTCCATCACAGGACTTGTGTTTGAGTAACTTGTATCTTACTGACTCGCGGCCCTGAAGCGCAGGACAGTGATGCTGACGATGTGGGGATGCCAAGGAGCCGTGAAGCGCTTCCTTGAGGTGAAAAGGTGGGAGTTTTCAACTTAGCAAGGAAAGAAGAAGAACCATTCGCTGAAGTTGGTAAGATCTATAAGAAGTCACTGCTGTTGATCTCTTAGGTGCCAAGTTTATGAATGACACTTTGTCACAGGGGTGTGTGTGTGTGTGTGTGTGTGTGTGTGTGTGTGTAACTGATGTTGACCTTTGCAAATGAGTCCAGATGTGGCCCTGGAATTTTCAACGCAAGACAGCCACCCTTGGGCTTTCTGAACATCCCCTGAGATGGCCGCTGCTGCCCTCGGTTTGGAGGTGCAGGCCGTTCCGGTCTGGGAGGCTGGGTTAGAGAAAGTCAGGGTCAGGCTGGGCCCTGAGAAGGCTCCGGACACCCCTGCCACTCCTGCAGGACCACACCCCTGCCAGGCCAGATGGATGAGGAGGAGGCGGCTGAGGGAGAAGGGCACGGGTGGGAATTCCCAGGACAGGGCCGGGTGAGCAGCCAAGCAGGGAGCATCCTGTTTGGGTCCAGCAGAATGGCCGGGGGCTTGGGGGTGTTCAGAGGAGGACCAGAGAACCAGGGGACAAATGTCCAGCCCACGGCTCCTGGGAGCAAGGCCATGGTAGGATGCCGTCAGCAGCCAGGTGGCTCAGGCCCAACAGGGCCCTACTCAGGAGCTGTGGGGTGCCTGCTGCCTGCTGCTGCAGCCGTCCCCCCACAGGACAGGGAGATGGCCACCTGTGGCCCACACGCTGAGCACCTGGCTTCTGAGCATGGACACCTGCTTCCCACCCCATGCAGGCAGCAGAACCAGAGCCTGAGCCCAGCATGAGCAGAGGGAAATCCTGGCTCGGGAATACAGAGGCCAGTGCCCTAGGAGGGGCCTCTCCAGAAGATTCCATCAGCCCTTCCCCACAACCCAACACCTGCAGGCTTGACCCTCTGTGTCACGGACCACCCCTCAGCCACATGCCTGTGCTGCCCCCTGGACGCCTGCCCCCTTCCCTCCTGGTTCTCTTGGGCTGTCGGGGAGATGAGGAGGGGGAGGGGGGCTGGGGATATGCCAGGGACTCTCCTGGAGTCAGGGAGGACAGCTGGGAAGCCACATCCTCGGGGATGGCTCCAGACTCCAAGGGCCTTGCCTGGAGGGCCAGGGTCCCATCTCAGTTGAATAAGCTCAGAAACAGCACAGGGACATCACTCTGCCACCATTGTTCCCACCCCCTGGCAAGGCCTCAGCCCTTGCAAGCTGGTGTGGGGCAGTCGGGCCAAGATTCGGGGGGCAGCCAGGAGCTGGCAATCCCAAATGGGCTCCCCTTGACAGCAGGGCCAGGGCAAGGCAGGAGCTCAGGCTGTGCCGGGGGCTGGTGCCAAGGCCTGGTGGGCAGGGTGCCCGAGATGCAGGGGGAGTGGCAGGTGGTGCCAGCCTGTGGCACGTGAGCAGGATGGACATGTGGCCGGGGCCATGTTCTCATGCTGGGTTCAAGCCCAGGGTCAGTGCACGGAGGGCCTGAACCCTTGGACACAGAATGGCCCGTCTGGATGTCATTCAGAACCAATGCCCTCTTTGCCAGGAGCTATGGAGGGACCACCAGATGACAGGAGCATGGTGCGCACCATGGGCCTCGGGGATGAGAGGGAGTGGAAGGACAGGACTGGCCAGGTGCCTGCTTTGCCTCTTTCTGTGCGTGTGAGAAACTGTACCCGCAGCCTTGTGGGTGCGGGTCAGGGTCCACGGAAAGCACAGACGTCCTCCTGTGTGCCGGTGACGTGTACACGGTGGTTCTGGGTAAGGGTGTGAGCGCAAGAGGGACTTTAAACAAACAAACCCAAAAAGACTTCAGGCTGAGAAAGAATGAGACTCTCAGGAGCATCGAGGGCGGCGGATACAGTGGGTCTTCTGGGGACGGCCACACCAACCGTGTCCATTCTGCTGAATACATAAATGACTAATATAAATTAAAGGATAATTGAAGCCCTTTAGGCCCAAATATTTAAATTATTTAACAGGAATAGGAGAGAGAGGGAGGGAGGGAGGGAGGGCTGAGTGTGACACCCAGAGAAAGTGCCAGCTCAGGGGCAGGCGAGGAAGGCCCCGCCCCACCCCTGGAAGGCCTCCTGCCACCTCCCTCCTCTCTGGGCTCTGTCTGCATCGCCTCCCTCCTGGGTCCCGGAGGGCTTTCCTGCTGGGTAAGCACTGCTGAGCCAGGCAGGCAGCAGACCCAGGGTGGGGCACCCAGGGTGGGGCGTCTCGGTTGCCTTTCTGCTCCCTGAGGCGGGGCCCAGGAAGACCCCAGGAGCTGGGGGCTGGCGCCAGGGGGCCTGGGTGGCTCCAGGAGATATGCACCCCTTTTCCTGAGATACCCGGATCTGGCAAAGCAGTGCTAGAAATAAGGGGGGGTGTCGCTAAGCCCACCCCCACCACGCAGGGAGGAAGAGAGGCCACCAGGAGGGGAATCAGCCACTAGCCAAGGGCACATGGGAGGTCCCCAGCCTTTCTTCCTTCCTCTGAGGTCCTCAGATGGGTCCCCAAGTCACCAGGAAGCCTTACTGGCCTGGTCTCCCCTCCAGGGCAAGCCTGGGGAGGGAACGGGGCTCTCCCCTGGCCTCCACCAACCTGCGGGCAGCCTGCAGCCTGGTTCTCGGGGTTCTACAGCAAGAACTGGCCATGCAAAGGGCCCTGTGGGGGGGTGCGGTCGCTGCTCATGTCCCCTGACCAGGGCCTGGGGACAGAAGGTAAGAAGGCCCAGACTCGGGCCCCTGAAACGGCCAGATTTGGCTGGGCTGGGCGGGAGGTCAGAGTGCACAGGGTCAGGTCTGGGAGCTCTGAGGCTGCGGCCTCGGGGGACAGCACTGGCAATGCTGGGAGCCTCCATCAGGGCAGCCCTCAGTGGGCGGAAGGAAGAGCCAGGCCTGCTGGCCACCTCTCCTCTCCTGCGCATCTGCGGAGGGGCGCCCTGGGGGCCGGCCAGGTGGACAGCACCTTCTCTGGGCCCACTCTGCACATGCAGCTCTGGCCCGAGACGCCTTCCCTGGTGTTCTGGAACATTCACTCTGCCATCGCTGTGACCTTCTGTCCTTAGATAATGGCAGTGCTGTAGGAGCAGGGATGGACCTTTGCTATCCTTACTGTCTCAAGAAACCAGCGACGAGCTTCCTGAACAACCCTGCGGGGCCTGGACATGTCCCTGGTGGACAATCGTGGCCGTCAACTTTGCCCTGGAATCTGGGCAAAGAGGCTTGGGGACGAACGCTCTGAGAGCAGGGACAGGACCAGACAGGTCCCAGACGGCCTGCAGGGTGGGTCCCGGTCACACAGGGAAGAGGCAACGGAGCTCAGGGTCAGCCTTAACCATAGGATGGACACTCATGGGCTTTTCTCCCTCAGAGGAAGAGGGTGGGGTCCACGGGGGTGGCCACAGGAGGCTCTGGACAAGTAATGTCAGGAGGAGTCCCTTGCCCTCATCCTCCACCTCTCCTCAAGTTTGACACACTCTGTCCATCCAGCTGTCCACCTGTCCTTCCCTCCTCCCCTCCTTCCTGCCTCTGCCAGCCCGCCACTCATCTGGTCACCCACGCCCTGGTTATGATGGACAGGAGCTGACCATGCACCTGGAGGACATGTCACTTGGCCACCTCCTGTAGCTCAAGGGGCTCAGCCAGCCTTGAGAGGGCTCCCCTGCCATCCTGAGCACCCCCTGCTGTGGTCTCCCCTGCCCTGGGGCTAAAGGCCACCCAGGCAGCCCTGGAGAAGGAACCCGTGGATCCTCTCCCCTCTGCCTTGCTGGGACCTCTCCCCGTCCTCCCCGTCCTCCCCCTCCCCAGGCTACAGTATGACCCCGCTGCCCACCACCTTGTCCAAGGATGACCTGCCAACTCCACCCTTCTTGGAGGCAGCCCCACCAATGGGTGGCCCTCTGAACGGAGGCTGCTTCAAGTCCCCACGGTCAGAGCCCTGTCTCAGGGCGTCGACCATCCCCACCCTGGCCAGCCCTGCCAGCTTTCTCTCTGGGAGGGGAGAAGGGAGACGAACCCCAGCAAGCGAGGCATTGGCTCTGTTACGGAATAGTCACCTTTTGGGATTCCCTGGTCCTCATGAGGACAGCAGGTGGACACTGCTGTCTTTCAGTAGGAGGCAGGAGCTGGGAGCCAGGAAGGCCTGCAGATAGAGTGGGCCACAGCAGTCCCCAGAGGTCAGCTGGCAGAGGGCAGCGACAAGAGAGCCCAAGAAGCAGGCAGAAAGCTGGCCCTACACTTCTGGAGCACACGGCGGGGACAGGTTGGTGGCACACAGCCTGCTGAACAACTGCCACCCGGGATGGGAAGGCGCACTCTTCAGACTCAGCCGTCCCTCTACTGCCCTGGTCAGAGGCTACTGTCTATCAGTCAGAGGCTGCTGGGGGGCCTGGTCCCCCAGCCCACCCCCAGAAGGGCAGTTCAGACCCAACCCCCATGGGCTCTGGGCCTCGGGCGGCACCAGCAGGCTCTCCGGGGCTCTGCGGGGGAAGGCCTGATGGGGCCTGTCCCACTCAGCTCACATCAGCCTTGGAGCTAGAGCAGGCAGGAGCCTCGGGATCCTGACAGCCGGAAGCTGCCGCCTGGGGCTGGGGCAGCGCTGGCCCTCTGCATCCCACCGCGTCCAGGTGCAGCTGGACCCCTCCGACACCAGACCCAGCTTCCCACAGCCAGCGTCCCGGACAGGGCACACACCACGGAGGATAAAAAGAAATCTTTTCAAAAGTGGTCCCCAGGGTGGGGGGGGGTGGAGGTCCGAGGGAAGGGATCCCGGGACAATAGTGAATGGAGCTGGGATTATTTCCTGAACTCTGACTCCTCGTGGGAACGGGGTTATGAAAAGCTTTTCTCAAAATGGTTATTATTGAAGGGCTGTCCAAAATAAACACACGCACGCACACACGGCGCCGGCAGGAAGTGGGAGACATCTGGGAGACATCTGGCTGCGGAGCCGGGAAGCGGGTCGGGAGGGCCAGAGGGAGCTGGGGACGTCTGCTTGCTGTGGTCACCCACAGTCACCCACGGCCACGCCAGCACGCCCCCGCCCGCCAGCCCCGCTGGGGATACGCATGCCCACAAGCCCAGGAACCCGTGGGAACCCACGGGAATCCGCAGGACGCGCACTCTGGGAAGCGGACATCCTGGCTCTCAGCGCCCTCCCTCCTCCCTCTTTGGGCTGCTGTGATCCTTCTGATTCGCCTCCGGGAATACACAGGCCAAGTGCTTCCCCACCACCTGTCCCCGGTCACCTCGAGGAGCCGAGCCACCGGGGAAGCGTAGGGAGGCCCGGCAGGGCTGGGGCAGGCCTAGGCGAGTCTCCAGGCAACCCCAGGCCTCAGTTTCCCCCTCTGCCTGGCTCCCAGGGGAGGAAACACTAGAGAACGTCCACCAGCTGACATCTGCCAGCCTCCGCCGTGCTGGCCCGTGGGGCTAGGTGCCGGCTGGCGGTTTAGGGGGTCCTGATCAAACGCCAGCACCCAGGTTTCGGGTGTTATGATGCTGGAGTGGTCCTGGGGTAGGGAGCCACCCTCTCCCAGCAGGGCTCCTCCATTGCTGTCACCATCCTATGGAGACCAGAGCTCAGAGGTTCTTGCTGATTGGGGATCCTTTACTGTTTCCGTGTGACAATGTGATGTGCAGAGGGTTCCTCCAAAGACACCTGGATGGCAGAGACCTTGTTTTGTGCAATTGCAAGTCCCCAAAGATTATGTAGCCCAGTACCGGACCTGACAGAATAAGTGATAGGTCGATAGGGCCATGTGGGTTTGTAAAAGAGAACAGACTCCGCAGACAGATTCTTTGGTGTAGATCCTGGTGCTGCGACCCACTAGATGTGTGAGCTTAGGCAAGTTGCTTCACCTTTCTGGGCCTCGGTGTCCCCAATTATAAAATGAGAAGAACAATGCTGAGTTCCAAGGGTTAATTAAGTAGCATGACATGTCAACCCCCTCACACAGTGTCTGCTGCTTGGTCAGCATTTCATAAACAGGATAAGCTGCAGATTTTAAAAGTAGTCCCCACCCTGTGGCCTTAGGTGGTCACCACTGCTGTGTCACTCCCCTCCACACTGTACCAGGCAACATGGGACAGGCAGACCGGGCTTTCAGGCCATGAGTCCAGGTGGGGTGGCCTGGGAGGAGGGGGCGTAGTCCTGGCTAAGGGCTGCGCTGTCCCAGGCACTTGCTGGCTGGCATCTCCCCAAGGCTCTGAGAGCTGTGCTGTCCAGCCCAGGGCCACCAGCCTCGCGTGGCAGCTGAAGCCTTAATTAAAATAAAAAAAACTCTGTCCCTTCAGTGCACTAACCACATTCCCAGGGTGCAGCGTGGCAGTGGCTACCATGGGGACAGCGTGGGTGGAGGACACACCCACTCCCCAGGAAGTCCCCTGGACACTGCTGCTCCTGGTTTGATGGCCTCAGTGCACAGGGGAGGACACGGAGCCCAAAAGCCCACTCTTTCTGCTCAGCCCATAAGTGGCCCCAGCCCATTGGGACCAGCTGGGTCCTCATCAGGTGCTCCCCGACCCACCTGCTGGAAGGCGGGGACACACCTGGTGCTCTGCTGCTGACATGGCGGAGCCCGTGTGGCCCACTGGTCCCCGTCCAGGCTCACTGAGGTGCCTCCCTTACTGTGTGCGAGATTCTGGGGCTGCTGACCCTGAGCTCAGATGTAGGGACCCTGGGGACAGAAGTGGCATGAGGGAGCCATGCCAGGGCCTGCCAAGTCAGTCCCAGCTCCGCAGAGGCAGCCAGGCCTTGTAGGGAACAAGAGCCACACGACGCCACACTCCAGCTGCAGAGGTCCCGGGGGAGCTGTGTCCACAGGCTGCATCTGTGTCTCTCAGAGGGCGGGGAGGGGACAGCAGCCCAGGTGCTCTCCCTCCACCCCCGCAGGGAGCAGAGCCCTGACCCTGTGGCACAGAACCCAGGTGCTGCCCAGGTGCCACCCGCATGGCTGCTCCGTCTGCCCCCTCCCTCGGTGGCTTCCCTCTTTGGGCTGAACTACCTCCGGGGACCTCCAAGTGTCACATCACGGATCTTACTACTTCCTGCTCACGTTGTTTTGCACCCTGAGTCTCAGTGTCCTCATCTACACAAAGGGACTCGTCCCACCTGGTGGCAAGACGGGCTGTGCCCCTGTGTGTGTGTGTGGGGGGGGGGGTTGGGTGGGACAGGGTGGGCCTCTCCGCAGGTCTCCAGCACCCGGAGGTGAACCCAGCCAGCCAGAGAGTCTCCCTCCTGGTCTGGGGACTCCAGGCAGCCACGTGGCCTCTCCGGGCGAGGAGGGCATCCAAGGCCACTGCAGAATGACAGGCAGCAGTCTGGGCCATTAGTGTCCCTGTTGCTAGACGTCACGATTCCCGGACACCTGGCCTTCCCCTGCCCTGATGGCCAGTGACACTGCTGTGACACTGTGTCCTGGGCAGCCCTGAGAGACTCTGGGCCTCACCTTGGGCCTGGGGACGGGAGGCCCCTTCTGCTCAGCCGCCTTGATGGAGATAGAGACCTCCTGGGGAGGGCCGCCTAGGCCTGCTGTCTTGGTGCCAGGGAGCACAGTCAGGAGAGCCCATCCTCCAGGGACAAAGTGAGATAAGGCCACTAAACACGTTTCTGCCTGGGGCCCTCTCCAGCTAGGATCCTGCGGGGCTGCGGGCTACCCGGGCGGTGCTCAGCAGGGTAGGAAAGGCCCAGCTCCTGCCCGCTGCTCACTGAGGCCTCCGCTCATTCCTGAGCAGACCTGCACCACCTTGGACACCGGCCGTCACCAGGTTCCAAGGTGCAAGGTGGTTCTGCGACCCAGAGCTGAGCTACGGCGCCCCGCGGGAGGACCTCAGCCTCCTTTGCAACAGGCCAGCTTGTGTAGACCACTGGGGGGCGCCATGGCGACGGCTCCTCTAGGGACCCCTTTGGCCTGGGTGAACCACGGAGCGTCCCTGGGCTGCGTGGGTGACGTCCCTCCAGCTGAGCTGCATCACAGCAAAAGGGGCTCAAGAGAGAGGAGACTTATGAGGACATGAAACCCCAGCCGAGGCCTATTTCTCTGGGACTCAGTTTCTCCATCTGTAAAATGGGGACGAATCTTCCTACTTCAGGAGATTTTGAAGATTAGTGGCCCCACACTGTAGCATGCTGGGAACCAGTTCCCGGCACACAGGTAGGCCACCATGATGATGGACCTGGACACAGCAAGGCCAGAACCAAAGAAATCACAGCTTCTTGGATTCCAGGCTGGTAAACTCAGAGAGGCGCAGAGGCCAGCCCACACCTGCCCTTGAGGCAGGAACCCACGGAAGCCATCTTGGTGGTTGGGGACTGGTACCAGGAGCCCCCCTGTTTCTTCTGAACTTCTGACTTCTCGGCCACACTTCAGGTCGGACAGCGGGATGGCCAGAAACACCAAACACACCTCTGCTGCCCCTCCCCCGCCCTCCCCAAGGTTCTTAAACAGGAGCAGGAGTAGCCAGAGGGGGGGGCAGGAGACAGGCGTCTGCTGGGCCTGAGGAGGAAATCATCGTTGCTGGCCTCTGCTTAGCCGTGACCCTAACAGGAAGTGATTACGTGGGCCCTTGGGAGGCTGGAGTCTGGGGGAGCAGAAGGCAGGATGAGAGGCCTCGCTGCCCACGCCCGCAGCTGGCCCTGTGCCCCGTGGGAGCCCACAGAGGCTGAGAGGCCCCTGCAGGGCCCCGTAGCACCGAGAGCCCCCCCTCCTTCCCTCCTGGGTTCCCAGGATCCCCCTGACTGTGAACTCAAGAGGTGACGTCCAAAAGGAACCGAGTGACCTTGGGGCCTGCTGGCCTGGGGCCAGGGAACAGGAGCCAGAAGATACAGAATTGTGTGCCACACCGATGGCTGTCCAAGTCATCCAAATACGCAGGGCCATGGCAGGAGGCGAGGGTGGCTGGGAGACGTGTGGCTAGCCATCTCTGGGGCTCCTGGGGGCAGGCAGGGCTTCGGGGGGGGGGGGGGCAGGCTCAGCAGGGGCAGCGCCTACCATGCCACCCTCTCCCCGCCTGCAGCCCCTCCGGCTCTCGCCAGCGGCAGAGCTCTGGCAGCTGGAGGAGTCCCCCCAGGGTGGGCAGCTCTCCAAGGGCAGGCCTGGGAAGGTTCGCTCTGGGTGAGCACCAGCCCCGCCCGGGAGCTGCCCTGCCAGATCACCCAGGACCCTGGGCATCGCCACCACATAGGACCCACTGTCTGCCTCCAGGGGACACCTCGCTCAGGCACTGGGGGGACGGCTGGGACCTGCCATGCTCAGCACCAAGTGCAACAGCAGCATCAAGAGGAACAGGGCCTCTCACTGCCCCTGGGACCTCCCATGAAGTCCCCGGGGTTGGGGGGATGCTGAGGAACACACCAGTGAGCCCCCAACCGCCAGGACCACACCCTGCCGCCCAGCCATCCTGCCAAGCCCATCCCCCTTTCATTCCTGTGTCTGTGTCCAGCCCTTTAACCTGCAGGAACTGTGGGGGACATGTGAGTGGGTGCCAGGAGCAGGGAGGGAGCAGGTGGGGTGTGGGCTGGTCAGCCCTGGGGAGTGACCCACACTCAGTTCTGTGTCTCAGCCTGACAGGGCCAGCCCAGCTGGGTGGTGTGGGGGACCCTGCCAGGCCTCGAGGTGCTCCCCAGGACAGTCTACCCCTGCCACCCTCCGTCCACCCCCCCACCCCCTCCCAGGCGGGCAGGCAGGAAGCAGGCTCTTCCCCTGGGCTGCGCCTGTGGGGAGCAGTCCCACCACTGTTTATTCAGTGTCTGAAGGGCCCAGATTTCTGCCTGAGGGAGTCCCAGGCGGGGGCTGTTTGTGGTAAAGTTAATGAGGGGACTCTGGTCCCCTCCGTGGGAGCTCAGAGGAGGCCCGTCCCCAATTACCTGCCTACAGGGGCCTCTCTGTCCTCACCTCCCCCAGCTCAGGTTTCCCTCTCCGCAGACCCACGCAGCTGGCCAGATGAGGGAGATGGACAAATGGACGGGCCGCGGGGTACTGTTTTCTCTTGTCTTAAGATAAACACTGAATAGTCCCCTAAGAGAGAAGGAAGGACCATATGAAGTCCAGGTAAAGACACTCGGGAGCCCAATAAAGCTGCGCCCTCCTGACCCAAGAGGCCACAGGCTGAGGACGGTGCACTTCCCCGCAGGCTACTGTGCACCGGGCACGGAAGCATTCGCACAGTGACAGCTGACACTCACAACAACAGGCACTCAGGACGGGCCAGGCTTTGTGCCGAGGGCCCTCTGGATATGTGCTCAGTCCACTCCACCTGAAGCCGCCTGCCCCTCGACCCATTCCACAGACAGGAGGCCTGAGTCCGAGAGGTGAGATAAGGTGAGTGATCAGAGATTCAGATCCAGACCACGGACCCCAGAGACCCTAAGCCTTGAGTGACGCTGCGCTGGAAAGAAAAGCATTTGAACTTCGTGATGGCATCAGGGGGCAGACGGCTATTAATTCCATTTTGTGGTTGAAGATGAGGCTCAGATGGGCTAAATAACTTGTCCACGGTGGCACGGTTAAGATCTCAAACAATGGGCTTCCAAACCAGTCTGTTTCCGAGCTGTCCACATGAACATGAGTGTTGGTGGCTAAGAAGAAGGTGCCCAGGTGGCCTCTGCTCACCAAGTGGCCTCTGCTCATCAGGCTCCTCGGTCTCACACTCAAAAGGATCAAGCCCAGGCTCCGTGGTCTCTGCTGCTCCACACCCACTGGGGCCTCCTGGCCTTCGTCACTCTTGACAGGCCCCTCTGCCCCCCCACCCCACCTTCCCTTCAAATACACGGAGACCCCAGCCCCGGCCACACCCTCTCCCTCCTGGGGGAGGCTCCTCCTGGAGCTGGGAAGATCTGAGCAATCTCCACCTGTGCCCACCTCCCCTCAGCCAAGCAGAACTCTGTGAGCTTCTTGGGGACAGTTTTGGGTCCCTTTGGGGCTTGGCAAAGAAGGGAACTGTGACTCGTGGGGCTCCCGTGCTCAGGAGCAGGCCCCTGTGGCCTCTGGAGGCACCCACAGAGCTTCAGGGCCCAGCCCCGGTCTCCAACCGCCTCCAGAGGAGCAGCAGGGACCTCCTCTGCAGGAGCCACCAGGAACAGCAGCAGTGGACGCCGGGCTGCACGTGGGAGCGGTGGTTCCCCTGGGAGCTTGCGCAGGGAGGCCCTGGACCGAGGCGGCGGCCACTGTTGGTCTAAGGCCCAGCTCCGAGGGCACTTTACCGTCCCTGAGTGGGCGCTCTGCTGACAGCTTCTCGGCGGCACCTCCCTCCCGCCAGGCTGCTTATTTACGAGCTGAAAGGCTGCGAGGGGGAGGCTCAGGAATCCAGCCCACACCACCTGACCCTCAGCTCTGGCTCCGGGGCCAGGAAGCCATAAAAAATGATCTTGCCGTCCCTTCCCCCAAATGGGGGGTGGCAGCAGAGGCTGGGGGCAGGGAAGTCACAGGGTCTGTTTCAAAGCCTGCAAAAGTGAGCAGCCATGAAGGAGACCGCGGACCCTCGGCCTCCTCGCTCTGACGGCCCTGGTCCTGCACCAGGCTTTGCCCAGCCCTGGGCTCCGGGCCTAAGCTGCCATTGTCAGCCCCATTTATGGGGCATCTACTTCAAGCCCGGGGGTCAGCTCCAACATCTCAGTCAACCTTCACAGCATCCACGGGGGGCCTCTGTGGACCCAGGTCTCCACTGTGCTCTGCTGTCTCCACCAGGCCTCCTCAGTTTACAGGTGATGTGTGTGTGAAGCCCAGAGAGGGAGAGGAACTTGCCCGGAGAAGTCACACAGCATGGCAGTGGCAGAGCATGGACCTGAACCTAGCACTCCTGATCCCAGTGCCAGGCCCATGATGCGGACTCCAGGAGAGAGAAGGGCAGGCTACTGCAAGATGGAGATGGGACGCTCCCTTCCAGTGGGAACTGGTCTTGCTGTCTGTACCCTGCCTGAATGGGGTAGGGCACTCTGCAGGGCTGGAACTCTGGGATGGTGCCTGGTCCCAGGCCCAGCTGGTGGGGAGCTGCCCCTCCTTTCCGTAGCAGCCCTGGCCATCCTTTAAGTCCAGTCCCAGAGCCGCAGGCTGGACTCCAGGAGCCCTCTAGCACCCCCCTAAGTGTCCTCAGCCCCCATCTAGCTTGAGAAGGGCCAGTGTCCCACAGGATGTGGCCGTCTGGCTGACTGCAGCCTCCACCACATCCCCTCTGGGCACCATCCAGGCCCAGTGCTGAGGAGCGCTGACCACGGAGTGACCCCGCCCTCTGTCCCCATCCCAGCCCACTCTGGCAGGGCCTCCAGTGCATATGCCCCTTCCTTCCCCCTGCAGAAGGTCAGTTCCACCCAGAGAACCAGCGCTCAGCCTCGGCTGAGCTGGGGCTCCAATTCTGGTGGCACTTGCAATGGCTCAGATGGGGGTAGGCGGTGGGCGGCTGCAGGCCTCAGAGAGGCCTGGGCTCCCTCCCTGGTGGCTCCCTGGTGAGGGGCTGTCTGCAGATAATCAGGGAACAGATTCGGAAAGAGGGAGGGAGAAAAAGCTCTCTGGCGCCAGACGGGATCCTTATCTTCAGGGGCAGAATGTCAGGGCGGTGGTGGCGGGAGGGCAGGGAGTCCAGCAAGAGCCCAGGATTCCTGTTTCTGCAGCCCGGGAAGGCAGAGGGGACCCTCGGGGCCCAGGGGGAACTGGGGGTGGGGGGCAGAATGTATGTGGGGGTGTTCTGGGCCAGAGAGCAGGAATCTGGCCCCTGGGAAGGGGACCTGGATGTCAAATCCTGCCCTCTCTGGCCCATCTCCACACACAAGGGACTCGCCACGTGTTCAGACTGGTCCTGGGAACTCCACAAATGAACACCCTGGAAGGGACCCAAGGTCCCCAGGTCCCCCAAGTCACCAAGAAAGCAGCAGGGCTGCTGGACGCAACCATCCCAAAGAGCTAGCCCTGCCTGCGCCAGGAGACCTGGTCATGTTCTCTGAGGAGCTGCACCTCTGCACTCTTACCCAGAGGAACAGGGGCCAAAGTCCACCTGGGAGTATCCGCAGATAACATCCAGAAAGGTGAAGGGAGGGCTGTCCTGCCTGGGGCCTCGGCCTCCGGCCTCCTGCCCCAGGGGCCTCCCAAGGAAGGGCTGAGGAGATTCACTCGGGGCTGGGCCCAGACATTTCCCCTGAAACCCCACAGGAAGCAGGCTCTCGGATGGGCACTGTTTCCCCAGGGTGGCCCCAAAGCCACAGAACCAGGCAGCACAGATGCCTTAGCCTGGACTTCCCTGGGTCTGGGCTGATCCCAGGGATGAGGCTTCATCTCCGTATGGGTCCCCAACCAAAGCTGGGCATGTCCAGGTGGGGGTCAAGGGCACAGGCTCCAGACCTGGGTTCAGATCCAGCCTCTACCAGCTTCTGCGTGTGACCCAGGACAAGTGTGCTGGACGCCCCGGCCTGGCTCAGCCTGCTCACCTATGACACAGAGGAGATGTCCCTTTGGTCTCTTGTTCTGTGAACGTCCCACTCGACCTCACAGCCGGGGTCCTGACCCTGGGGAAACCTGAACCCTAACGAGGGCCAGGAAGCAACACATGCGCTCAGCTCAGTCAAGGAAACGGTGAAGTGTGCCCACGTGCTCTGGGGCCACCTGAGGCTGACTCTTGTCCTCTTTGTTCATCTCCCAGAGGGGAAAATGCCAGGAAGGGTCCTGACAGAAGGGAAGACCCAGGCTGGTTGGGCTGGGGACTCAAAGCAGCTCCCCGTGCCCCACCACCAGCCCAGGAGGGCCTGGCTGGCCTGTCCCCCAGCTGTCATGGGCAGGGGCTGGTCCTCATTAGCTGCTGTGGCAGCTGAGGGGACATGGAGATGGTGCAGGCTTCAGCTATGAACCAAAGCCAGGCCAGGCCAGGCGGGTCGTCCCCTTCCGGCCTGCAGTGCTGAACTGGGGGGCTGGGGAGGAAAGGGGAGGCTAGGAGGTGGGGGTGGGGTGGGCAGCTTGGCGGGGGAGGGGCAGGGGTGAGAGCTGGCTGGAGCCTCTAGCATTTTCCGGGCTATTATTCTGGGCAACTTTTTATTTATTCAGAGGTTGGGGATGCGGCTTAGCATCTGTCAGCTCAATATTTATTACAGACGCATCAGCCCTGGACTGCGGACCCAGTGATGGGGCTGCCACAAGGCCCCCTCCCCCATCGTCTCCTCGGAGTCAGGACACACTGGAAACTCTGCAAGGAAAGAAGAAGGGCCTTTGCTTCCTGTCGGAGAGCCGGAAGCTCACTCTTGGTTTACCTTTAGGAAAACCGAGGTCTAAGGCAGGGATTGCCTTGCTCAAGGTCGCGGGGCACACTGATCCTGGGTCCCTGATCTCTCTGCTTTCAGGCCATCAGAACAAATGCCGCGAAGTGAAAACATCCCAGGTCACAGCCAGAGGTGTGACAGTGACCGGCCCACCAGTCCCCAACCAGGTGTAGACAGAGCTGGCAGGAAGCCTGGTGTAAGGTCACAGCTTTGCCTATGAGGTCCTCGAACACCCACTGCACCCCACTGCACGGCAGGGTGACCAACCACGCCCACCTCACAGCCTGCAGGGACTGCAGGGAGGCCTGGGAAACTGTAGAGTGCTGTGCCGCTGGGATTTCTCACTCCTTTACATGCTGCATGGGCTGGACTGGGAAGAAGAGGCGGGGCGGGGACTGATGTCTGCCCACTGTCACCAAATCCCTTCTTACCACGGTTTCCAAGGCAAGGCAGGAGGTGGCTGGCTCATTAATCAGCAGCAAGAGCCCCCTGTTAACGACTGAAGCCATATAAATGACCCAGAGCAACGCAGGGGGTGCCAACTGGCGGAACTCACGGTGACATCATACACCCATCCGGCTCCAAGCCTTCCAGCAGCCTGAGGTCAGCTCGCAGAGCCCTGGCACCTCCCCCACCAGCCACACGCGGAGCCAAGAGGAGCCTGGCACTGCCAGGGCTGGGGCCGGGCCACCAGCTCGGATTCCACGAGTTCCTCCTTTCTCGTGCACCGCCCCCCATGGTGGCTTCTCCTGCAGCCCCCTGACTGCGTCTCAGCCCCGTATCCCCCAGGAACAAGGCTGCGGCTTCTCATGTAACACGACGCTGTGGTGTGAACTTCTGGTAAATGAAGATCTTATTTAAAACTGTGTGCTGTCGGGGGAGGAGAAGGGAGAGCTGCCGTCTGGCCAGGAAGAGGAGGTGCTGGGGGTGTTGTGCCCAGGGCCACCAGCTGTTCCTGGGGTGTCATCAGGAAGGGACCACAGGGCCCTGGACCGTGCTCTGCATCACCTACGAGGCTCAAACAGGGTCGCCCCTTCTGGAGAGTCCGACAAGGAGGTCACCTCATTGGGGAACTCAGCCACGTGGAACAAAGTGGCTTGAGTCTGTAGGACTTCTCAAGAATGGCAGGACTTGGTTTAGAGAGCCCTGGGGGTCAGCGGAGGCTGGGGTCCTGTACCTTAGCTGCCCAACAGGCCCTCAGAGGAGCTCTGAAAGACCCCAATGCCCAGCCAGGCCTTACAGCCAGTTACCATGCAGCTAGGGCTGGGAGTTGCTCACCTGGAATCAACTTTGTCAAATCCACAGGCCACAAGGGCCTGGACCTGCAAACCAGAGCCACCCGCCAGAAGGCCAGGCATCCTGTGAATTTTGAGCAACTGCTAGGAGTTCCCGTGTACCATGCTGGTTATTCATTCACTGGGCACCTGCTCACGGAGGGCCCGCCCTGCACTGGACACACCATTCTGGGGATCAGGGGGACATCACTGAGTGACATGGCCCGGCCCTCCTGGAGCGGGAGCCAGACCAGAAGCTCACAAACACCTCGGCACATAATTCCAGTTGGGAGTAGGTGCAGGGGGAGGGGGGAGGTGTCCTCGTCAAAGAGGCAGGAGATCGGGGCAGAAGACTCTGAGGAGGGGACATTTGAGCCAAGACTGAACGCTAAGAAGGAGCCAGCCATGCCCGGGTCAGCGGGGCAGCACTCCATGCTGGGCCAGGTTCACAGATGTGGGGAGTGATTTTCCTCTCCACACTCTCACCAACCCCGCAACCCATGTTTGCCGCATGCCTGGCTGGACAGGACGTGCTCGGGAGAGGCTGGCGGGCATGAGGGTGGCACCCGCTGCCCCTCAGGAAGTTCCACAGATTGCTGGGCCAGGAACCAAGATCACGGGTTCAACCCCCTCATTTAACAGGTGGGGAAACTGAGGCTCAGAGGGGACAATGCCGTCCACTGTGGAGCTTGCTTGCTGCTGCTGAGTCCCCTGTGGCTGGCTGCTGTCAACAACCCGAGCGTTCCAGCCTGCAGCACACCCGGGAGCCGAGCTGGTGGGAGGGTGGGGGGCCCCACAGGCCAAATCGGAGGGCACAGAGGCCTTTCCTCTCACACCAGAGGCACTTCAAAGGCCAGACAGAATGGGGCCAGATAAGGTGATGGAATCTGGGATTTGGTGGGCTCTGGAATTTCCCTTACGGGGAAGGCGGGTCCCAGCTGTCCACCCGCTGGGATCATCCAAGGGAGAAAATGACATAGAGTGGGTGGTCCACGTCCCCAAGTCAGACCTGATATGCACTCGGGACAGCGTGGCAGCAGGAAAGCAGGAAGGTGACTAGCCATTGGAATGTCCCTGCTCAGGAGAAGCAAGCTGGGTCACATGGGGTCACGTGGTGGATAGACCACTGAAACTGCTGGCTAACCTGGCCACCGGCCTGCTCTGGCTCCGCCCCGACGTCCACCTTTGTGGTGGAGCCAGGTCCAGCCTGCCTGACCTCTGCTGTGTAGACAGCCACTTCCCTCCCTGGCCACACATTCCTCCTCTGTCTGACCAGTCAGCGCTAAAGGCCCCAGGCTCCTCTCTAATCCCTGGCTCTGCTCCTAGTCAGTAACTCTCAGGTGGACAGGTGTCCTCCAGCGGTGATCCTGCGGAGTCTACAAGGCTTGTCTTCATCTTTCTTTCTTTTTTTTTTTCTTGGTACCAGGGATTGAACCCAGGGTCACTCAACCACTGAGCCACATCCCCAGCTCCTTTTTTTTGTATTTTATTTAGAGACAGGGTCTCACTGAGTTGCTTAAGGCCTCACTAAGTTGCTGAGGCTGGCTTTGAACTCGTAATCCTCCTGCCTCAGCCTCCCAGGCCACAGGAATGACAGCCGGGTGCCATTTTCTTAACCTTTCTCAGCCACCAGCAGCCCAAGTCGTAGGTGGTACCTCGGGCAGGTTGGCTCTCTCCCCTCTGCCTCAGTTTCTCCATCTGTAAAAGGGAGGTTACACTTGTCCTGGCGATGTCGTGGGGTTGGTGAGCAGCTCAGAGCCAATGCAAAGGTGCTCTTGTACCGTGGGGTCCTGCTGTGGGGACCGGGCACACCTGACATGTGACGGGTGGAGGGCAATGCTCATGCCGGCTCTTACCCCGGCCAACAGGGCACTGGGCCCTCCCGCGCCCCTTGGCAGAGTCAGCCAGGCTGCAGTTCCCAGGAAGCTCTGAGGGCCGCACCTCCTGCCCCATAAGCACCAGAATTCCCTGGAGGAGCCCTGGACAGCAGGGAGATCAGGGAGTGACATGGACCTGCCCAGGCCCCACCCTTTCCAGCCAGATGGGCCTCTGGGGGTGGGAGCACTCGGGTCCAGGGGCCGGGACTGGAGGGGGGGGATGGCCTCCTCTCCCTAAGAGGCCAGACCCTCTGCTGGCCCTGCCTCCTCCCTCTG
The DNA here is from genome assembly GCF_048772815.1 of Callospermophilus lateralis. Lineage (NCBI taxonomy): Eukaryota > Metazoa > Chordata > Mammalia > Rodentia > Sciuridae > Callospermophilus > Callospermophilus lateralis. Next base: position 43,332,260 of record NC_135319.1, on the reverse strand, counting down.
CAAGCTCCACAGGATCCAGGGGCGGGGTGCAGGAGGACACTGTGGGGGTGTAATGAGGACTTAGTGACTGGTGGGCAGAGCCAGCCCTTGGCAGGCCTGGACCCCTGCAGCTCTGGAGGCCTGAGGTCTGGCTCAGCCCCTTCCCCGGCAGCCCCGCTGACAAAGTGGCTGGCTGATGGCGGCTGGGACCCACCAGGAGGAAAGCGCTGGCTCCTGCTCTGCCCACGGCCCACAGCTCCTTCCTGAGCCATGACCGCCCCCCCCCCAGGAGAGCACTTGGCGAGGCAGTGCAAAGTTATCTACTCACTCAGCACCCAGGCACTCCACCAGTGACCACTGAGTCCCCAGCACTTCTGGGGACATCAAGGGAGGTATGTGGGGGAGGCGAGGGGACCCTGTATCAGGGAGCAGACGGGGGTGGGGGGGAACTCGTGGAAGCAGCACTGAATCTGGAGTCCAAGGCTCCTGGGTGAGGCTCTGGCACTAACGGCCAGGAGATCGCGGGCCACCCAGCTTCCCGCAGCCCCACCGGGTCTTCTCCTCAGACCCCTGTCCTCCCGGAGACACTGCGAAGACTCAACGCAGCAGCATGGGCGAAATGGCCACGTCACACAGAGCAGGCCTGGTGGGTCCCTCCTGTGCCCACGCTCAAGCGGGGGGCCTTCCACACACCTGGTGTGCAGGTGGGAGGCACTGAACAGACCCTCCCAGGTCAAGGTGACACCAGTGAGCAAGCCTCTTCAGCATCTTCTGTGGCTGCGTGTGTGTGCGCGTGTGTGTGTGTGTGTGTGTGTGTGTGTGTGTGTGTGGAAGAGAACAAGGAACTGGAGAAGCAGGACTGAGATTTCCTGAAGGCCCCCAAGCCACCTGCAGACCCTTCAGGTAAATAACAAGTGAAACCGCACGGCACAGCCAACCTCCCCTTTGCACACACGGGCTAAATGTGACCTCGGTGCCAGCTTCACTCATTAAGCGAATGGTGGGACCCACTGTCCCCATTTCACAGAAGAGGAGGTCGAGTCCAGGTGCTCAGGAATGTGCTCAGGACCACAGGGAGGCAGAGGCCATCGTCCATGTGGGCAGCAGGGGGAACCTGCCCCCCTGGGCTCACTGCTTGGCTCTGTGAGCAGAGTTGGGGAACACCTGAGAGGAAGCAGGGTGGGGTCCCCAGGCCACGGACAGGGCGGGGATGCAGCTGAGGGTGCAGAGCCAGCCTGCGAGGACAAGGGGTTTGATTCCCAGCACACACACACACACACACACACACACACACAAAGATATCGCCAAATTTCCTATCTAAAGGGTTCTACAATTTCCCTCTCCACCCACGGCGTCTGGAAGTGCCCGTTCCCTGTCCCCCACAGTGGAAGTTCCACTGGGTTTTCCATGCTGAGCAGACGGGCATCTCAGAGTCGCTCTGATTTTCTTTCTCCAGGCGTGAGCGAGCCGGTTGCAGCTGCTGTCGCACATGACTCTGTGAATCGTCTGTTCGGGTCTTCTTCCCACCTGTCAGGTTCTGACTCTCTGTCCCTTAACACTTGAGAGTACTTCACATCTCACTGCAGTCAAAATGGCCATTATCAATAACACAAGCAACAACATACGTTGGTGAGGCTGTGGGGAAAGGTCCACTCACACACTGCTGGTGGGACTGCAAATTGGTGCAGCCGATATGGAAAGCACCTCAGAAAACTTGGAATGAAACCACTATTTGACATGATTATCCCACTCCTCAGTTTATACCCAAAGGACCTAAAATCAGCACACTACAGGGACGCAGCCACATCCATGTTTAGAGCAGCTCAACTCACAGTAGTTAAGCTATGGAACCAACCTAGGTTCCCTTCAACAGATGAATGGATAAAGAAAATGTGGTACATATACACAATGGAGTATTACTCAGCCATAAAGAATGACTTTATGACATCTGCCAGTAAATGGATGAAACTGGAGATTATCATACTAAGTGAAATAAGCCAATCCCCCCCAAACCAAAGGCCTAATGTTCTCTCCAATATACAGAAACTAACACACAATTGGTGGGGAAGGTTCACTGGATTGGACAGGGTCAGGAGGAGGGAAGAGAATGAGTCAGACGTAACTTTCCTGTGTTCATGCATGAACACACAACCAGGGAAACTCCACACCATGCCCAACCACAGGAATGGGAAGTTATGCTCCCTGCATGAATGATGTCAAAACACATTCTACTGTCATGGATACTAAAAAGAACAAATAAAAAATTAGAAAACAGGACTGTATACGAGGGATGGGAGCCTTTTGTCCGCAGCACACATTACAGATATTTTCTATCAGTTTATGAAATGCGTAATCTTTTGGCTTTTTTTTTTTTTTTTGGTGGTGAACTGAACCTGGGTGGGACTGAACCCAGGGTCTGATGCAAGCTAAGGTCATGCTCCACCCTGAGCCACACCCCATTCTAGTCTTTTCACTTTATTTAAGGTGTTTTGTAAATTATTTACCAAAAAAATCTAAATTATTCAAAAAAAAATGATCACTCTTGTGTTGCCTTGGACTTGGGAATCATTGTTAGAAAGCCTTCTGTACCCAAAGTTGAAGAAGAGCTCGCCCGTGTTTTCATTCGGCAGTTGTATCCCTGTTTAGTCGCAGCGTCCCTAATCCCCATGGAGCTCCTGTCTCAAGTTTCACTTTTTGCTGAATAGTCCCCATTGTCCCAGCACACTCATTAAGAAATCTGCCTTCAGCCCAGGATCTGAGTAACTGCCTTTTTCATATACTACGTTTCCACACGTGTTTGGGTCTGATTTTGAACTTTTTATTGTCTTTGTTCCATTTGCCAATTCTTGTATCATGTCACATGGTTGAAATCTCAGGGGTTTTGTAAAATGTTTTACTATCTGGTAGGAATAATTTTCTTGTTCTTTAGTTTTTTATTATGCTTCTAATTTATTTCTCCTGCTCAATTGCATTGGCTACAGCCTCTAGCACCGTGTAGAACACTAGGAGAGGTGCTGGGAATCTGTCCATATGGTCTTGATGGAAATGCCTGTAGTGTTTGCTCTCAAAGAAGACACTGACTTGAGGCCTAGGGTGTGTGTGTGGGGGGGGGGGGAGTGTATTTTTTGGTACCGAGAATTGAACCCAGGGGCGCTTAACCACTGAGCCCCATCCCCAGCCCTTTTCATATTTTATTTAGAGACAGGGTCTCACTGAGTTGCTTAGGGCCTTGCTAAATTGCTGAGGCTGGCTTTGAACTCACGATCCTCCTGCTTCAGCCTCCCAAGCTGCTGAGATTATAGGCCTGTGCCACCACACTCAGCTTAGGGTATACATCTTATCAATCTTAAGAGTAGTCCTCAATTTTCTTGAGTGCTCGTATCATGAATAGGTACAGAATTTTGTCCAAGGTGTTTTTAGCCCCTATGGAAATAATCATGATTTTGTTTCCTCAGGTTCATTAATAATGGCGCTTAAGCCAGGCGCGGTGGTAGAAGGGTCACAAGTTTGAGGTCAACCTGGACAATTTAGGGAGATCCTATCTCAAAATAGAAATTAATAAAGGGCTGGGGATGTGGCTGTGTGACAGAACGCCCCCGGGTGCCTTCCCCAGGTGCCCTTCATTTGGCTGATGTTAACGATATTGATGGGTTAATTCTGAAGCACCCTTGCGTGCCTGGAATAAGTCAGACATGGTGGAATGTACCGTTTAAAAGAGAAAGACAGAATGGGACTGAGTCCCAGTGACCACAGCCACCTTTTCCCTGTCCTCTAGGCAAGTGTGAGTCCGTCCTAAGGTGGTCTGTGCAGCAGGCTTCCTGATTCCCACGTCTCAGAGAGGAAACCGAGGCCTGCCATAGGAAGCAGCCTGGTCAACGACACAGAGCTAGCAAATGAAGGAGTCAGGATGCAACCCTGGGTCTTGGTGACCCCAAAGGCCCTGATGATACGCAGGTAGCACGATTGCCTGTTACTTATCAGCTGTGGGAGGGCTATGTCTCCTTAGGAATTAGCGGGTGGAGAAGGGCTCCTTACTTTGCAGAAGCCAGAGTACTCCTCAAGCCAACCCAGGCTCAGCAGAGAAACGGTGTGAGGGGCTGACGGGGTGCTGCTGGCCGGGCGTGCTGTGGGCATACAGTCTTCGTGCCAAGGGAGCCGGCACCTCCCCTGGGCGCACCTGCACCCGCCAGCCTCAGCCCCGCTCTCCCTGGGCCTCTCTCTGCACAGCAGGAGAGCCACTGGAGAATGACACCGGTCCAGGGCCCGTGGGCTGGGAAGGAAGCGAGCTCTCCTGCCTGCTGGTCCGCCGGCCCCGTTTTCTAAGAACGGGCGACTGGCCGAGGCTTACGTAACCTGGAGTGGGCACGGCAGATGGCGCCTGCTTCCAGCCCAGCGCTGACACTAACCTCCCTTGACGTGGCGCCCGGCCTCCTCTGCTCCGCAGTCCTGGGCACGCAGCAGGGCTCAGGGCACGGAGAGGGACGGCAAGTGGCCCAAATTCTTGTGATCGGGCTCAGGCCCTGGCCGGCCAGGAAGGCGGAGAAGCCAGACCCACCCTCCAGGAGGCAGGTTCCAGCCAGGGAAAGGGACAGCGGGCCCCTCCTCACCGTCCCCAGCCACCAGGTCCTGCAGGATGCACCGCACAGTCCCCGGGCCTCCAGCCCCTGCTCGGCCAGCCTCCTGCCTCTGGCACCACCCTGGCCTTTCCTTTCCCAGCAAATGCCACTCGGCCTCTTGGGTTCCTTTTGCTGTAGGTAAACCGAGGCTCAAAGAGAGCAGGTGACTGGCCTGTCACAGACATAGCTGCCTCCTGCCTCCTGGGCCAGGCCCTTTCCAAGCCCCTGCAGAGGCAGGCCCTCCCCTTGCTGATGACCCCAGGTGGTCCCCAGGTCCCCTCATGGGCCACACTAAACTACCCCACAGTGTCATGTGAACTCTGATGACTGGAAAGGGTCCCAGAACTCCCCGCGATGACCCTGGGCCACCTGGGGCTAATACGTTCCATGGGAGCACTAGATAGAAAGAAGAAAGAGGGGTGACAGCGATTTGTGGGTCGATTCTCTTCCAGGCAGGAAGACAGGAAGGGAAGGAACCGGACCTGCCCCGACCCTCTCACCCAACCTCACCAACAGGGCACCTCGTTATCCACCCAGGCTTGGGGAGGTAGAATGTGGGGAGGCAGCCAGGGCAGGGTTTTAGGATTTCAGGGTGACCCTGTTCATTTGGATTGAAGAAGCACAGAGAGAGAAAGGGACTGGCCTAGGGCCACACAGCAGATTAGCATGTGGCTGGGATTTGAATCCAGTTTCCCAATTCTCAGCTCAGGGCTTTCTTTTGCTATTCCTTGATATGTGTGTGTGTGTGTGTGTGTGTGTGTGTGTGTGTGTGAGAGAGAGAGAGAGAGAGAGAGAGAGAGAGAGAGAAGCAGGGGTGGGGGAGACAGAAGCTGGATAGACCAACTGGAAAAGATCAAGCTTGCAGTAGGGGTCACTGTGCCCAGCAGACCTGGCTGTCCTGGCTGCCAGGCAGGGATACCAGATCACCCTGCAGCTGGGGTTCCTGGCAGAGGCCGGTGGGTGCCCAGCTGTGAAGGTGGCACCTGGGCCAGGCTTGGCACCCAGGGACGTGGAGTCTCTGGGGTGCTCCCTGCACACTGGACATGGGGCCATGGAGAGCCTGGAGTGGCCAGACCCGCGGCCAGGACTGCTGAGTCCTGCCAAGACGCTGGTGGCAGTTGCCAGGGACGGCTGGGGCCTGGAGTCAGCCCCTGGCCCGGGCTCCTAACACCGGCTCTCAGCCCACACCTGCGGCAGGCCAGAGCCAGTGACCGTGCAAGGGGCGCTCTCTGGAGTCACCTGGAGTGGTCAGCGGGCTTGGGCGTGTGAACAGGCAGAAACATTCTGATGGGGGCAGCCACAGCGAGCCACCTCACAGGTGGCCAGACCTGCTTTCTGCACAGGAAGGGGCCGAGGGCACCTGACTTGGTTCATTCAGTGGCTTCTTGGGATTTAGGGATTTAGGGAGTAAAGTCTTTCCTACCCAGGGGCTTGACCACAGGAGCTTCCTGGTGACAGGAAGTGCTCGAGAAAGACAGCAGGGGGAGGGGGCGGGAGGCAGGAGGGGAGGGGGCAGGGGGAATGAGACTCCAGGTCCCCTGGCCGCCAGCCCCTGCCTGGCAGCTCACTCTGCACCTCCTGAGCACCTGCTGTGTACCCTGCGGGGTGCTGGAGCCACAGGTGAGTGAATCAGACAGACACTCCCTAGTGGCTCTGGGCCCCATCAGGTCGTCTCCCTGGTCACCTCAGCCCACCCTGCCTCCAACCCTGAGGCCCCAGCTGTGACAATGACAGACCCCCAGCCCATCTCTGTCACTGCTCACTCTGCCCTGCTGGGTCACAGAATGACCGAAGGTGGGGTGGGGGAGGGGCCGGAGCAACTTTCCTGGAATTTCTGACTCAACTTTCTTGGAAGCCCTGCATCTCGCTGGGTGCCCGGGCGGCGGGTGGCAGGCGCCTCTGATCACATTACAGGGCTGCTTCCCTCCGCTGCTCCTGAGCCGGTAATGCCTCCCGACGCCGCCTGGGGCCTCTGGGGGCTGCAGGCTCCTAGGGATGGGAGCAGAGGACGTCCCTCCCAGCCCTGGAGACTTGGCCGGGCCAGGGCCTGCTCAGTGGGCACCCAGGAGCAGAAGACAGCCCCTCCCCTCCTGCCCCTACTCTCTGGCCCACGTGGAAGCTGCCACCAGGCCACCAGGGCCTGTCCTCTTGCCCTCCAGCCCAGAGGTGTGGCCGGGGCAGCCAGGGTGGGGTGGTGAGGCAGAGGGGTGGCAGCGGTGGCCGGGAGCCCCACTCACAGGTTGGCTCCGGTCACACGGCTTCATTGCAGGAAGGCCAGGCACCAGCCTGTCCCTCCATCTGTCTCCTGGAGGGACGCTGAGGTCCCAGGAAGATTCGGTCCTTCACTGCGAAGCCCTGGGCTCTCTCCACTGCAGTGAGAAGAGACCCCTGGGCCAAAAGTCTGGCTTTGCCAGATGATGAGACCCGAGCCAGCTGCTGGAGTGTGGGGGTGCCAGACGCCCCTCCCGGCACCTTCAGGTACCCCCACCAGCAAGGTCTTCCCTCTCCATTTGCCTCTGCTTATCCCCCAAGGGCTGGTCAAATGCCATCGTTCCCTCCTCCAGGAAGCCCTCCCTGACCACCCGGCCTATGAAAGCCTCCTTTCAACACCAGAGGCACATTCCGTTGTGCCACCCCACACTTGGCACCGATGATGGTGGTGACAATGATGAGGAAGACAGTGAACATTCCTGAGCACTTTAGAACGTGTGATGCACTTTATCATCCCAATCAGATGAGATGGGTGCTATACTACTTCATTTCACAGATGATGAAATGAGAGCTCAGGGAAGGTAAGCAACTTGCTCTAGGACACACAGCCAGATGGCAACACAGTCAGGATTTGATCCCAAGTAGTCTGGGTGCACAGCCTGCCCTCCAAGTGCGACACCAGAGCCCTTGGAGAATGCACATCTTGGGTCACTTATGATGGGTCCCTCCATCCCACACCCCTTGCACCCTAGTATCACAGGACTGGCACATGGTTAGTACTGGCCCAATTTTTCATACAAGCCCTTCAATTCTTAAAGGGCCAGAGCAAAGCTGTCCATCTCCGACCCCAAAGTACAGCACTTTCTCAGAATGAATGAAGGAGCACTGGAGTTCCAGTATCTGATGTGAGGACAAGAATTCCCAGCCCCTTTCCCTGCAATCAGCCCTCCCTTGTCCCTGAGAAATGAAAGTGAGTCTGGGTGGTCCCTTCTATCACACCCTCCACCTGAGCCCCAGGAGAGGGGGAGGGGGGCAACTGCCTCTGGAGGGGGCGTGTCCTTCTCTGCCTCCTGGCCCCACCTGGATCTGGGGCTCCTGGTCTCTGAGGCAGGAGATGCTTAGGGAGCAGGAAAAGGGGACGGAGGTCTCCGAGGGAGATTTATGGCTTCGGAGAGAGGGAGAGAGAGACCCAGGGCCGCGTAATGCACACAAGAGCATTCCAGTCAATATACTGACTTTCCGGAGGGGCTCTGTAAACACGGGGCTCTGGGCCTCAGCAACCTCTGTGTCTTGCTGGCAGCTGGGGCCTCTTCCAATAGAACCAGACAGAAAAACACACAACTGTCAAGGATCCGCCTTCTACCTCTCCCCAACTCCAAACTCACAGACAGGGGGGAAACCAGCCAACCAGGACCCAGAGAGGGAAAGGTACTAGCCCAAGGTCACACAGCACAGTGAGGGCAGGAGCGATCTTTCCTCCCTGGCCATGGGCTGCTGGGCCACACCACTCTCCCTTCAAGGGCTTCCATGCGAACAGTACCAGGGGTTGCTGTGTGCTGTGCCATGCTGAGGGCTTTATGGTACATTAACTCATGTACCTGGGGGCAATCCTATGGCGATAACGTTGGCACCCTCATTTTATAGATGAGTAAACTGAGGCACACAGCGTTAGGTGAGCCACCTGAGGCCACCGGGTGAGTGCGTGCCAATGTTGGGAGGCTCCATTGACCACAAAATCCCAGTTGGCCGTGCCGTGAGTCCCCCTGCGCTGGCAGCTAAGGCCTTGGGGCAGAGCCTCAGTGAGGAGGGGTCAGGACTAACAAGGGGTGATGACCAACGTGCTCCCCTCTTACTGGCCACAGAGGCCCCTTGCCTTCTTGCCCTCTGTGTTTGGGAAGGCAGGGCAGAGACGCCTTCCAGGCCTCACCCCAACGCCATCCGACTCACACCTACAAAGTATCTGCTGGGTCCCCTCCACTTAAGGCCACTGAGAGATTCAAGAATAAGAAGCTCTGTCCCAGGTCCCAGCCCATGGGGCCAGCGGGAGCTGAGGGGGCATATCCCGTCAGCGCAATCCAGAATGCCAGGAGTGGAAAAGGGGCCACACAGTAGTTCCCCAAGGAGTGCCACCCCAAGGTGGCAGCCAGAGTGGATGCTGACAGGGCCACATTTCCTGAGAGTGGGGCAGGTGGGGATGGCATCCCAGCTCTGTGCCCCAGCCAGCCAGCCCCATCCCACCCTCTCCAGGAAATGTTCTTAGAAAGACCAGAAAAGGACCAGACACAGTATCACCTGCCTGTAATCCCAGTGACTTTGGAGGCTGAGGCAGGAGGATTGCAAATTCAAAGCCAGCCTCAGCAATAGCGAGACACTAAGCAACTCAGTGAGACCCTGTTTCTCTATAAAATACAAAATAGGGCTGGGGATGTGGCTCAGGAGTCAGGTGCCCCTGAGTTCAATCCCTGGTACCTCCACCCTCAAAAAAGGTCCAGAAAAGGAGAGAGTGGCCACTGAGGCAAGTCACCACCCCCAGGAAGCCCTGAGGCTTAGATGGTTTTACTCTTCCTACAGGAATTGTCTGTTGCCCTCAGGTGATACCTGAGACTCTCTGAATGTCATTTAGCATTTCTGGAGTGGACATCAGCATCCCCCATGGATGGCGATCTCCTTGGGGACCAGAGCCAGAGCCGCTGTGGCTTTGACCAGGGTTCCTGTCCTCAGCTTCCTAAGTGAGCCTCCGCTTCCCAGGTGGGGTTCTCACAGGGACAAAGTGAGTCCCTGTGACAGAGTTTTGTAGACTCCAGAGCAATGCGTCCGTTGGTGGGGATGCTCCTGAGTGACACAACTCAGTCAGCAGCAGTCCTCGGTGGGGACAGAACTAGGAAAGCCAGGGAACCCTTCTGTGACCCAGGAAGGACAGGGGGGCCCAGCACGCAGCTCCTTCAGTTCCACTGCTTCCCCCAAGGCCTGCCTAAGATGCTGCTCGCCCTCAGAGAGCCCACCCCCTCAAGCTCCACCATCTCCCTTTCTAGAAAATTCTACAGGAGATCTCACCGCCCTTCTCTCCTTGCCAAGGGAGGTGAGCCTCCAAATCTCAGCCTCTCCCACTTATCTGGCAGGCGAGCAGGGAGCCCCTCTTGGGGCAGGAGCCCACCTCCTGGGTGGACTATGGCCCACCAACCTTCCTTCATCCATTTACAGCACCAGAACCATGCTCAGGTAGACCTGGGGGGGGCAGGCAGTCCTGCCCTTCCAACAGCAAAACCTGGGACAAACCCTGCTCCCAGCTGGAGGGCAAATATCCTGGGTCCCATCCTGAAGAGGAATCCCCAGCAGGACGCAGTGGATGGAGCTTCCCAGGCCTAGCAGTGACTCACTGTCCTCACTTTACATACACCTATTTATACACAAACACAGCACAGCCTCCCCCACACACACCCACACCCACCCACACACACACACACACACCCTCCTGTACCTCACCTCCACACACACCAACACCCCAGAGCAACAGGTCCCACCCACCCCTCCTCCCTCCTCCTAATTCTCTCTCTCTCTCTCTCTCTCTCTCACCCACCCCCCCTCTCTGGTACACACCCTCACACCCCCAGCCGCCTTCCCTGAGAAAGGAGCTCAGCGCGGGAAGTTGCAGGAGCAGGGCGCAGCCCAGTGGAGGTGAGAAAGGGGGGCCTGCGCTTGCTCCCCGCTAGGCGGTGGCGCTAGAGCTCCCAGGGCTCCTGCGGACCGATTTAGCTCGGCTGGGGAGGGAAGTGGCAAGAGGGAAGAGGGGGACAAGAACAGGCGGGAGAGGGGCGCGCGAGAGGGCGCGCACCCTGACACCTGGTGACAGCGCGCGGGTGCAGCGGCGCTGGATCCAGCCCCGGAGCTGCGGAGCTGCTGATCAGGCGGCTTTGTGGAGAGGGACCACGGGGCTCGGAGCTTTGGGAGCCGAGGGAGAGAAACAAAAGGGGTGGGGGCGGGGGAGGCGGCTGATTTACGGCGCACTCCAGCCAATATTTTCACTGCCATTAGCATCGCCCAAGACCGCGAGCAGAGCAAGGGGTGCCGCGGGGACCTGTGGCTCAGCGCGCTCCGCCTGGGCCTGTCTGCCCGCGGGGGCGCAGCGGCTGGGGCGGCTCTGGCCGGTCACCCAACTCCCAGCGAAGAGCCACAGCTGGATCCGGGATGCCAGGCTTCTCCCCAAAAGCCCTAGGAGGGGGTCCCCATCAGGCCCCAAGGGGCAGGAGCGGGTGCCCCACACCCGACTCAGGAGTCCAAGGAGCAGTGCCAGAGCCCGCCAGCCCTTCCTGGGCCCGGAAAGGGCTCTCCTTGTATTATTCTAATTACAGTATTTTAAATTTCCTTTAAAAAAGGAAGAACAGAACGCATTGGTTTCGTTTCATTTGGGCTTCCCAGCTTTAATGACTCCATTTGCGGAGGCTGTTTAGGAAACTGGGGAGGAGGAGGAGGAGGCCAGCAGAAGTGCCAGCTCAGGCCTGGGCCTCTGGCTTTCTCAGCCCTTCTCCCTGGGGGCCATTTGCCTAGGCAGCAATTTCTCTGGGCTCAGGGCCACCAACCCCAAGTCCCTGCCTAGGACCTGTCCCTTGGTCCTTTCCTGTAGGCCTCAGAGGCTTCAAGTTGTCTCTTTTCCACCCCAACCCAGGTCTGAGGTTCAAAAGATGGCAAAGGAGCCTGCAAACCCTGCGGAGACCTGTCCATTGGAAATCACTTCATGTTCTCCAAGCAGTTGGGATGGAGGGGATCAGCTTATCCCATGCCCATCCCCCATGAACACACATGAACAGAAACCCTGGTGGCTCAGCGTGCGGGCCAGATAGACAGGAATGGGTGACTATCTCATTGCAGGAAAAAGTACAGGACAAAGTGGGCTGGGGAAGGTTGGGCTCCCAAAATGTCAAGACAAAAAAAAAAAAAAAAAAAAAAACAACACACATTCTGTCCCCAACTTCGCAAAGGGACACAGAGCTCTTAAATGTGAAGGCTCAGCCCTGCAGTCCCGGGGGAGCTTAGCTTACCTTCCCCAGGTCAGGCTGGGTGCTAAGATCAGTGCTGGGGACTCCTGTGGTGCTACCCAGGGGCACTTGCCCAGTCCTGAGGCCTTGCTCCTGACCTTTGGCCTCGCCTGGTTCCATCCCTTGTGGTTCCAACTCTCCAAATGTCCCTCTTTCCCCAATCCCGGTCTAACTCAGCTGCCAAAGCAATGTCCCCTGCTGTAGGTGGTGCCTCAATTTTAGCATCTCAACCCCAGACCAACAGTGAGGGGTCTCCAGCCCCACGGTGAAGTGGGAAGAAGGAAGGAGGCAGAAGCACTAGATTGAGGTTTGTGGGCCTGAGTGCAAATCCTGACTCTGTCTCCGAGTCCCAGTGTGACCTTGGGCCTGTCCCAAAGCTACCACAGTTAAATTAGTGGATTGGAAACAGGAGGATTTTTGATCCTGCAGAATTCCCAGTTGGTTTGGGGGAGGGGGCAGAGCCTGAGGATAGTGATTACAGCAGAAATTCCTCCCCTCTCCCCTGCAGTGGTACTTTCACTTTAATGAGAAAACCCATTAAGACACTTGATTTTCCATTTGTTTAAGTGAGATGGGTGCTTGCTACAGTGTAGAGGGAGATAAGGACAGGCTGCCACAGCGCAGGCGCACACACACCGCGTGTGCACATACACCACGCACACACACTGCGCGTGCACACACTGGCACACAGAGCCAGACACTAGGAAAACTCTGATCAACTACACCTTCAAAAGAAGTATTATCAAGACACTCCGACTCTTTCCCAACCATCCCAGCCAGAGGCCCAGGAAAAGTTCATTAAAAGCTCGGGAAAGGTCGGAAGTGGTGGTACACACCTGTGATTCTAGTGGTGCAGGAGGATTGTGAGTTCAAAGCCAGCCTCAGCAACTTAGCAGGGCCTTTCTCGGAGAGACCCTGTCATAATTAAAATACAAAAAAAGGGCTGGGGAGATGCCCCAGGTTTCAATCCCTGGTGCTCCCCCCTGGTACTCACCCCCTGCGCCAAAAAAAAAAAAAAAAAAAAAAAAAAAGCTCTGAAGGGGTGGAGGAAAGGAGATTCTTAAAGCCAATTAGAGCATCGAGTGGCCTTCTGGGGCCAGCCACTTGCTGACATCGTCTTCTAAGGTTCTGGGGGGTCCTATGGTTCCTGTTTTGATTTCTCTACCATCAAACTTTGTGGCTGGAAGAAATTCTCCATGCTGAATAGGAAGCTCATTCTTGGGATGGGGTTGGGGAGAGGAGAGAGGCGCCTGCCACTTCAAGGGAACCTGGGCGCCCTCAGGAAAGAGCCCTCTGTAGGCCCGGCTTCCCCTGCCTTAGTCTGATAGGACGCTCAAGGCAGCAGGGTAGATGGGGAGGGAGGGGGGTCCTGTGTGGCTTGAATCAGCCTGGCTACTGGACAGGGGCCCTACATACAAGGCCTGCAATCTGTGTAGAGTGAAGGCAAAATTTGGGCAAAACCAACACTTGGGACTTGGTTTTCCCCATCAGTGAAATGGGACTCATGAGAGATCCATCGCAAAACCCTAGCAATACTCTGAGAGAAAGATGTTCGGTGCCTTGGCATTAGGGGGAAAGGCTGTGTAGGAGGAAGGGCCATGTTCTACTCCTGAGGCAGGTTTCTAAGGGCGGCACATTCTGGGCAAAGGGAAGGCTGCAGGCCGAGCCCACCAGTTGGCCCCTCTCCAGGCTGGTGGGCAGGCAGCCCCTGCAGCGCTAAGTAATGAGCACGATTCCAACACGGCTTCTCCTCACTAGTGAGAAATCAAAGCCGGGTATTAGAGGCCATTTCTGTCTGGGCACGGTTCGTGCCCAAATCCATCAAAGCCCCGGGCCTAGGATTTCTTCTGGGGAAACAGGGGCTGGATGCTTTGTTAAGCAAAAAAGGCAGGCCCCCTCCAGCCTTCCTGGTCCAGCCCACCCACCCAGAGAACACCAGGTCTGCCAGTCTTGGCTCTCTCCTGGCGGAGCCCTCACCCTTGGTAGCCTTAGTATTTATTCCTGATCCCACTGCCCTGCTGGTACACAAACAGCAACCCTGCCCATGTGCCACTTGCAGTCTTCATCTTACCCTTCAATCACCTCCTCAAACACCCTTAAACCAGAAACCAACACCCCAAGCCAGCATTCCCACATCTAACTGCGCCCTTTAAAGCAAGGTTGGTCATTCAGCCGCCTCCCTCCCCCCTTCCCCATCATTACCTTCTAACTTCAAAACACTGCTTTAAATACCAGAGTCTGCCCAAATCATAATTAACTTGGATCAAATGGTTGTGTGTCGTAACTTTTCAGCACACAGCTTGGGGGGAAGAAAAAGGTGGGGGATGTGCTAAAACCAAGCCCTCACTCCTGGCCGTGGGAATTATTAATTCCAGAGTGAGGGATCTTTAGCTATTGGGGAGCAGAGGAGGAGAGCGGATGTCAACATCACAACGGAAAGGGGGGGGGGAGCTGCGTCATCGCGTCCACTTTCTGCTCCAGTTTTCCTGCCTGATTCTCAGCTTCAACTCAGAGAGGAATCGGTCGGTGCAGATTGTCCCCTCCTGTCCCCACCCCTTTCCCGGAGTGGGCGCCTCGGATTAGAGCCAGTCCACCTGCTTGGCTTGGGGTACCAGAGAGGATGGCTTCAGTGCGTCCATCGCCTCCCTGCCAAACCTGGAAGAGTCAGTTCACTTGGCCACGCCAGTCCCGCTACAGGGCGGGCGAGACACGTACATATCAGTGCAGGTCCGGGGTTTTATACCAGGAACCCACCAACCCCCTTACGGCATTTTCCTGGATCTGGAGCAGGTGCTGTACCGAGAGGCAAGCGCACCTGGTCTGTTCCCTGGACAGCAAGAATGTCAGTGACCCATTTAAATGGAAACTCAGCAGGATCTCTACGTACTCCCGCCCTCCTTCAATACACACACCAACACCCGAGGCGGGGGGGACTTCCAAACCTGCGAGCCCACCATCCCCGGAAAGCTGCGTGCAGGATTCAGCCCCTCCCCCTTCAATAGCCAAAGCCCTTCGCTCCGGCCTCCCCGGCTGGCGGAGCGCATCCTGCGCTTCCCGTACTGGGCAGGACTCTCGCTGCCTCCCTCTGGTCTGCAGATTCCAGGCACAGGAGCCCGGGCGAGCTGGGACCTGGACTAGGAAGTTGCAGGCGAACGGCAGACGGCGCACACCTAGCCCACGTAGCGACAGTTCTTTTTCGGCGCCCTCACCGCACGCTGGAAGGCAGGAGTCCCTTGGAGGTGGTTCCTCGCGGAGGCTCTGACCCCGAATCACGCTACCATTCAAGGGGAAAGGAGCGATCCCTCCCAGGCGGGTACAGGAAGCTTCCGACTTACTCTAACCCACCCCTGGCCAGCGCCCCCAGAGAGGTGGCTGCGCCATCTACCACTTGAGTGGGGCAGAAAAACCGGCGTTCTAACTTGGGCACCCCTGCCGCTTTCCCGGTGCACCCAGACTCTACCAAAAACCACCTCAACTTTGGGGATGAGCGCAGTGAGACGCCAGGTCCTTTCGTCCCCAGCCCCGAAGCCCGATCACTCCCTACCTGCTTGGCTCAGCCTCGGGTCCCAGCAGAGTAGCAGCGCCAGCAGCAAAGCGCCGGGCGTTCCGCTGCGGGCCCACATGATCCCGCGGCCCGGCTCGGGTGCCTCTCCCCCAGGGCTTTCTCCCTGGCCCCAGCCTCGCCGCCGCCGTCTCCGCCGCCGCCGCCTCCTCCTCGCCGTCCTCCCCGGCGCCGGGCCGAGCCAGCCCGTGCCCTCGGTGGGAGCAGCGGCAGCCACGCTGCGCGGAGGGCCGCCCGGCGCTCGGAGCGCGATGGGTGCCGGGCGCCCACTCCGGAGCCAGGCTCGGGCGCGCCCCTCTTTGCGCTCCTGCGGCTGCGGGGCTCCGAGCGGCTCTGCGGGCTCCGGCGCCCCGGCAGAGAAGTTGCGCGACCCGAGGGGAGTGCGCTCAGTGGCGCTCGCAGCGGCCGGCGCCGCGCCGTCCGAGTCCCGGAGCGCGCCTCTCCGCGCCCAGCCACTCCTAGCGGCCCCGGCGCCCTCACCGGCCCCCGCCGCCTGCCACAATGCCCAGCGCCGCTGAGAGTCTTAGAGTCCGCCAGCTGAGGCGGGGACACGCGGGGACGGGGCGGGGCCTGGAGGGCAGGGGCGGGGCCGGAGGGGGGCCCTCGAGGGGGAGCCCGACGGTCCTCCGCGTGGCGGAGCAGAGCTGGGGGTCCTTCAAGGGAGGTCCTCGAGAAACGCTGGACCTAGCGCATTGGAAAACCTGGCTGCTGGAAGAGGTCTGGAATCGGAGTCCACCCAATTTTCGTTTCTAAAATCTGAGCTAATGTACCTTCACGCCTTCCTTTAGTTTGGCTATATGTCATCCTTCGCTTCTGATGATTAAACTCTGGACTCTCCCTTTTTGCATGGTCTATGCCTTCCACACGTGGAGGTCTTTACAGAAGAGGCTTCCTCAGACCTCAAACACCAAGTCCCGGCTAAGCTGGGGCTTAGAACTGTGAATGAGGGCACCTATTAGGATCATCCTGGTGGGTCCTACTTTTCTATATGATCTTTGGCAGACCTGTTTGCCAGACCACTGGGAACCCCTGCAGCATCTGATCCTAAAATTGCAGTGTGTGTGTGGGGGGGGGGGGAGCGCTGTTTGCTGCTCAGTGCAAACTTGAACTCTCCCTTACCTGTGTGACTGTGAGTTACTTAACCATTCTGATGCTCCCTTCATCATGGTCATTTGTAAAACGGAGAATAATGTTAACTATTTCACAAGAGAATGTAAAATTGAATAAGGAGAGACAGACAGACAGATAACAGTAACTGCTATATGAATGTCACAATCTCTTTCTAAGATCGTTCCCTCCCAGCCAGTCTGATTCTTGGGGGGAAAGTCATGACCTCCCAAGAGTGAGGTGGGAGGCCAGGTGAGGTTTGACACATGGGTGGTGCCTTAGGACTGAAACCCAGAGACACAGGAGTGGATCAACAACACCAGCAGAGAGGTTCAGTGTGCCAGGCCCAGGACTAAGCACTTTATAGGTATCATCTCGGTTAATTTTCATAACTCCCTGAAGCAAGAACTATTTATAGCTCCATTTTACAGATGGGGGAACCGAGGACCAAGGATGTAAAGTCATTTATTCATCAGCTGCAAATGGTGAAGCGAAGGCACCACGGGAGATGGGGCTGGGAAAAAACCCTCTGAGCCTGGCTCCTCCTCCTGGACACCCTCCAGGGGCTGGGTCAGTTCTGAGAAGGGGCTAGCAGCCAGCAAGGTCCCCGCTGCCTAGTCCTGAAAGAGATTTCCCTTTTCCCAGAGCTGGGGTCTGGAACCCTCCTCAAGTACAGGTGTGGCCTGCTTCAGGAAAGTGTGAGAGGAGCCAGGGAGGTCCAGCCAGCCGACTGGAAGGAGATCAGGCGGAGAAGCAACCAGGACCTGTCCTAGCTATGTCCCCAGAGGGAAGATGAAAGCAGATTTGCCCCACAGCTCCTCCCCTCCCCCACAGTCCGGGGTCTGGAGCATGGAGCGGGGGTGGACACCATGCAGGACTTCAGTCTACCTCTCCAGTCCTCTGGCTGGGCACCCAGGATCAGGAAGGTGGATATGGGTGGAGTGGGACTCTCTGGGGAAGGACTTTGGTCAACTGAGAAAAGCCTCTGTAGGCCAAGGTAGGCGGGTTATTTTTAGCTTGGCCTGGAACAGCCCAGGCAAGAGCCGTGGATGAGAGCCCAGAGCGTCACCGCCCCACCACACCCAGCCCCTCCAGCCAGCCACACGCTGCAGGCACACAGCGGACACACGACCCTAGACACAGTCCCAGGCACACCCCCAGACACACCTACACGAGCAAACATACTACAGAGACATGCAGGTGCACAGTGAGCTCCCTCCCAGGAAGGGCACATGTACCAATAGGCATCCGACCACAGAAACACCCACGGCCAAGGACATGTGAGTCAAAAAAGCAAACACACAGGCACACACATCTGAGGACACCAACAGCACATGACTCTAAAGACACATAGGTATTTAGCTACTTATATAAACAGGCGTGACCCAAGACCCACACCGGTTCATCATCCACCGGACACAGGTGCCTGGTCAAGGACACTGCCGGAGAGCCCAGCAAGGACCTCAGCACAGCCATGGCGTTCAGGGACTATAGGCGCCACCCCCGTCCCAATCAAGGCCAGTGGGATATTGGAGACTTTGCTAAAAAGTTGCAGTCCTTGGAACTTTGTTGTTCAGGCTGTGACTTCCACACCAGCCCAAGTATCAGGTTTCTGGCTTTGTGTAATGCCTGCCTGGGAAGAAGGGGGAGGGGCGGCAAGCAAAGGCAGAGCAGTCGTTTTCCTGTCTCCTGCCAGACCCTGTCCCACTTTCCTCTTTCCACTCTGGATATATGCCTACAGAAAGTCCTGGGCTCACCTCTCCCTCTAGGACACCAGCATGGAGCAGGGAATGTCCCCATTATGCTCCAGTACCTCTCCAGTCTCAGGGACCTCCCTTCTCCAGCCACCTGCCGCCCAGCCACACTGCAGGTGGGGCTCCCAGCCCAGGCCGGAAGAGCACTACAGGGAGTCAGACGGCCCAGAGTCACACCTCCCCCTCCCAGGACTGGGGAATGCAAAGCCCCCTCTGCTGGGGTGACAACTTCAGAGTAGCTGTGTTAGGACTTATTCCCCAACCTGTGCCCTGCTCACTGCAAAGAGCCACTGCTGTGACTTAAGCTGCTGGAGGGCGGGGGCTCTGACTTTCCTGTTTATTGTGTTGAATTCAGTTCCAATCCGACGGCACATAGTAGGGATGTGGTCGATACTGATTGAGTGGATACATGAATGCATTGGCCTCCTTGAGGCTGGAGGCCAGCAGCCTCTGTGTGATACTGCTGCTTTGAAGTCGGTTCCAGAGCCAGTTCTGACCCTTTGCGGAGCCTGCAGACCCTTCCAGAGGTTACTCTCATTTCTTCCCAAATCAGAAAATAATACAGGAAACAGAGATCTGGAATCTGGAGTCAAACTCACAAGAGTGGCCCCAGTTCCGGTCGCTGCTCTTACCTGCAGGGAGAGCAGGGGTCAGTTAGGGAACCACTCCAAGAATCCGTTTCCTCCATCATAAGATGCAAATAATAACTGCCTCATAGGATTAAAGGAATATGCATAAATCCTCTAATCTAGTTGAATAAAAGCTACCTATTTTATAATAATATTTTTTGAAAGCAACTGTAGGGGCCCCCTGCAGGAGCGGCTGGAGCTGGGGATTGGCGCCTCCCCCGCCGGCCGTTTCCGGCAAGTGCCACTAGGCGGCGCGCTGCCCCTTACGCCTCCCCAAGGCCGCCGCAGTCTTTCTCCTAATGCTGTGGGTCTGGGGAGAACTGTCCCCAGCCAAATCCTGCCTGAGGTCCCCCTGGGAGAGGGTTCCCGCCCCGAGTAGTCAGGGAAAGAGGATTATCAGACTACATGGTTTGCAGGATCTTGAGAGGGGAGGTTTGGAAATGAGCCTTGGTTGACCTGCCCAGTGAAGAAGGGACCCCGGATGCCTAGACCCGGCAGAGGGCAGGTGCAGTGGGGTCGAAGTCCTTGGTGACAGTGTCATCACAGCTAGTGATGAGCACCATCGTCTGCATGCAAGGTTCTGCCTCAAGTCCTCCACACGGTGGTGCGTGTGGTGGGAGCCGTCTTGCCCCCGTTCACCAGATGAAGGAAAGGAGGCAGGGACAGTCCACCCGCCCAAGGTCACGCACTGCTATTAGACGACGCAGTGGAGACCCATATCCAGACGGAATGGATCACAAGCTGGTCTCATTTTTTTTTAATTGAGATAAAACTTACATAACACAAAATGTACCGTACTAACCATTTTAAAGTCCACAATCCAGTGGTTTTTAATATACTCATGAGTTTCACAGTCATGCTCACTGTCTAATTCGAAAAGGTTTTCATCACCCCAAAAAGAAACCCCGCGAGGTTAAGCAGTCACTCCCCGGCCCCTGACAACCACTAATCTACTTTCTGTCTCTGTGGATTTGCTTCCTCTGGATATTTCATATAAATCAAGTTATGCAGTATGTGGCCTGGGTCATTACACGTGGACTCAGCCTCTGCTAAATCTTTGACAATATTCCTTCTCCAGCCTGTCCTCCCCTCTCTTCTCTCTGCCCCTCACGGGAAGGCCTTCTCCTGGGTACTCAGCAGTTAGTCACCAAAGCCTTGCGGTCAGGCAGATTGGGGTTCAAATCCTGTCCCATTTTGGGCAATTTATTCATTGTCTCTCAATTTTTTTTAACTGGTGTTAATTTACAAAAGGTAACTGTTTATGTCAGAACACTTTTGGATTGACAGAAAGACTACAAATATTGTACAGGAAGTTCCTACGGGCCCCTGTGCAGTCAGTAACCTTCACTGTAGGGTGCTCACGGTGATTGGTGGACCAGTACGCATACATCATTACCAGCTCGAGTTAAGTCAGACTTTCTTAGTTGTGGTCCAGTGACCTTCTGTCCTGGGATCCTAATCCTGGGCCCCACATGGCTTCTATGGTTGTGACTCCTCTGGCTCCTTGGGGCTGTGGCAGTTGAGTCTGCCCTTGTTTCTGATGACCTTGACAGTTTTGAGGGTTATCGGTTAGGTACTTTGTACAATGTCCCGTCAACTGGGATTCGTTCATCTTGACATTCTTCATAATTTTGAACAAGGGAATTTGATTTTCTTGTCCCTCTTGGCCCTGAAAGTTCGTGTAGTGAATCCCGGTTTTGGGGTATGGGGCAGGGGAAAGGCAGGCTGAGCCTCAGCTGGGACATGTGGCGGGCTGAGCCAGCAAGACTCCCTGCTCCCTGGGGGGCTTCACTGCTCCGAAGAGGGGATGCTTGGAACTAGACCTGGGGTGAGAAGGAGACTGTAAACATGGAGGAGGCCCGAGGAGGGGTTTCAGCATCGGGAACAGGGTGAGCAAAGGCCCAGGGGCAGGAATGGGGTGGTCAGGAGACAGCCAGGTCCTGGTCCTTTGACTCAAACAGAGTAACTAGATGCCACAGGGAGAGGAGGCCGAGAAGACAGGAGGGGACTCCCTCGGGCCCGGGTCAGCCCTGCCATGCCGGAGATGAGCCTGGATTCTGGAGAAAGCAGGGAGTCCCAGGTGCTGACTGAGCTGAGAGAGGCCTCCTCCCCCGAGTGCCAGAGAAGCATCTTTGAGACAGGTGTCAGAGCAGATGGAGGGGGACAGTTATCCAAGTGGCCACCGAGTGCTCCTGGGACAATGGGCCCCTGGCTGGAGGCTTCAGAGGGCGGGCCTGGGGGCTCTGCAGAGGGAGGGCACCATCTTCAAAGATGCACTTGGGCAATTACAGCGAACCAGGCACGGAGCCCAGAGCTCTGCCTGAGTTAGCCCCGTGCTGACCCGTGGGGCGGGAAAGCTGGGAACACTGAGACTTGCGTTTCCCTGCTTAGGGAGAGACAGAGGCCAGGTTCAGACCCAGGCAGCTGGCTTCAAAGTCCGCACATCTAATAAACCCAACCAAGGCAGCACGCGGCTCCCTAAATACCCTCTGTTTGGTACTTCTCATCTCTTCTCTTTGATCCCCTCAATTGTTCTTGGAGGTAGGTGTTAATCGTGGGCACATTAAAGTAGAAACCAGGATTGCACATGGGAAAGGGACTTGGCTCAGATCCCACGGGGAGCGCGGATTCTGAGCTTGGGACAGGGTCCCATGGCCAGGCCACATCTGCAGCCTTTCCCAGGTCTTGCCCAAGTCACCGATGGCAAGTTACCCATGTAGAGGAGAGGTTTAAGATATCAGGTTAGACCTTTTAACCCTTCTCATGCTCTACTGTTTTAAACATTCCAGCTTAAATGCATTCGGGTGAACATCAAGTTCCTTTATCTGGTAAAAACATCTAGAACTGAGCATGGTGGCACATGCCTGTAATCCCAGCAACTCTGGAGGCTAAGCAGGAGGATGGAAAGTTGGAGGCCAGCCTCAACAACTTAGTGAGATGCTAAGCAAGACTCTGTCTCAAAATAAAAAAGTAAAAAGGGCTGGGGATGAGGTTCATTGGTCAAGTTCCTCTGCATTTAATCCCTAATACCATATATATATGGTATACACATACACATATACACACATACATACACATATAGCACTGCATACTTCATATTTGTTTTAAAACTGTACAGCTCTTGACACATAAAAACACCTTTTGCCATTTCAGATATGCCCAATATCTGTATTGCTTATGTGATCTTTCCAATATTGTTCCTGTAATAATGGACTTTTAATCAAATGGAACTCAATATTTATGCTATCCAGAGAGAATAAGGTAAAGTGTGATAATATGAGATTTATATTTAAATAAACATCACTTACAAAATGCTATCTTGAGAATCATAAGTCTGCAAAGCTTTCATTTAGGCAGAAGGAGGATCACTTGAGTTATAGAAGTTCTTTCAACTAAAGATAAGAGAAGTCATTGATATTTGGGGATTGAACCCAGGGGCGCTCAACCTCTGAGCCACATCTCCAGCCCATTTTTTTTTTTTTTTTTTTTTTTTTAGAGACAGGGGTCTCGCTGAGTGACTTAGGGCCTTGCTAGGTTTCTGAGGCTGGCCTTGAACTGCAATCCTCCTGCCTCAGCCTCCCGAGCTGCTGGGATCACAGGTGTGCGCCACCATGCCCTGCTAGTGGGAAGTGTTCTTGAGGAGATTCACACGTGCTTCTGAAAGGGAGGAGAAAAAGAGGTCCTCGCCGTGAACTGTCTTCTTGGATGCATGGGCTTTTTTTCCATTATTACTATTGATAAAACATAGAGAACGAAGCATACATCTTGGAAGAAGAGCAGTGGAAAGAAACGCTAGGGCAAAGTACAGCAGGCGTGCATGTGGGTTTTTGTGTGTGTGTGAGTGTGCGTGCGCGTGTGTGCGCGTGTGCTGTGTGCCGGCCCCTCAGGGGAGTCAGCCAGAGACTTCCCTTTCTGTCTCCTGACCCCTCGATGAAGGGCCACGGTGGAAGCGCTCGTGCCGTCCAGCCTTGTCCGGCTTTCCGTGGTCAGCTCGTCTGGTTAGGAGTATTCAGATTCCTCTTAGCTTTCTCTGTCGGCCTGGTTCTTGAAGGAGGCCCTGTCCGGCTCCTCATCTGCGCACGCTGCTCTGATTTCTCCTGTGGTGCCGGCACCTCTAAGCAGGACTCTGCTGTCAGCAGGAGCCTCCGTCCAAAGACTCTCAATGGGGCTGCGGGTTCAGGATTCTTACCTTTTCTTGCTCTTAGCTTGGTAAGTTGTATGATCTGGTGTTTTTCCGTGAGTAGAAACGTCTGCTCCAAATTTAAGAGATCTATAAAAAAAATTCAGTGGCCCCTGCCCAGAGCAGCATGCCCCGAGGACACACACGGGGTGGAGGACTAGCCTGATGCAGGGGGGACGGGCCTGAAGGCCAAGGTCAAGGAAAGGAAGGTGCTGGACCAGGGCTTCCTCTTTTTAAAACTTGGAGATTGAGGTGTAATGCACAGACAGTGGATTGCACAGGTCTTAAGGGCACGATGTTATGAAATCCGACAGGTGAGAGCGCCTAGTGACCATGACCCTCATCCAGATACGACCCTCGGCCTCCTTCCGGGAAGTCCCCTCCTGTTGCTTCCCAGGTGACCCTCAGCTGAGGCAGCTGTCCTCCGGATTTCTAACACGACAGGTTTCTCGGTTCCCGAAGGTCACGTAAACAGAACGACACAATCTGTCTTCTCTGGGCCCCTCCCCTCTCTCGGTGACATGACAGATCCATCCAGGTTGTTTCCAGGAATAAAAGTCCATTTTTCATTATTTCTCAGTTTTGTTAGTTGTTCGGATCCCCACAACCTGCTTACCCGGGCTTCTCTAGACATTTGGCTTGTCCCCCATGTTAGCCTAGCGTGATCAAAGCTGCTACGAATGTTCCTTTTGGTACCAGAGATTGAGCTCAGGGCACTAGACCGCTGAGCCACATCCCCAGCCCTTTTTTGTATTTTATTGATAGACAGGGTCTCACTGAGCTGTTTAGGGTCTCACTAAATTGCTGAGGATGGCTTTGAACTTGTGATCTCCTGCCTCTGCCTCCAGAGCTGTACGAATATTCTTACGCAAATATTTGTGTGTGGACATGTTTTCATTTTTCTTCAGTGAATACCTAGGAGTACATTGCTGGGTCATCAAGTAAAGCATATATTTAGCTTTATAGAAAATTGCCCAGACTGGTTCCCAGCACCAAGCGTTGTGACACACGCCTGTAATCCCAGCAGCTCCAGAGGCTGAGGCAGGAGGATCGCGAGTCCAAAGCCAGCCTCAGCAAAAGCGAGGCAATAAGCAATTCAGGGAGAACCTGTACCAAAAAAGCAGAATTCAAACAAACAAAAACCTATTTTCCAAAGTCACTGTACTACTTTACACTCCCACCATCGATGTATGAGAGCCCAGGTGTCCCCCATCCTCGCCAACATTTGATATTGTCGGCCTTTTCCATATTAGCCTGTGGGTGGGAAGTGCTCTCTTGCTTTAGTTTTATTTGGCGTTTCCCTGATGGCTGGTGAAGCTGAGCATATTTTCATGGGTTTATTATCCATTTCATAATCTTAGTTTGTGGTAGGGTAGCAGGGATTGAACTCAGGGGCACTTGACCACTGAGCCTCATCCACAGCCCTATTTTGTATTTTATTAGAGAGAGGGTCTCGCTGAGTTGCTTAGTGCCTCGCTTTTGCTGAGGCTGGCTTTGAACTGCTGATCCTCCTGCCTCAGCCTCCCAAGCCCCTGGGACTATAGGTGTGTGTGCCATCGAGCCCCACTGATAATCTTATTTTTAAATGAAAGCTCTGTTCAAACCTACTGCCCAATTTTTATTGAGTTGTCTTTTTATTATTGACTTTTAGGAGTTCCTTAAATATTGCAAATGATATACACATACTGCTTTATCAGCAGTAGGTACTGTGAATATTTCCTCCTGTAGTCTGCTTTCCATCTGGTTAATGGTGTCCTTCTTTCTTTCTTTACATTTTTTTTTTTCTTTTGGGGTACCAAAGACTGAACCCAGGGTGCTCTGCCCCAGAGCCACATCCCCAGCCCTTTTTAGTTTTTTATTTAGAGACAGGATGTTTCTAAGTTGCCTAGGGCCTCACTAAGTTGCCTGGGCTAGCCTCGAACTTGTGGTCCTCCTGCCTCAGCCTCCCTAGTTCCTGGGATCACAGATGAGTGCCACTGTGTCCAGCTTAGCAGTGTCTTCCAAAGAATCAAAGTTGTAAATTTTTACAAAGATCAGCTCTTTAAGTTTTTCTTTTGTGATTGGTATATTTTGTGTCCTAAAGATAGCCTCCTGCTTCTCCTTTCATCAGTTTTATAGTAATCAGCCTTGTGCTGAGGTTTATTATCCACCGGGAATTATTTGTTTTGTGTTCAGCCAGGGGAGGGACTTTTCTCCATCTGATTATCCGGCTGTTCCAGCACCATCTCTTTGAAAAGACTTTCCTCTCCCTGTTGAATTGCTTTGGCTGCTTTTATCAAAATCAATGGTCTGTGTAAGTGTGGCTCTATTTCTGGGCTCTATTCTGTTCGTTAATTTGTCTGTCCTGACCCCAACACTATACTACCTTTATTACTACAGGTTTATAGTTCATCTTTAAGCCTCTAACCCTGCTTTTTGCATTCAATGTTATTTTGCCACTTCTAAATCATTAACATTTCCATTACCTTTAGAACCAGCTTGTTAATTTTTATAAAAGCATCTTTGGAATTTTGATAGGATGGCACTGAATATATACACATCTACTTGGAAGAATGAACCTCTTGATATTGAATTTTCCAAAGCGCAAACAGGCATCTCTCTCCGTGGTCTTAATTTTCGGCATTGTTTTGTAGAGATCATGCCCATTTTTAATTTCACTGGTGTGTGTATAAATTGATTTTATGACATCAAAATGCCTTTAATGACTAGTTAGAAACAAATTATAAATACAAAATTAAATTAAAAAATAATAAATGTTTTTATAATTCGCATCTTTTAATTGTTAGTCTAAAAATACAATTGGTTTTATACACGGACCTTGTCTACTGTAGTTTACTAAAGTCACTAACTAGTACTAGTTGTTCTATCCTCTGTTCCTCTAGATTCTAGACAAACACAAACATATCGCCTATAAATAAAGGCATTTTTAACTCATTCCCTCCCAAGGCTATGAATTGCATTTATTTATCTTGCCTTTTTGTACCGTCTGGGATCTCCAGTATAACACTGAACAGAAGTGTAAGAATGGACATTATTCACATGTTCGGGATCTCAGGTGGAAGGTTTTCAAGTTTCACCACTTTGGCTCTGTATGTATTAGCGCTGGGACTTTCAAAATTGTTAGCATATTGAGGAAACTTCTTTTTATTCTATTCCCACTTCATTGAGTTGTTTTTAAATATGAATGAGGCCCAGGTGAGTGGCACATGCCTGTAATCCCAGTAGTAAGGGAGGCTGAGGCAGGAGGATCACAAGTTCGAGGTCAGCTTCGGGAATTTAGTGAGGCCCTCAGCAACTTAGCAAGCCCCTGTCTCAAAACAAAAAAATAAAAAGGACTGGGGATGTGCCTCACTGGTTAAGTGTCCCTGGGTTCAACTCCCCAACAACAACAAAACAAAACCTCAAAATATCAAAAACTATAGATGTGTATTAGATTTTGTCAAATGCTTTTCTGTATCTATTGAGATGATCATTTCTCTCTCTCTCTCTCTGTAATTCCTTTTTTTTTTTTTTTGCATGTTTGGTATTGGGGACTGAACCCAGTGGCACTCTACCATTGAGCTAAAACCCCAGCCCTTTTTGAGACAGGGTCTCACTAAATTGCCAAGGTTGGCCTCAAACTTGTAATCCTCCTGCTTCGGCCTCCCAAGTGGCTGGAATTATTGTTTTGTGCCACTGCACCTAACTTTATTTATGTTTCAGACTTGGTCTCTCTAAATTTTCCAGTCTGGCCTTGAACTCATGATCTTCCTGCCTCAGCCTTCTAAGTAGCTGGGTTTACAGGTCCATGTTGCTGTGCCTGGCAACAAGATCTTATGTATTTGCTTCTGCTAATAACCCGTGAATTGCACTGATCAGTTTCCAAATGTGAAACTAGCCTTCGTTCCTGGATAAATCACATCTAGACATGATCAGTTTTCCCTTTTATATGTTTCTGGATTCAATTTGCTAATATATTGCTGAAGAGGCTTGCAGCAATGTGCGTGAGGTATATTGATCTGTGATAGTTACTATTTTTTGTGAGGTTTTGGTTTAGGGTCCTAAAGTGACCAGTGGAGGGCTTCCTCCTTTCCTGGTTTTCAAAGGAGTTTACTAAGATTGGAATTGCTTCGTCCTCATATACCTGATAGAATCCACCAGTGAAGTCACTTGGGACTAGTGTTTCCTTGTGGAAGGTTTTCATTATGAATTCAATTTTTAAATAGATTTTGAGCTATTGCTATTTTCCTCTTCGTCTTGGACCAGTTTTGCTAGGTTGTACTTGGATGGAATCGATCACCTCATCTAAACATTACACACTTAAGTGCTCAGCTTTGCCACTGCTGGAACCTGAAAGGTGACATTCCACTTTTCCTTCTGATAGTGACAATTGGAGCTTCCTCTTGTTCTCTCCCTTCCCCCTTTGTTAATGGTTAAGGGTTTATGGATTGTAACAAATTTTCCAAATAACTAGATTTTGTTTTTTTGTACTGGGGATTGTTTTTTGTACTGGGGCACTCGACCACTGAGCCACCTCCCCAGCCCTATTTTCTATTTTATTTAGAGACAGGGTCTCACTGAGTTGCTCAGCACCTCACTCTTGCTGAGGCTGGCTTTGAACTTGCGGTCCTCCTGCCTCAGCCTCCCAAGCTGCTGAGATCACAGGCGTGTGCCATCATGTCCAGCTCTAAATTGGTCTTTGATGCATTTTTCTTTAATCCGTTTTCTGTATTTTTGCTCTCCACTTTTTATTATTCCCTTCTACTTCCTGTGGGATCAATTTGGTCTTCTTTCTCTTCTGTCTTAACATAGATGGTTGGACAGTTGATATTAAGTCTTCATTTTAGAAGGACCTCACTTATATCCTCTAAATTTTTATATTTTGTTTTTTATTTCACTTAATTTATTCAAATAACCTACAAAAAGGGGGGGAAAAAGAAGAAAACCAAGAAAACAAAAAACAGAAAGAACACATGAAATAAATAATAAGATGGCCGACTTCAGACGTACCGATTATTACTGTGTGTGTGTGTGTGTGTGTGTGTGCGCGCGCACGCACTACTATGGATCAAACCTAGGGCTTGGTTCAAGCACTCCACCACTCTCCCCGTGAGCAACACTCCCAGCCCCCATTGTTACTTTAAATGTAAATAATCTGCATATACCAATTAAGAGACAGGTTGGCAGGATAGATTTAAAAACACGTTTTGTGACTACGTGCCATCTCCAAGAAACTCAGGTCAAAGATAGCAATAGAAATAGCCAAAAGTAAAAAAAAAAAAAAAAAAAAAACAAACAAGGGGAGAGATACACAGCATAAACAATTTTTAAAAAGCAGGAGTGTCTCCATCAGTATCAGGTAAAGTCGACTTCAGAGCAAAAAAATGACCTGGGACAAAAAGGGACATAAAATATTCAAGTAATGCCCCAAGAAGACTCAGAGATTCTAACTGCATATCTACAAAACAGCAGAACTTCAAAATACACAAAGAAAACTGATAAAACTGTGAGGAGATAGAGGAACAGACAAATCTGCAATTAGGGTTGGAAACTCAAAACATCCCTCTCTCAGCAGCTGGTGAGACGCAGGCAGAGATCCACAAGGACTAAAGGAACCAGGAACAGAACACCACCATCGGCAACAGGATCTGATCTTAATAGACTGCTCCATCAACATCAGTGCAGCCACCATTCTTTCTAGTGCGCACAGAAAATGTGTAAAAATGAACCACATCCTAGATGATAAAACAAAACCAACAATGAAAAGAATTGAAATCAGAGAGTCTGTTCTCTGACCACAGTGGAATCCAACTGGAAATCAATACCATAAAAATAACAGGAAAACCTCCTAACACACAGGAATTAGATGCTTTAATAATCCACAGAGCCTACTGGAAGTCCCCAAAGAAAACATTTTTTAAATACTTCAATCTGAATGATAATGAAAATACAATAAACCACAATTTGTGAGATGCAGCTAAAGTTGTGTTGAGAGGGAAATCTATAGCACTGCGGACTCACGTCGGAAAGATCTTAAATCATTTCACTAGGTTTGGCCCAGGAATTATTTAGGAGTATGTTATTTGATTTCTCAACATGTGGTATTTTGCAGATATATATATATATATATGTTATTGATATCTAATTTACCTAAGTGTGGTCATAGAATAAACTTCATGATTTCAGTCTTTTAAAATTTATTAATTTGTTTTCTGTATGAACATATATGCTCTACCTTGATGTGTGCATATCTAAGTAATGGATTTTGAAATCAAGTGTAATATTTTATAAATGTCAGCTGGGTTGTTAGTTGAAAATAACACATTGATTATTCAAACCTTTAACATCCTTATAAAATTTTAAGTCTTTTTCTATCAAATATTGTAAGAATTGTGTTAAAATATCCAAATATAATATTCTTCCTTTATCATGTGAATATTTATTTCTTGTATTTAAAGCTCAATTAAGTATATAGACATTCAGGGATGTCTGCTCTTCTTTTTTGCAGGGGCAGGTAGAGGGTACCAGGGATTGAACTCAGGGGCACTGGACCACTGAGCCACAGCCTATTTTGTATTTAATTAGAGACAGGGTCTCAGTGAGTTTTTAGCAGCTTGCCATTGCTGAGGCTGGCTTTGAACTCGCGACCCTCCTGCCTCAGCCTCCCAAGCCGCTGGGATTATAGGCATGCACACCACACCACCACACCCCCGACTCCCCGCCCCGGCTCAGCGTACTTATTTTGAGATTCAATCATATTGTTGGCTGTTCAGTAGTTTATTTTTATGTATTCACTTTTGCTAAGTATTAATCTATCCTATGGATCTATCACAATTCCCTTACCCAGGTACCTGCTGATGGACATCTGGGTAGTTGCAGTTTGGAACCACCACATCAATATTTCTCTTGGGTAAATTATCTAAGAATGGAATGCCTGGATTATGGTAGGTGCTTGTTTCTTAAATTTTGAGATACTGACAAGCTTTTTGCTAAAGTTTGGATTTGTTTTATTGTGTCCCCCTAAAAGTTCATGATCACAGGCTTGGTCTCCAGGGTGGAGGTGTTGGGAGGGGCTGTGGGCCTAGTGAAAGGCCTTGCTGGGGGTGCTGCCTTCAGAAGGGTTTAAAGTCGCTCTCTGTAACCCCCTGGGTGGTCTCCCTAGAGGGTTGTTATAAAAGGAGCACCCCCCCACCCCCGCTGCCTCCTGTCTGGAGATGTAATGCCTTGTTCCTGCCCTTGCCCCCACCATTCCCCAAGGAGCCTTCACCAGAGCCTGCACCATGCTATCTGGACTTTCAACCTCCCAAACTGTGAGCTAAATATGCCTCCTTTTCTTCATAACTAGTCTGTGTCTATTCTAAGCTTTGGCATTTCCATATAAATTTTAAGACAGCTTATGGATTTCAACGAAAGAGTCCGTTGGGGGCTTTATGATCCCATTGTTTCTACATATCAATTTGGAGAGAACTGATATCTTAATGGTATTAGGTCTTTAACTTCTGTCAACATTTTATAAGTCTTACGTGTCCAGGCGTTTCACATCTTTTATCAGATTTCTCCCTAAGAACCTCAGATTGTGATGCTATCGTACATTGCTCTTTAAAAAACTTAATTTACAATTGCTGGTTGTCAGCATATAGAAATACAATTGACTTTTTAAATATATTGATCTCCTATCCTGCAACCTTGCTAAACTTACTTATTAATTCTTCTACCTTTTTCTGTAGATTAATCAGATTTATGTGTTTTTTACACAGACCATCGTGTTGTTTATGAATGAAGGAAGTTTTATTCATTTCTCACCGACTTGGTAGCCTCTTATTTCTTTCACTTGCCAGACTTTGCTGGCTGCACCCGAATGTTGACTAGAAGGGGTCAGAGTAACACCTTTGTCTCGTTCCTGGTCTTCACTTAGTCCTTCGCCACAAAATATGTTAGCTGTCGTTTTTTGTAGAGCCCTTTATCAGATTGAAGAGGGTCTCTTCTATTCCTTATTTGCTGAGAATTTTTAACAGAAATGGAGGTTGCCATCCTACTGCCTCAGCCTCCCTAGTAGCTGGGATTACAAGCATGTGTTGCTGCAACCATCTTAGTAGTCTTTGTTCTGAAATCTATTTTATCTGGTGTTGAAATAGTCACTCCACAAATCTAGAGAGACAGAACATAGATTAGTGATTGCACAGAGCTTCAGGGTGGTGGTGGTGGTGGTGTGTGTGGTTAAGGGGCACTAGAATAACTACCAATGGATATGGGATTTCTTCCCCCCACCCTGCCCTTGGTACTGAGGATTGAATGCAGTGGGGCTCTAACACTGAGCCACATCCCCAACCCTTTTTATTTTTAATTTTGAGTCACTAAATTGCTTAGGGCCTCACTAAGTTGCTGAGACTGGCCTTGAACTTGTGATCCTCCTGCCTCAGCCTCTCAAGTCATTGGGAATACAGGTATATGTCACCTTGCTGGATGCATATGGAATTTCTTTGTGGTTTGTTTGTGGTGATGGTTGCAAATACTAGAAATGCTTGAATTACATATACTTTAAGTGACTTGTCTGCTGTAACTATCTCAATAATATATGCATATAATGTGTGTGTATGAGGTTATATACCATATACATATGTTTGTGCGTAGTCACTAAAGCTTTCTTTTGGTTAGCATTTGCTGTTTCAGATAATTTTTCACTTCTATTATTTCCTCTTTTCATTTTAGAATTACTATTTATTTCTCCTCTGAAATATTCCATTCCTAAACCCTTTATGCCCACTTGTCCTATAAAATATTTGTAATAGTCATTTTAGACATTTTAACATAGTTATTAGAATGTACAAAAAACAACAAAGTCATCCATGGGTCTGCTTTTGGGGACTATGTTTTCTCTTAATGGCGGGTCATATTTCCGTGGTATGTTGTGAACGTTTAACCATCAGTTCTCTGAAGAAAAACAAGAACAAGAGGATGAAGAGGTGATGGCAATAGCAGCAGCAGCCCTGATGGGTAGCACTTGTCAATTTTCCTCGTGTAATTACTCCCTCCACAGTAGAGTTTAAGCCACCAACACAATGCAGCTTCTCAGCAGAGCTAGGAGCAGATGGGCACAGTGGCCTTGGTAAACCCAGATGGCTGCAGTGTGCCTTTGCATATTTTCCTATTTCTTCATCTATATCAAAATATTTAAGTTTTTTCTAAATACCATCTATATTTTTTTAAAGTGGGGACTAAAATATAATTTGGCTTTTGTTTGCTCATTTCATTCACAAAGAGGAGGAGGACTGTCCTCTGTCTGAAGTGCAGGGCGAGGGGCAGACCAAGCGGATTCTTCCCAGATGGCGTCCACTGCTGCTGGGCTTCGACTTTAGATTGAGTCCACCTCTGATTAACTCTGTCCCCAGCTCACGTCCCCAGCTTTGGGTCCTGTTGTGTGAGCGGGGAAAGGGCCGGGCTGCCATTTCAGGTGGCCTTCTGGTTTATCATTGGATTCAGCCAACGGGCCCTTGAATTGGAATGCTGGGGCAATGCCTGACACCTACTCTTCCCTGGCCCAAGAGCGATGGAGCCTAGGGACAGACCAGAGGCTGGGGGAGCCGAGGGCTGGGACTGGATGGCTCTCAGGCCCGGCGTCTGGCAAATGGCTGCAGATGAACAGAGAGCACACCAAACTGGCTGGGTCTGGTCTCCCTTAAAACCTCTTCTCCACTCCTCAGCCAGTGACCCTTCAAAGTGCCACCAATTTGCTCTTATTTGTTTACCTTGTGTCCCCCCCCCCCCCCCCCCCCCCCGCAGGGGGCCTGTTTATCTTCCTAGGCTGCTACTCTGCTCAGGGAACGGCTCCTAGGAACCAGGGCAGTGGTTATGCATGGGGCTGGGGGAGCAGCCAGGAGCAGGGGGTGGGGGGGTGGGGGTGGGGAGGAGCAGAAGTGGGGCTGGGTGGGGTGTGGGTGGGGCAGGGGTGACGGGGTGGGTGGTGGGGTGGAGGTGGGGTGGGGGGAGGTGGGGCTGGGGAGGGCAGGGATGGGGAGAGGTGGGGCAGGGATGGGGAGGGGTGGGGCAGGGATGGGGAGGGGTGGGGCAGGGATGGGGCGGGGCGGGGCAGGGATAGTGAAGAGGTGGAGCAGGGTGGGGCAGGGGTGAGGCCTGGGCGGGCTCAGGTGCGAGCTGTGGGGCAAGCTCAGTGGCCTGGGCTGGTGGTGCCTGAGGACAGGTTGAGGTTAAGTTGATGAAGGGGGCTTTGGTTCCCGGCCCACGTCCTTGGTTGTCATCCTGGCCCACCTGTCCGGAAGCTGGGCTTGTTTTCACCAAGGCCTTACCTGAGGTGCCGTCTCTGCCCCTGACAGATGTGTTCCTGCATTTAACCAGATCAGAGCGTATCCTGAAGTACGGGGAGCCAAAGGCATGCAGGGCTAAGGGTGGCATTTTAGACACTGTGAAACATTACAGGAGAAATGTTTGGAGACACTTTGTGCCTAAGCAGAACCTCAAAGTCTTCCTGATATGCTGTGACCCGCTCCCAAGGGGGACAGCCACCTGAAGGGATGTGGCTGCTCCTAGGTGTCTGTTGTGGAAAGGGTAGGACAGCTGCCCTGCTCATGCTGATGGTGACTCTCCCCTGCTCTCTGCGGTAGGCTTGTGCCCCTTTCTTAAAACTCATCCATCCCAACCTCCTCATTTAGCCAAAACAGACCCGAAGCCCAGAGTGGGCTGTGAGTTTCCTGAGGTCACACAGCAACAATCCTCTGGACTCCTGGTCATTGCTGCACCCCAGTGTTTTCCAACTGTGTTCCAGGGAGCCCCAGGTTCCCCAGCAGCGTCTCAGAAGCTGCTGCAGAGGGAGGCCGGTGCAGGAGGAGGCCGGGCTCCACCAGCCTCCTTCGGACAAGCAGATCTCTGTGGAAGGGTCTGTGTGAAGAAAGGATTCTACAACTAAAAGAAAAAGGGTTTGGAAACCACAATGAACCTGGGCACCAGTGGCTGGAGACTTGGGAAAGGTGGAGGCGGCAGGAGGACGGGCCCTCGGAGTGTCTGTACTGACTTCATCTGCACCATCCCTGGGACAGCTTGGTCCAGGGAGGGAGGAGTGAGTTGATGACCTCCTGGGGAAGATGGTAGGGGAAGCGCATGCTGAGCACCTGGTCCAGGAGGGGGAGGAGGAGGAGGGGGAGGAGGGGGAGGAGGAGGAGGAGGAGGAGGGAGGAGGGGGAGGAGGGGGAGGGGGAGGGGGAGGAGGGGGAGGAGGGGGGAGGAGGGGGAGGAGGGGGGAGGAGGGGGAGGAGGGGGAGGAGGGGAGGAGGGGGAGGAGGGGAGGAGGGGAGGAGGGGAGGAGGGGAGGAGGGGGAGGAGGGGGAGGAGGGGGAGGAGGGGAGGAGGGGGAGGGGGAGGGGGAGGGGGAGGGGGAGGGGGAGGAGGGGGAGGGGGGAGGAGGGGGAGGAGGAGGGGAGGGGGAGGGGTGCATCATACAAAGCGCTTTCCTAGATGTTTGTTGATTGAATACATTAATAAGACGGCCCATTCCTGTAGAGACAGGCGGTGCTCAGAGACAGACATCTGAAGAAAAACAGGAAGCAGGATGCTGGCAGCCTCTGCTTCACATCTGGATTTGCAAATCCAGCTCTCCACCCCCTTGCTTGGTCTGTGGTGTCACCACTGTGCTGAGCTCTCCTACCTTCAAAGGGTGGCACAAATGGCAATATTATCTTGCATCCCCTCCATAAAGATCTGGCAGTCCTTGGGAGTGCGATATAAGAGGGAAGTTCCAGGTGTCTTCCTACTTGGGAAAACAGGTACAGAGAAGCAAATTCATTTTCCCAGGGTCACACAGCCATTCCAGGTTAGTGCTACAGTCTCTAGAAACTGCCTTTTTCAAGAACTGGCCCTCTAGATTCTCCATGACAAGGACCAAGTCAAAGGTGACTTCAGGGACTGGGTAACAACCTCTTTCTTGAAAAGCATCCAGAGAAATTAGCGACAGAGAGAACGTGACAAGCCCGGGCAAGCTGATCGGGTCCTCCCTCAGCCTTGGGAGAACGCAGCCCCAGATCCTCCGCCTCAGGCACACCAGTGTTGCACTAGGGTTCCCCGCAGACCTGGGAGCCGAGGTGGGTTCTGCACACTGGCGGCCGGAGCCCAGACATTTCCAGGCGGGAACGGGGTCATGTTTCACTGGCAGTGGTGTCCCTCGGCAGCAACAGAGCCGAAAGGTCTGACATGTGTCACATTTAAAGAACTGTCCCAGCTCTGTGCTCCCCTGGGGGCCCCTGCCAGCATCCAGCAGCGAGAAGTTAGTCAGACTGGTTGATGACCCCGCCTGGCCTGTCTGCACAGATGGGGAGAGCGGGAAGCTGGCTTTTCACGCCTGGCTGAACTTGGCGCTTCTCTGGACATGGGGCCCGCTGACACCTGGAGGGGAGCAGAACCTAGAGACAGCGCCCCGACTCACACACCCCATGCCCGGACTTGGGGCATCTTGAGTAGAACATACCATATCCTTTGCCTCAACGCACATTTGCTCCCAAACTTGGGGTGAACACAGGGTGGTCTGGCAGCCCAAAGAGGGCCCTCCCCACTCTTGGGGAGCAAGAGGAAGCCTTCCCAGGGCCACATTGATCTGAATCGCTTAATGAGTAATGTATATTCTAATGCTAAATTTAGTCCTGCATCCAAGTCCTGAACCACTGTCCAATAGAGGCGGAGCACAAGCCGCTCATGGACTTTTTTTTTGGTCACGTACAGGAACTATTTCTTCCTTCAAGTATTTGTTGATACCTTTAGTTAAAAAAGAAAGTGCCAGGCACAGTGGCGCACACCTGTAATCCCAGCAGCTCGGGAGGCAGAGGCAGGAGGATCCCGAGTTCAAAGCCAGTCTCAGCAATAGTGAGGCGCTAAGCAACTCAGTGAGACCCTGTCTCTAAATAAAATACAAAATAGGGCTGGGGATGTGGCTCAGTGGTCGAGTGTCCCTGAATTCAATTCCTGGTACCTCTAAAACAAACTACAATAACAAAAAAGCCGGTATGCACTTGCACTCCATTTCTAATGGATAGTAGGGCGCGCCTTAGACACAGGACTGAATTTAGCATTCGGCTGGTTGGCGGCTCTGGCCATTGCTGGATGCCCAGTGGCTGCTGGACTCACAGCGCAGACCTCCAGGGTGGTCTTAAATTTTGCCTTCAGCCTTAAACACACACCTCTCCTTCCCTCTGGCCTCTGCAGAGCTCCCTGCCCAGGGCCTTCCCTCCCTTCACAAGGCCGGTCCCTCCTGGCTGCATGCCTAGGCCTGTCCCCAGACCCCGTCTCCTCTGAGAAGGCTCCTGGTAAGGGAGCATGCGTGGAAGGGGCTCCCCATCATTCCAGAGCCCCAGGCTTCGTCCCTGCAGGAAGCGTTGAGCCAGATGGGCCCCCACCCTGACAGTCTCTGACTCTGGCCTCTGTCATTTCCTGTCCCTCCAGCCTGGGAGGACGGCTCTGTCACCACATGGAAAGTTGGCAGCAGAGGGACCCACCCTTCCCTTTCCCCTGAGCTCTGCCCATGTCCCCTTGTCCCTTGCAGGGAGGTGGACACGGCCACTTTGTTCTTAGAAGTCCTCACCGAGCCCTTCTCTGGGGCTGACCAGGCTTGTCAGAGTGTGTATGGGGGCACGGGCCAGCACAGCCTTGCTCCCCCTCTTCAGAGCTGAACCCCTTGAGAGAGGGCAGCCAGGGTGTCGCAGGAGGGCAAGCCAAGAGCACGAAGACTCTCCGGAGCAGGAAGCGCACTTGTCCCACGAGAGTCTGCCTCCACTCTGACTCTGGGCTCCTGAGCTCTCTGAGCCTCAGTCTTCCCATCTGCCCAACGGGATCTTCTAATTCTTGAAAGATGGTGACCTTTGAGACAACAGGAGGGCAAGCTGGCAAATCCAGCCACACCTGGGCGGTCCCTGCAGCACCTGGAGCACAGCTCAGCCACCCTCGGGGGGCCTTTTGCTCCTGATGCCAGCCTCAGTGCACAGGATTTGAGCACTGTGCATCACAGGGACCCCACATCTCCACCAGGGCCTCCCCTGCCAACTGCCCGTCAACAGAGGGACCATCTCTCTTTGTCCCCCAGTCTCTTCTCTGTGGGAGGCTGTTCACCCCATTCGGTCCTGTGGGCTGACGATGTCCCGGGAGCTTGGAGGCCGAGTGGACTGGCCCCCCCAGCTCTTTCCAGGGAACACCCTCACTCTCCCCCAGATCCTGTGACTCCAGGCAGCCAGGGGTCCTCACACCCACCCTCCTGTAGTTTGTATTGCAAAAGCGGTAGATAGGCCACAGTGCATTTCCTCACCCCACAGTCCCTGTCCCCAGAAGACAGCTCCCAGCCCTGTCAGGGTGGGGAGATGGGCGCCCAGCCTGGGGCCGGGGGCGTGTCAGGGCTGGAGACCTTGATAAAAGGAAGAGGCCGTCTTCTTAGCAGGGGGCCAGAGGCCCCTCTTCACCGGGGGTCCTGGGGGGCACTGTTTCAGTCAGCTTTCTGGCCACTGTGACCAAAAGACCTGACAAGAACGATTTCAGAGAGGAAGAGTTTATTTGGGGCTCAGAGTTTCAGAGGTCTCAGTCCACAGACGACCGACTCCGTTCCTCGGGCCCGAGGTGAGGCAGGACATGACAGTGGCAGAGTACGGCGGAGGACAGCTGCTCAGGACATGGCACAGGAAGTGGGGACCGGGGAGGCACAGGAAGTGGGGACGGGGGAGGCACAGGAAGCTCAGCTCACAGAATACGAGCCCCAAAGGCACCCCATGACCCACCTCGTCCAGCCACACCTACCTGCCGCCTTACCACCCATTAATCCCCGCGGGTGGGTCTCTGATCAGGTGAAGCTCTCCTGACCCGCGCTTCTCCTCTAGGCTTCCCCCCACATGGGCTTTTGGGGCCACCTCTTATCTAAACCACAGCAGGCTCAGAGTGGGAACGCCATAGAAGGATCCAGAGAGGGAGGCCGCCCTTGGGAGGTACCTGGTACTCACCTGTTGAACAACTGATGGAGTCTTCTAGAGCCGAGGCCAGGCCTGTGAAGCAGCCCTGGGCCGCCCTAAGGCAGGGGTGTGCCTGACGCTGCTTGGAAGGAGGCCCTGCTCTGGGGGGGGGGTGCCTGGGCCCTCACACCAGCCCTAGGCTCACCCTGTGTCTGCCGTCCTGTTGCTGGGTCTGGTGGCAGGAACGTTTCCACCCTGCTTAGTTCATTTTACAGGTTTTTTAATAATAGGTAGAAAAAAGGGCGACCTATAACCTCATCACTTCTTTAGTTTTCAATTTTTATCTATTTATTTATTTATTTATTTTTTGGTATGAGGGGTTGAACCCAGGGGCACTTTGTCACTTAGCCTCATCCCCAGTCCTTTTTTTTTTTTTTTTTTTTTTTGAGACAGGATCACTCTAAGTGGCTCAGGGTCTTGCTAAAGTTTGCTGAGGCTGGCTTTGAACTCGTGATCCTCCTGCCTCAGCCTCCCGAGCCACTGTGACTATAGGCGTGTGCCACTGAGCCTGGCTGCTGCTTTAGTTTTTTAGGTGATGGAAAGCAAGATGTGGTAATGAGTTGACAGTTTGGGGTACGTCTCTCCATCATGACCTACGATTGGACAGGTAATTTGTATCAAAATGGCTAACATATCTGATTTTTAAAAATGAGTATATGCTTTGTTTGGGGTGGAACTTGCCTTTCCACTTAATATTACAACGTTGGTGCTCTTCCAGGTCAACACACAAACATCTACAGCACTTTTTTTTTTCTTTTTTTGTACTGGGGTGCTCAAGTACTGAGCCACATCCCCAGCCCTTTACGTTGAGAGAGGACCTTGCCAAGTTGCTCAGGGGCTCGCTAAGTTGCTGAAGCTGGCCTTGAACTTGCGATCCTCCTGCCTCAGGCTCTGAGTCCC
The DNA here is from genome assembly GCF_048772815.1 of Callospermophilus lateralis. Taxonomy (NCBI): domain Eukaryota; kingdom Metazoa; phylum Chordata; class Mammalia; order Rodentia; family Sciuridae; genus Callospermophilus; species Callospermophilus lateralis. The sequence continues at coordinate 43,293,323 of NC_135319.1, read as the reverse complement.
TGGGATCACGGGTGCACCAGGGTGCCCTGCAGATCCCTGCCGTTCTGCTCCACAGGAGCCCCTCCTGGTTCACCCCAGATGGACACCCTCATTCCCTCAGCCAGTCACCTTTAACACCTCCATGAGTGATTTTTTTTAATATTTAAGTTGTTGATGGACCTTCATTTTTTACTTATCTTTATGTGGTGCTGAGGATTGAACCCAGTGCCTCACACGTGCTGGGCGAGTGCTCTTCCGCTGAGCCCCAGCCCAGCCCATGAGTGGTTCTTAAGTGTGGGTTCTGTGTACGAGTGGACAGAAACCATGCCTCAAGGCCACCTAGGCCAGTCAGATTCATGAGATGGGGAATGCCATGTCTTGGTGGCACTTGGTGTCCCTGCCACCAGCCTCGTGAATGGGGTGAGGATGTGGGTGAGACTCTGGGGGGCATGGTGCCTCCTCCCGACAGCTGGGAAGGTGGCCTGCGTAGTGTCACATTGTGGCAGACCCCAGGTTCCCCCAGGACTCCTCTCCTCCCTGGTGCTGGCTCCCTGCCGCCCGCCTTGTGCTGCCCCCGTGTTCCCAGGTGAGCCAGGAGCGGGGGAAGCACGGGACACTCTGTCACCTGGGGGCCTGTGGGGGAGAGCAAAAGCAGCAGCCCTCCAGGGGGAGCCAGGGGCACCCGTCAATCCAGAGGCCTGGCACCGAGAGGGCCTTCTGGGGCCACGGGGAATGTTAACTTACCAGGGTCCCTTCCATGGTACTGGCCTGGCCCAGGCCCAGCTGCCGGCCCAGCTGCTGAGAGCAGATAGAGGTGAGGTGTGGAGGGGTGGCTTGGCGCTGACCCCAGTCCCTGAGGAGCCCAAGAGGAGCGACAATCCTGGCCGAGGCCAGAGGGAGCGGCACATCAAGGGCCATGATCACAGCTGTGGACTCAGACAAGGCACAGAGGAGGCCGCACGGTGCGGACATCCCCCACCTGCCCACAGGGAGTGAGGACCCGGCCCCTCCCTTCTGCTCCAAGGACGGGGCTGGGCTGCCAAGGGAGTGGGGGTGGGGAAGGTTCCAGGCACCCGGGACTAGAAAGGAGGGAGATGCTATTAAAAATATAATTTGTTATGTGTGTTTTTTTCTGATTACAAAAGCAATGCATATTCATTGTAGAAAATTTGGAAAATAGAGATAAGCGCAAATAGCAAATAAACCCCCCTCCTAATCTCCCCGTTCAGGGACAGCCACTCATGTCCAATGTGAGGGCTAAGAACACAAGCCCAGGGCCAGACTCCTCGGGCTGAAGTCCCAGTTCTGCCACAACTGGCTGTGTGACCTTGGACAAGTGCCTTAACCCCTCTGTACTTCAGAGAATACCTACAGTGTGTCCTGCCTGGCCTGGCTGTGAGGGTGAACGGGAAAGGCCGGAATTGTGACTCAAAGTGCCCGGGGACCGTTAGCCCCAGGTGTGACACAGATCCTGACCACGCCCCCCCCCCAAACATAACCTGGCTCCAGTGGGACTCTTGGTTCCATTCTGCACCCCTAAGTGTCTGCCCACCAGTGTCCCCCCATCTTGGGAAACTATACCCCCGGCCCTTGGGGGGCCAGGCACTGGGCTCACCCCTCAGGCCTCCACAGGATCTTGCAGAAGAAAAATGGGGAGATGGGGTTGGGGATGAGCCTGTGGGGTGCACATATAAAAGCTGGGCAAATGCTCAATTAAACATCAAAGTACTCACCGAGGGCCCTGCATGACCCCATCCTGGCACCAGGTCGTGGGGCTCCGCTCTCACAGGAGGGCACCATCCTTACCCAAGGGGTCACAGGCCTACTTCCTGGCATGGCGGCCAGGAGGAGGGAGTGGAGGACAGACCAGGAATTGCAAGGGGAGGAGAGCAACCTGTTTGCTGCCTCCTTTGGGGTGCTCCTCCCACCACCTCCCCAGGCTCCTCCCACCCTCCCCTGTCAATGATTGATGGCCCGCGGGCACAGGACTATCAATAATGCAGGGCAGGGATGCTCAGCGGCTCTCCACACCACCCCTTACTCCCGCACACCGGCCGGGGCCCAGGCCTCCCCTCACCCTCCTTCCCCCTCCACCCAACAGGACCTCCTGGCCCAGGAGTGGGGCTGGTGAAGGATCAATCCACCAAAGTTCATTGAAATCCATTTGTAAAACTTTTTTTCAGAAATCTCAGTGGGGCCCAGGCTGGGGAGAGGCTGAGGCAGGAGGCCAGCTCTGCCTCCCGCAGAGCTGCCTCGCCACACCCAGGGCCGGGCCTCAGGTCCCCCAGGCAGGCTGTCAGTTTCCCTGCCTCTGGATTCCACTACCCCTCAAGTCAGGCAGGGAGCACCCCCAGAGCCTGACCCAGCAGGCAGCTGCCCGGGTACTGAGTTCTAATCCCGCCACCTGCTGGGAGTGTCCTTACCGGCAATGACACTGTAGTATCTGCTGACATCCTCTCCACCTCGCTTGGAGATGGCCTGGGAAGCAGATGTGGCCTTGGGAGCTGGGAGAACATTTTGCAAAAAACGACAACAGGACAAAGGTATGGGGGTGGTCACTGTTGCTGGGCAGGCGGTACCTGAGGCCAGGCATTTGGGAGACGGGATAGAAAGGCTTGGGGACACAGAGACAGGCCTGTCTCCCCAGAGCTTCCTGTAGAGGACAGGCAGGTGACAGACAGTGAACGAAGCAGGCTGAACGTGAGGCTATAGGGAACGGTGGGGACTGTGGAGAACTGGAGGTGTACTTCCCGTCCAGAACAGCTGGTGCCCACTGGACAGCAGCAGACAGCACCATATGGAGACCTGGGCCTAGGGTCCCCACAGTGCCTTACCTGTCCAGAAGATCAGGGATGGGGACGTCTCTGCGAAAACTCCCGATTTTTAAATATGGGTTAAAATTTAAAATTCTGAAAGCAGAAGGGGCTAGTGGCCACATCTGGAGCCAGCCATTATTGGGCCTACACACTGGTTGCTTTTCCATGATTTTCCAAGAAAAGAGCAGTTCTAGAACAGCAGAGGGGCTGAGGGAGCCTTGGCCAGGAGCCGGGGGCTGCATCTGGGCCCGGCCTGCTGGGTCTCCGCTGCGTGCTCCCCTCCTCTGAGCCTCCCAATCTTCCGTGCGAAATAGGGGTGCTGGACTAGGTGGTTGTGAGGCTCCTTCTGCTCCACAGTGTGGGAATGTCCCCAAGTCTGGGGAACACGCTCACAGGTGTCATGGGCCAAGGGACTCAGGGGAGGAGAGGCTTAGCGTGGGCCCAGCCCAGTGGGGCTCACACACCCAGGGTTTCTCTCTGGAAGCATAACCCAGGTGAGAGCACCTAGGTCCACAGTCCTTTTGGCCTTTGGTGATTGGGCCCTCTGGTAGGGTCTAGATCAAGCTCTCCACAGCTACACCCTGTTTGTGGCAAATCAATGCCCTTAACGCTAACATCAGTGGTGGGATTTCCACCTATCAAACTTATTATTTCACGGTTATTTGACAACTCAGAATAACACCATGAGGTAGCATTATCCCTCTTTAAAATTAAAATAAGCAAAACCAAACCAAACCATGAAGGCTCAGAGAGGTTAAGTAAGTCTCCTCTGATTACACAGCCAGTGCACACGGGAGCCCACGGTTCAAACCTAACTCTGTGGAATCACTCTCCATCCCTCGCCACGCTCTGATCCCAAGTGGGTTGTAGAAGGACCCGACACGCCACTCTCACGCAGGCCGGGGTGGGACCTGCCTAGGACGGCAGGGCAGGGGGAGAGCCAAGCGCCGAACTGGGATGAAGCCACGAGGCGCCTGGGGTGGGGGCTCTCAGGTCACGGGTCCTGAGCCTCTCACCACTGTCCTGACGGCAAGCCACCCCCACAGTCCAGGGGGCTGTGGGGCCAGAGAGGAGCTTAGGTCCGATGGTGGCAAAGCCCAGGACCGCTGCGAACAAGCTTATGGGGATCCTGGTCCTGCAGCTCTGTGGCTCTCAGGAAGGGCCGCGCCAAGCCCCCAGGTGCCCCTCTTCAGCAGGGGTGACCTGCAAATGCAGCCATGGCACCTGTGGAAGGCCTGGCTCAGGGAAGCCCTCGGGGAGTGGGCAGCTCAAGCCATTTCTCCTCCCCACTGCCCTGGTGTCTGGGTGGTGGGCAGGGGCATTGCAAGAGGCCACCACAGCACTGGGTGCTACGAGATGTTCTGCGAGAAGACGGGTTTACAAAGCAAAGTTTGAGAAGAAAAAGCAAACAAGTCCCCTAGAGGCTCTGCTTCCCATTCTCCCTGGGGCAGCGTTGGGGATCTGGATAGGGGAGGACGGGAGGGTGAGAAAGAGACGGAGGCCCTCAGTGGACCTGTGGGCTCACTCCTGGGCTCTGTAGACACCAGGGAGCCCATTCCAGGGGCAAGCTTTTTCGTGGGGACAGCCAGTCCCCAGAGTTGGGGCTTAAAGGGGTACTTGTCCTAAACCAGAAACTGGAACCGGGCTGCCCTGGGCACAGCCACCTGGGCAAGGGTCCCACAGACCAAGGATCGGGGAGGCCAGAGTCTCAGGGCTGGGGGGCTCGGGGGTCAAGAGAATCACCTGGAAGGATCCTTGTCATTTCAACTTTTACTCGTCTTGCCACTTTACACCACCAGTCTCATCAGAGCAACCTGTTAAAGACCCAAGCCAGGTCCAGTCCTAGCCTAAGTACGGGGAGCAGATGAACTAGCCCTAATGAGGTCCCGAGAGGACCTCACGTGCACAGATCACACAGCAAACCTGGACGCTGAATTCAGAAGAGGAAACGCCTGGCAACCACCTGGCATCGTCCGGCCCCTTGGTCCTTAGCTCCCGCCCCTTAAAGCCACGTGCGCAGCCATTTTGCAGATAAGCCACACCTGGGAGGGGCACGGGAGAGACAGGCCTTTCTCCACACCTGTGGCCTGGCCCCCTCCTGCAATATTAATCTCACTCTTATCAATGTTTCATCTGTTTCTATCCTGCATCGTCCTGCTCCCGTCTTCTCACACTTGAACTTGGGAGCATGAAAAATAGATGTGCTTGCTCCGCGGCCCTTGTGCTTTGCCCAGGTTTGGGACCTAACAGGAATGTGTTTTGTTCATATGCTCTTCTAATCACCCACCTCCTGGCTCAGTCAAGGATGCTAAGTGCACCTTGCTTCCTGGCACAGCATGCTTCTGTATTCCTGTTTTGCTGTCGGGGCTCAGAGATGCTTGCCTGCTTGCCCAAGGTCACACAGGGAAAGCTTATTCATTATGAAGGAGCAGAAACCACCTTAGATAGTTGTTACTCCTTTAACCTTTAGCTTAGGGGGTCTCCCCCTTTGTCTTTCCACAGTATCACCCTAGAGCAGCATCCTCTAGCAGAACATCCTCCAAGGCCCAAGCCCTGTTCTTTTTTTTTTTTTTCCTTTTTCTTTTTGATACCAGGGATTGAACCCAGGAGCGCTTAACCTCTGAGCCACATCCTCAGCCCTTTTTTATAAAAATATAAAACAGGGTCTTGCTGAGTTGCTTAGGGCCTTGCTAAATTGCTGAGGCTGACTTCATTGAACCCCTGATCCTCCTGCTTCAGTCTCCCAAGGCACTGGGCTACAGGCATGCACCATCAGGCCGCGCTAAGGCACCCCCAAGCCCCCCCTTTTTTTGACACATGATGAAAATAATACAATCCAGGAGAGAAGTGGAAGGAGATAGGAGAGGCAGCTGTGGCTTGTTCTGCATGCCCCTCCTCAGAGACCATGAAGAGAAGCCCAAGGCCTCGGTTTTGTAAGAAAGGTCCGTGGCCACACGTGCACCCCCTTCCTACCCTTCTCCAACAGACATACAGGGGACTTTGCCCCTCCAGAGTCCCTGCTGGAGCTGCCCTGCCCTCACGCGCTCTTTGGAAATCTTTGCTGAGCCAAATTAGCTATTCTGCACAGAGAGCCACTTGAGGTGTGGGTCTTGCCTTAGTAATTCTGCTCCACTGGTCTCAGGTGAACCCTGGGGAGACCACTGCCCGACCAGGGCTGGGCCAGCCTCCCCCACCGCCAGCCCTCGGGTTCGGGCTGGAAGGAACAGCAGAGGGCAACGCAGAGGTGCCCTGGTTCTCCGGCCCTTGCCTTGTGTGGGGCTCTGCATCTCTGCTCTCCCAGGCCCCCCAGTAGGGACAGGGGCTGCAGCACTGCCCTCCACCCCCTAGCACAGTGCTGGCTCCTCCATTTTTGTCGTCTAGACTTAAGGCAAATGTGGTTCAATCTCAGCACTGAGGCAAGACTAGATTCAAGGAGGACTAGGGACTCACTGGGAAGCTGGCCACAGAGCTGGGCCTTGATCCCGGCTCCTTGAATTTCTAGAATGTGCTGGACGTGCCTACACCTGCCCCTCCTTTCCCCCACCATGGGGTCCCAGGTCCAGGGAGCGCCGAGCACTGCCTCCCATTCCCCGAGGTTTGCTGAAGTCCCAGGGACCCCAAAGCCCTTCAAAACCATGCCACACATCCTCTGTGGGATCTCCAAAAGCTGACCTCACAGGAGCAGAGAGAGAAGAGTGGCACCAGAGGCTGGGGGCGGGGGGCGCTCGCGAGGGGAAGAGGCTGGTGACTGGGTACAAGGTTAAAGTTGGGGACCAAGTTCTGCTCTTCTATTGCACAGTAGGGTGGCCATTACCAACGTCATTTCTAATTAGCTAGAAGAGAGGATAGCACATGTTCTCACCAAAGAAACGACAAACGCGGGAGGTGCTGAACCTGCTCGGTACCTGGAGCTGATTGTGACCACATTGCTACGTGGATGAGAGCATCCTGCGTAGTCCATGTCTGCGTAGACTATGAAGCGTCGGTCAGCACAATCCCCACCCGTCAAGTAGTTCGTGTCAGCTTTTTTGTCACTGCGACCAAAACACCTGATGGGAACAACTTAGAGGAGGAGAAATGTATTTTGGGCTCAGGGTTTGGGAAGGTCTCAGTCCATGATGCGGCAACTCCACAGCTTTGGGTCCCAGGTGAGGTGGAACGTCATGGCAGAGGGCAGGTCAGAGGAGGGCTGCTCGGCTCATGGTGGCCAGAAAGGAGAGAGAGGGAGAGAGACAGAGCGCCAGAGCAGGGACACGCCTCCGGGGATCCACTTCCTCCAGCCACCCCCCTCCCTGCCTATAGTGACCACCTTGTAACCAATCAAATGATCAAGCCAGCAAATAGATGGATCCAATGATGAGGTGACAGCTCTTACTTCACCACTTGCATTGACACAAGAGCTTCTGGGGACGCCTTATATCCAAACCATATACCCTCTTATGCAATCCCAAGGAACCCCCCCATACTAAAGCTGTTCCCCCATGTAGCTGCACCACCGCTTCACTGATGGGGTGGGACGCATGGGCCCTTTATGTTCTAGAGACCCCAGAACAGTGGTTCTGAATGTGTGGGTCCAGGCGAGCAATATTGGTGTCACCTGGGAACATGTTCAAAGCTTCTATTCTCCAGCTTAGACCTAGTGACCTCTGGAGCCTAGCAGTAGTTTTTTCCCTTTTCTTTTGGTTAGTGGCACTGGGGTCGCACACAGAGGCATTCTGTCACCAAGCCACATCCCAGCACAGCATCCCCGTATTTTGCTTTTTTTTTTTTTTTTGGAGACAGGGCCTCGCTAAGTTGCTGAGGCTGCCCCTGATCTTGAGATCCTTCTGCCTCAGCCTCCTGAGCTGCCGGGATTCCTGGTGTGTGCCATCACACCTAGCAATAATAACGCTTCTCGAGCCTTCCAGGTGCTTCTTGTTTTCTCCCCGTGCTGGGGGTGGAACCCGAGCCCTCGTGCATGCGAGGCAAACGCGCTGCCAACCTCTCTACAGCTGAGTCCAATGCAGGCCACGGGGTTGAGAGCAGCTGATCTAGAGGAAGGCGCAGGAGCAGGTCCCTATAAAAACCTCCCTGCGGGCCTCACCTACTGCCTACCAGGCCTCTGGAGGGAGGGGTCGTATCTCCACCCACATCCCAGGCTGACGCAGGTCTCCCGAGAGCAGCTGAAGCGGTCTTCCTCCGAGTGAGCTGCTGGCCGGCACCAGGGGCCTTTGTCTGCGGCGAGCTCTGTCCCCTGCGAGGAGAGCTGATGGAGTGGGAGGTAGCCTCGCCTGGCTGGGTCCGTCCAGAACTCCTGACTTCTGAGATGAGCCACAACCCAGAGGGTGCACGCGTGCCAACTGCAAGCAAGATCTGAGTGAGAACTGTCCACTGTGCCTGCTGCCACAGCTGCCTTCCCAGGTGACGGACTGGCTCTGGTAGGAGGAAGAGGATGCTTGGTTTGGTGACTGGCCGTGCCCTTTGGCTTCTGACAGAGGCCATGGCGCTCTCATGGGGGGTTGGTGCAGAGGCCAGGGCTGAACTGGGCCCAGGCCCTGAGTGGGGTAGAGGTCCTGGGAGCCTCCCTGGGGCAGTGGGGTCCTGCGCCATGCGTGAGGGCAGGGAGGGACTGGGCAGCCATGTGGGGAGAGGGTTGTGGGGACTGGAGGTTTCTAAGGTGTAACTATGCAAGCTTGGCGCCATAAATGGTGGAGGGAGGGGGAGGGCGTGCTGGAGGGAGGCCTGGGTGGGGGGAGGGGCTGTGAGCGCTGCCTCTGTCCAGCCCCCAACCCCAGGTGCCTAGAGCAGGATTCCTACGGCGCCTGGGCCTGTCTGGGCTGCTGGACGAGACTTGGATGGTGAGGAAAGGGGCAGTGTTGGCCTTGGCCATTAAAGCAATGCTCGTAGGCCTTAACCCCCAACTCCTGGTAGGGTCAGCCACTACCCTGGACGTCAAGGTGGTGTCAGACGGGACCCCAAGTGACAGGGCAGGGCTTGGCTGTCGGAGCTGAGGATCGTCTTGGAGAAGCACTGGGCCCCGACAGAGCTCGGGGCCTCCCCGCGCAGTTGGCTGCCTCGAGCTGGCTGCCTAGTGCTATGAAGCTCAGCCTGCCATCTCCACGCCACCTGCACCCCTGGGTCCGCTGTGCAGACCGGCTCTGGTGTTGGAGGCTGGCAGGGTTTGCTGGCTTGGGAAGGAACGATGACCAAAAGCCCAGGGGGACAGGCGGTGGGAATGTGGCGTTCCTAGAACCCAGCTAGGGCCGGGGGTGTTGGCTATTGCCTAGAAGCCATCTTTGGGGGAGAGCAGAGCCCAGGCCTTGTAGCCCGTTCCCGAGGGCAAGCCTGGGGATCACAGCTGGGAAATGGGCTAACCTTCACCCTTCACAGGACTCCTTGAGGTAGGGTGCCCCCTTGGCTTCAAGCTCCCTCCAGCAGGGTAAGCTTCCGTGGAGACCACTGGCCAGACACGAGGGGCGAGAAGGTGCAAGTGGCCTGAGGTCACTGAGCAGGGCAGGTGTGGGTGATGGGAAGAACACGAGCTACAAGTGGGAAACGCGTATTCTCCTTGTGGAAGCGGAGGGAGTTAATGACTCTAGGCAGTGGGGAGGGGCCAGGCGGGGAAGCCTGGTTACAGCTGGGCCTGGGGGAGGGAATTGGTGTGCTGTGCTCTTGCTGGGGGCCGAGTGAGGCTGATTGAATATCAGCCAAATCTATGATGGCGCCTCCCCCTAGCCTGTCCCAGCTCTCTGGGATCCTGTGGGCCAGGCTGCTCTGACCAATCCCAACGGGTCTCTTGACCCAAGAGACTGAGACGGGCTTTCACCAGCGAAGGCCTTTCAGTACTCTGGATCTTGCAAGTGATTCTGGACCTTCTGATAGCTGATCCCTGTTCTTGTCGCAGCTGCTCCAGGGAGTCGAGATCCTCCTGCCCTGGCCTTAGGACAGCCTTTATTTCCTCTGGAGGAAGTAGCGCTCCCTGTGGGCACCTGAGGCAGCCTCTCTGGCTCTAACCTCTGGCTCCTCTCTCCGAAGAGCCTTGTCTCCCACCCACCACCAGGGCCGCGTGGTCCCGTTAGCCCCGTGTCTTCCAACTTCTGCCTCCTTCACAGTGAAGTGTAGCGTGAGGGACTCGCGGGGTTTCTGGAAGGCTCCCCATGCTGGCTGTCCTCGTCACTCGGACTTCTCCTGGGGACTGCCTCAAGTCGGCCAGCTTGTTCCTTGGCTCAACTCTGTCCCCTGGCTGCTGCACCCTGTGCTTGAATTAACTTCCGTGGCCGTCGTGGTACTATTGTCCGTCTATGCTGCCCTCGGTCCATCTCCTTGGACCGTCAGAATCTGATCTGGCTAACGACCCTGGAGTAAGGCTTCTGAGGTCTCTGGCTGGAGCTGGGTTTCCCTGGGGGTGTAGGTTAGTGTCTGCACCTGCCTCGAGGGAGGACGGCCCTCAGTAGCCCTTGAAGGGTTCCATCCCCAGGTGAGAGTGGGGGAGAGGAGCTCTAGAGTGGAAGAGCTCGTCACAGCTCTCTACCCACCCAAACGACCTCTTGGGGCAGAGCCTTCTCTACCTGGTGGAGGGGCACAGGAAGCCAACCTCGGACTGTCACCCGCCAGCCCTGGGGTGGGGGACGGTGGGGTGGGAGGCTTCCTTGCCAAGTAGCGAAGCAACTTCTCGCCCGTTGTTGGGATGCAAGTCAAGATGGCGCCTGGCACTCTGCCAGGAGTGGTTTGTGAAGCAACGCCAGCGAGCCATTAAGATGACGAGGATTCCTTATTGGCTGGCTGCTCTATCTAGATGACTAGTTACACACAGCTTAACTCAGTTAAGTATATATCTCTGCTGTCCGGCAGAGAAGCGGCTCCTACCTTGGGTGCCCACTACTTTGAGTTCCCGCTCAGTTCCCGCTGAGTTCACTCGCAACAAAGTAGTTCCCACTTCAACCTTCAAGTTGCTTGTCACCTCTGGGTTATTCTGCCCAGCTGGACTGCGGCATAAAACTTTAACGTAAAAAGGGTCAAGTTTATCTTTGGGGGACTTATATCCCTTCCTAATTCCCTTCCCGATTCCCTCTTGTTGTAGTAAGTACACTTTAACAGTTTGAGCTCTTCCAACTATGCCTTGTCCCTGTGGATTATACGGGATTCCTGTGTTATATGAGTAGTGCCGAATGACAAGCAAAATTGCCTGAAAGAAGTATAGCCAGGGCCGTTATCTGTTTTTGTTTTGGAATGCCCACAGTGGCAACATCTTGTAAACGATGAGATATAATATCTTTAGTCTCTTCTCTGGTATAAAGGGAGCCCATCGAATATCTGGAAGAAGTATCAACTAACATGCAAATATTTTAACTTCCCAAATTCTGGCAAAGTGCCAAGCGCCATCTTGACTTGATTTGCATCCCCAACAGCCTGTCTCCTCCCGCTTGGCTCGGGGCTTTCTACCTGGGCCTAACTGCCTGAAGATACCTGGCGAAGTCTGACTTCCTGCAGGTATGGCGAGGGGCCTGGCTGCATATTTGGGGAAGCAGGCTCTGGATCGCCTGGGTGCCTGACGTCTTCATTGCTGTACCAAGTTGCCCTGTTGACCTCTCTGGGGTAGAGCCACCCTTCTATCAGGTTAAAATGGCCCCCAAGCCAGGGGCTTCTTCCTTGTCCCCCCCAAGTGCCATCTTTATCTCTGGGCTGCTCCTGCTAGGAGCCGGCAAGTGATCAGCATGTTTTTAGCTACAGCTAGTCCTAATCCCCAGGAGTCTGATGGAGAATAGGCTGATGTGGCAGTGATGGCTGTCCAGTCGTGTCTTCTACTTAACTAGAGAAGACCATCATTGGTAGTAAACAGGAGCTAATCGAGCATCAGCGAACTGGACCAGCAGGCCCACGGAGACCTTCCCAGGTCTGTCCAGCACAGCCCTTGCTGTCTTTGCCATGTCTGTTCCCCTGCCTCGGCAGCAAGGCTGTCCTCAATCTGGATGCCTCTTATTCCCTTCTCTAGTAAACTCTCACTTTGCAAGAGTGGAGTTGCTGTGAGGATGTCCAGACCAGCTTCTGGGATCTCTTGAATGTAAAGACTGCTCAATGGCTGTTGAGGGCCCTGGGCAGTCTCGGGGACAGGGTCTTGGGTCAAAAGCAACCTGCAAGATCCAGAGTACTTAAAGGCCCTTGCTCCTGGAAACCTGCCTCAGTCTACTGGGTCAGAAATCTGTTGGTCTGTCACAGTATCTTGTATGCCTGGAAGTGCAAGTAGTTGTCTTGACTGACGGATGCAGCCAGTTAGCCTTAGTCGGGACTGGCTATACCTGAGCAATGTGGTCTGTTAGCTTGGCTTACACTCATCAGCGGCTGCTTCTGAATCTGACTTTTCCCCTGACTTTTCCTGTGTCCTTCATTCCCACCCTGACCCAAAAGTCTTGGGAATGACCTGGATCTGCTGCTTGGCTTAAGGACTTGCTCATACTGTAGCCAGAACATCCACTAGTCTTCCACAGCTTTCATCTGAAAGGCTTCAATTCACCTTAACTTCTGAAGGCATGCCCATCAGGTATGGAGCTCTGGGTTGACTCCTTCCCCCGTGCACCGGCATCAAGGATGTCTTTTTGGCCTGTGAGCCTTACTGCTCTGGGCTCTTCCTGATCACTTCTTGTTCCATTGGTCCTCAACTGGACCTCAGCTTGAGGTTTGCTTGACTCCTTGGTATCACGTATCCCTTGGAAAACTCTTGATCATTGTTTCTAAACTTTCCTCCTACTTGGAGCTGAAGTGTTTCAGGATCCTGGAAACATTTCCTCTGTCAAAAGGAAGTTGCACAAAGTGGTTTCTGACCCTGGGTCTTGTTGAACCTGTCACTGAGGATATTTGGCTGTCCACTGAGTCCAATGCAGTGAAGGCTGACACTGGGAACAGCTGAGAAGCTCAGCCTTGAGCTTGGAGAGCTGCGTTGGGGTCGGGATGGGACTGTTGCCCGCTTGGCAGTCGGAGAGGGGAAAGTGTCTAGGCCCAGGCTCCCACATCTCTGGAGACTAGGAGATGGGCACTTCATGTGCCTGTTCAGCTGCTAAGAATTCCCAGCTGGGCTGGGGACACGGCTCAGTGGGTAGAGTGCTTGCCTTGCACGTGCAAGGCCCTGGGTTCAATCCCCAGCACCACTCCGGGGAAAAAAAAAAAACAAAACTCCTGGGCAAGGGAGAACAGAAGCCCTCTCCCCTGAGGGGAGGTGAAAGGGTAGAGGCCAGATCAGCTGGACATCATGGATCTTTCCTGAGAACTCTTGGAGGGGGGGTCCACATTCTAGCAGCTGTGCCTAAGACTGGAAAGGAGACCCTAGATCAATCCAAAGTAGACTTCTTCTTTCAGAAAAGATGAAGTGTCTGGACCACCCCAGCCCCTAATGTAGGGCTCTCTAAACCAGGAACAGGAGGTGGCCCAACCCAGTGCCTTCTGGGCTCGGGTGGTTAGATCAAATGTATCACTGGCGGGCTATTCTCTGCTTTCAATACTTGGATGGCAGAGAGGAAAGCAGACTTAAAAACAAAACAAAACAAAGTTCCCTTTTCCCCAGCACCACAGGTTTCTTGGCTGAAATCTGACTTCAGTACCAAGACTTTAAGATAGAATCATCAAGAATTTCCAGCTCGGCCCCATCTAGAAGGCTGCCTTGCTGATGGGAAGGACAGACTCTGGAAGAGGGTAAGGGGAGTGGACTTGGGCAGAACCCCCGGTTGAAGTCCCACCAGGCTCCCGGTGGCATTCTTGGGGAATCGGGCTATTGAGATTCACCAAGTGGGAAGTGGTGGGAAGTGTCTCCTGGGCCAGCTTGGGCAGGCAGGGCTGGAGGCCATCTGGCAGGGGGACGCCAGGCTTCCTTGGGCAAGCGGAGTCACCTCCTGAAGGCAGATGAGCCTTTTCCACCCTCCCTGGCAGAGGGCTCGTCGGGGGTGACACGGTGTAGGCCTGGGCATGTTGAATATGCCATCTATAAAGACGAATGGAAGGGCTCTAGGTTCTCTAAGTGGTTCTGCCATCAAGAACTTGGGACACCAGGACGTGCTACAAATCTAGCATAACTGGGATTCTGGGAGATTCCTGTTCCACCTGTCAATCACATAAATGTTTTGTCATCAATGGATGTCGGCTACAGGCGAGCTGACCTTGGCTGTGAGCGTAGTACTGCAACCTGCTGCACCTAATGAGGACAGTAGCCTGTCCGGGGCTCTAGAGCCTAGAATTTTCCGCCTCAAGGAAAGGAAAGGAAAGGGAGGCTGGCAGGATAGCACTGAGCCAGAAGTGGAGACTTGGCAAGGAAATGGTGCTGATTGCCAAATAGAGGAGGGTGGGGGTGTGGAAGTGGGATCTAGATCTTTCCCTTGCCCCTGCATAAGACTTGGAGCTCAGCATGCATGTGGTCCAGGCCCTGCATATCCATTTGGATGAACTCCCATCTGAACTGGGGGTGGAGGAGTGGGAGGAAGACTGAGCCCTCACTTGAAGTCTGGAGGCTGAATCTGCCCGTTTGACTCTGGTCAGCTTCTTTCCCTTCGCATTATGGGCCCTGTTTCCACAGTGGCTTTTTACGGAGCTATCAAAACGCTCGTTTCCGACTGGGCTCTAGTGCTTCCTTTCGGGCCTTTCCGGGTGCTCACCTCTGCTTATTGTTGCTTTTCTATATTAGATCTTAACATAGTACTTAAAATCCCCTGTATGATGAGATGACAGGTCCTGCTCATTTGTGCTTTGTCTTTAGCCTGGTGGGTATGCCTTCTTAGCAAGTCTAACTTCTGGTGAAAGGTGGAGATCATCACTGGATGATGGGGACTGAGGGTATCGGACTTGAGAATAAAGGCTTGTGTATCTGTCCAGGAATGGAGTCTGAAGTGGTGACTTTAAGAACCAGAGACCCTGGTTTTCCAGGGTTCCCTAAGAAATCTTCAAGTGATCGAAGCTGGGGGGCTCGGACGTAATCCACTGTTATGCTGGAATCCTGTGGCAAGGAGTCGAAGGGAAGCACTGGGTAACCTTATGACCAGATCCTGAGTGTCCGAGCCTTGAGCATCTTGCCCTTCTGAGATGGGAAGGCTGAAGGGGTTGGAGCTGGCTGCCTCCTGCAGGTCAGATTCTCTAGGAATGTTATGGAGAAGGCTGTCCCCTTCCTCCTTGCCCGAGGCAGGAAGTCTCTCTCCAACCTGCCCAAGAGCACTCTGTGGGCTTCCTGGAGGCAGCTCGCAAACCTCTCTCTCAGAACTGCTCAAGGTAGTTCCACCCATCAGTTCTGACGCTCCTGACCGGGTCACCTCGCTCATGGTATCGGCTACAGCAGCTTCCGCAAGCGAGCTGACGCTGGCCAAGTCTATCTGCCTTTCTCAATTCTCGGGCAGCAGTTTGCCTAAGACCCCAGCTTTCTAATAGACCTCAACTTGTTCATCTCCCATTTGGTATTGGGGAGTGTGACTTCACGCTGCCCGCGCTTATCGGTCTACCCCTCAAAGTGACCACAAACTTCCTACGACTTCATACCTCACTCTTCCCACCAAGTCTCGAACAAAGTCTCACGAGACTTGCTGCAGAGCCCGAGAGTAGCTGCAGGTAGAGTTCCTTCCCTCTGCCTACCCCCCAGGATAAAATGGGGGTTCTACCTTGGCCGTGGCGTACTAAGAAGTGTGGGGGCGACGATAGCTTTCAGCTTGGTTTATCAGGCTTTTAGGAGAGCCACGCTGAGAGGCCACAGCCGTGTGAAACCCCTGCTCTGCCAAGTGCCTAGGTGCTTTAGAGGACTGTGGTTCTCTTGCCAGTGATCTGGAACCTTCCAGGTCGGCAGGGGAAGAATAGTTTCTCGGATGGTTTTAGTGGTTTCTGGCTTGACTCCAGTGGAGCTGGCTCCTTACTGAGTCTCCATCTTCCGTGCTCCGGGTGAGGCTCAGGAGGACAAGTCAGTAGCTCCCTGTACTGAATGACTTGGACTTGAAGCCCTCTGAGTTGGTAAACAGGACTAGGCTAGCTCCCCAGCCTTAGCTCCCCTTGCCTGCAGGATCTGTTTTGACAGTCAAACTTCCCCTGTTTGAGGCTGTATGACGTGGGGTTTCACTGGCCATGTGCTCGCATAGGAACACAAGCATGTCCAACTTGTCCCGCCTCTCCTACTCCATCCTCCCTCTCCCCTTCATTTGTGTAACCCAGCGAACCTCTATTCCTCACACCCTCACTGTGTCAGCATCTGCATATCTCAACATCCAGCCTCTGCCTTTTTTGGAATTGGCTCCTTCCACTTGGCATGAATCTCCATCCTCGGCATTAGAGGACAAATCTTGCCCATGTCACATGTGGAATCGGTTTGGGATTTTTGAGTCGAGGGTCTAAGTGGTATGGGTTAGACTCTCCTAAGCTCCCGTAGAAGCTTCAGGAACGCGTGGCCATCGTGCATCAAATACCAGATGGCCGATCTGACAGCATGTGGCACTAAAAAGTGAAGTGTCTGTGCAAAGCCTGGGCTCTGAGCCTAGAGGAAAAAACAGTCAATGAAAGGAACACGTGTGGCCCTAGAGGAGGCCTGTGTTTTTGGTCATGGTACACCAGCCTCAGGACTTGAGGGTTGCTACGTTCTAGACACCTTGGGCAGTTGGATTCTCATGTTATTTAAGTCCCCGTCTTGTTGGGGGAAGGTGGGCGGGGTTGAAAACTGCTGTCACGAGTGGTAATCATCTGGACAAAGGGCTCAGCTTTGCCATGCTCTGGGGTGGAGTTTGAAACCTAGCCAGGCCTATCGGTCACATATCGAGTTCCTTGGGAAGCAACTTTGAAATTCACATGCACCAGGCTTACTAGGTATCTTCGTGGACTAAGGCCTATAGAAAGGGAGACGAAGGGAAGGGTGGAGCTGGGGTGCAGTTATCACTATGGCCAGTCACCCCAACAGGGTGTTGTGCCATTGGACAGCTTGAGAGCTGTCCCAACTTGGGGACCTCCACCACAGCTTTTCTGCCTCATCTCCACAGGCATGTGGACTTCCAAGCTTGATAACCACTGACAACAGTGTCTTTTAAGACACTGCATGTCACTTGACTTTCCTTCCCATTTCTGAAGTGCTGTACTTCATACGTCTTCTCTACTTCAGGCACTTTTTCTTTTAACATCTAGGTATCATGCTGACAAATCTTGCAGGCGTGGGTTCAGTTCTGACATGGCCTATAGGAAACCATAAATTAGTTGACCATGATCCTCATTGAGAAGGACTTAACCTCCATCAAACACTTCTAACAGCCTGAATATTTACTATGGTAAACCTCAAACCTGAGTATACTGGTTTGGCTTCTGAAACTAATTCTAATGGGAGCAAAAGCTACCCTGTTCTTGACTTGTCTGTGGCTCTCAACATTTCCCCCTTTTGTTTAATTTAAATATGGCAGGCACCATCGTAACTTGTTTACGGACCCTAACACCCTGTAAACACATGTCTGGACATCTTATCTGGGGGGCGGTAAACGGCTCTGCCCAGAGGGCTCTGGTTCTACAGTACTCTCCACTAGGAGAAACGGGCAGGTGTCTGGACCATGAACTTGGGTGTGGAAGTGCACCCAAGGGAGAACGAGGGTGAGAAGATGGAAGGGCTCCGTGCACTATGGGATGACCTAGAGTACTAAAAGTCGATGGAAAGGGCCACCTGGAGGCTTCTGGGTGTTCTTGGAATGCATCAGTAGGCTTCATGAGGGATAGACTGACCCTGCCAGCAGCAGCAGCTGAGAAATGTCTCCGCTCGCCTTCTTCAGTATCAAGACTCTTGTCTCAAACATCCATAGGCTTATGTGACTTGGGCTATATCATAAGGACCTGAAGTCAAAGGATAGTGTCCACTGCTCGTGCAGCCTGGAGACGCCTAGTAGTATAGGCTGTCAATGCAGGCTCTGAGGGATGGGCAGGGTGCACTGTGGGGGTCCGGGGCCCTTGTGGGCAGAGTGGGTGCCACGGCTTGGCTCCTGTTGGCTGGGCAGGCCTGGGCTTTGAAGTGTCTCACTCTTCCCACTCGCTTTCCCTCTACTACTTTAACTTGATGGTACTTAAACCTGTACTACCTCTGAACCGTGAAGCTTGATGCAAGCAACTCCTGAGTGAAACTGGGAAATGTGAGTCAAACTGAACAGGACTCCAGGGCTGGCTTCTGTTGGGTTTAGTGCTTGGCGGTGAGCAGTCCCTGGGTATGTTGTCTGCCTTGTGTGTCCTCAGGAGGATCGATGCCCATGGCAGCACGTGGCTGGAAGCCTCATTGGAAAGCTAGGGGCGGCTGCATATGGGTTCCTGGAAGCTGGGAAGTCACCTGAACAATATGGTCCCTCTAACCTAAAGTGTCATAAGCAGCTGAACTGAAAGATGAGACTGTGATGGAAGGCTTTAAGGTCTTGTATTCACTGTCTTATGTTTCTTTGAATAACTCTTCTTCCTGGCTGAGATTACTGCTGAGGCTCTCATCACTCTAGATGTTGCCTCTGGCTGTCATCTTAAAGTATTCGTGCTAAACATGCAGAACTGCCATCTACTAGTACACTGAAAACCATTGACTTCCTTTGCCGAATTGTATGCTAACTGCAGCTGCCAACTCCAAAGAGCTAATGGTCTGATTCCTAGGACTGCTGTTATTCTGCTATCCCATGGCTGCTGATGCTTTCTTGGATGCTGCAACCAAGCCCTAGGCTTCTCATATCCTTGCTCCAGATATTCATTAATATCAGACATGTCCAGAGTAACTTCTTTAATTTCAAACGGGTCACGGAAATGTGACAAGTCAAATATCTACACATTTTTTTGCAATGCTGGGGATGGAGCCCAGAGCCTAAAGGTGAACTACATCCTCAGCCTTGACATGTTATCTTTAGAGCACATACTTGAAGTTCAGGAACTTGGTACTTGGGATTGTAAGAGCTATCAATCCCAAGAACTAACCTACAAGGTGAGCAGGGCCTAGAATAACCCGTGGTGGTGCAGAATGCAGAGAGATCACCTCTGGGAAGTCTCTTGTGCCTGAAGATCTAACGCTGAGGTCTTCTTTGGACATAAAGCTGATTATTTTATTCCTTCATGAACTAAACACCTTCAAATATCCAGGTTGACTAGAAGGAAAGATAGTGCTTAATACTTAAGTCACCAGTGCCATAAGTATAGAGATAAAACACGAGGCTTCATGGAGAAACCTGGATCACTTGGTTTCTCATATTCAATGGCTGAAGGTAGACACTGCCTTTTAAGTTGTCTCGATAGCTTCACTACCATGTAAACTGTCAGTGCTCAAGTGAAGTGACTTGTAAGTAGCCCACGGTAGCTAAGTTTTTTGCGAGTTCTAAATGCGGTTCTAGGGAATAAGGCCACAGGATCTGCACGGGGATACCTCCTGCCTGCTGTTCACAGGCGGTGATGTCGGTTTACAACATCAGAAATGCTCCTGGCTTCGAAGCTTGGAGAGCACTCTACAACAGTACATAAAGGCTGCTGAATCAGAAAACCATGTTGTGCCTGGGGCATATCGCTCCTTCCAGACCGACTTGGCTACTGTCCTCATTACTCAACAAACTCAGAGTTGGACCATTTGGACTCTTGAAAATGTGACTCCAGGCCAGAAGGTTGACTAAAGTGGGTGAGGCTTCACTACTTGGCTAGAAGACAAACTTGATCTCCATGGCTAATGTGGGGCTAACAAAGCCTTATGTCACCCACTCCCTTTAGAACACAGGCTGCCAAGTCTTGGGACGAGACAAAACTGAAGCCATAATGGAGGGACTCCTAGAACTTCCACAAGACTTGACCAAAATGTAACTGAACACAATTTCATACAGGGCTACTAACGAGGACTTGGAGCTACTTTGTGACAACTTTGAACAAGTGATGGCTCTGACGAGAATCGGTTAAACCAATGTCTACATACAATCTTACATATTTAACTTGAGCAAGTATCTGTTCAGGCAGAATAGATACATACTGAACTTGTTAGTGGATATCTATTATAAGATGCTATCTTGAATGGTCGTTAGTTGAAGCATTTGGCTGAACTCGTGTCTTGGTCACGAGTTCAAGGATGTGGCTGCCAGGAGGCAGGACGGGGATAAACAGGAAATAAGACACATTTCCCAGGGGAAGAATCCATAAGGGATCAACATAGGCAACTGGAAGATAACCATTTCCTAATCAGCAGGATGGCAAGGCCCGAAGACGGGCATTGGTAAGGATATAGAATAATCGATCGTCACACTTCTAGACCATACAAATGGGGCAGTTGCTTAAATATCTAGCAACTTAAGAGGCAGAGTTGCTGTAAAACCGTAAGCATCCGTGTCCCTGGCCACAGGGTGAGGTATCTGAAGAGTGCTCTCCACCCAAAGTGGGGCTAAGCCGTAAACCCTAGGTCACAAACTATTGCTGTCAGGATGGAAGACTTGAGCCTACTAGGACCTTTGGCCTTGGATATGTCCCTGAGTCCTGAATACTCGGGAAGTCTTCCACTGACCTGGTTGGTCTAATTGGAGTTCGAAAGTAAACATGACTCTACTTGACACCTGAGGCATAAAGGTGGGGGTGTGGGACGGTGTGAATCGTCCTGGTGAACAGACGAGATGGAAATGCAGAAGGGAAGGTCAGGATGCAGCATGGCAGACTGCGCTCCTCGCTGACCATGCTGCCTTCTGCACACAACAAATTATTCCCGTATCCTCCTATGTTTAAGCTGGATCTACCAAGTTCTGACAGTCGGATGTCTGGGGCTGTGGCAAGCTAGGCTCTGGAGAGCATGTGTCTACCGAGGTGCTCTGATACCTGGTATCTGTCGAGGCGGCTGTGGTTTCCAGTTCCCTGTGTCCTACCTCGTGATGGAGGCATTGGCTCCCTGGTGGACAGGATCCATGGGGAGAGGGCTGCAGCAAAACCTAGTCGGGTGTCTGCAAACCTGTGACTCGACGTCCTGTTTCTGCCAGGTGCCTAGATTGCTTTTTCTCAAACCCAGACTCCTACCAAGAGTTTAAGGTCATGTTGGTAATGCATAGCCATTGAAACAAGAGGGTATCATACGTTCTTAAAGGTCACTCTAGCAGCAGAATAGATAAAAGCTCTGTGGGGGTGGAGTGGAGGTAAGGAAAGAAACCAGGTCATCTGAAGCAGTGACTTAATAATGGAGACGGAAAGCTGATGGGTTTAAGATTGGGAGAGAATGAAGAGCAAATGAGAAACCCAAGTATCCAACAAGGATAACTAAGACGAATGCACTCGGCTACACTGGCTAGGGACTGTTGCATGTAGGCTGGAGAGTCTGGGGAAAGACTGCCAATACAGTCTGGCACAAGCTTTGTAGCCTCAGGGGCATCCAAGAATGGACATCCAGTCGGTGTCCAGACAACAGCCGGGAGCTCCCCCAAACCAAAAGGGGGTCAGCAAGACTAGCTCAGTTTCCCATCTAGGGATGGTAGTGGCAATAACTCCAGAAACTGCCCATGTGCTCAAACAGGGTACCCTGAGGAGCCCTAACCCTCGATAGCTGGGAGAAGTAGAGGCAAGGGGGTGCCCTGAGGAGTCGGGGTATTGGTGACGGAGTAGTCGGGGAGCACTTCTGACAGGTCAAGTGTTGAAAGCTTAGTAAGGTGAGCATAGAACACCTGTCCTAATGACCAAAACACTTCCCAATTAACAGATCGATGCCACCCAAGGGTAACTTGGTGTCCCTAGAAATGGAAAACAGTAAAAAACGAGACGCGCTGAAGAAATGGAGTAGAGGGGACTTGCTTGAATGGCATAGCAAGGGAGGAAAAGTGCCTTCTAGCGTCCTCAAGGCAAGAGTACCTGTCTTGACAGACGAGGGCGACCCAGTCTTAAAAGCTGCCTGTGCCTTACGGGACCACAGAGGTGCACAGTGTGCCTTTCTGCATGAGCACGGCTAAGGCACAGGGGACGGGCTAGCTCCTAAACCTGCAACTAGAAGCTCCTGCTGCCTTAAGCCTGAGAATGAAGGAGATGGGCAGTGTCCTCACCTCCCACTCCCTGTGACCTGTTCACAAACGCCAGGGCTGGAAGGAAGGGATGCTGGAGTGGACTCCAATGCGGAGGTTCTCTGCTCCACATTCCTGGAGGTGTGCACAGGATCCAGGCTCAGCTGTTTCTCTAGCTCTTGGCTGACAGCAGGAGAGAAAGTGGGATCTTCTTGTTGGTGTACAGAGGTCTGACTTGGACCCAGCCGCTGTTGACCTTCCTCTTGACCCTTCGGTGGCATCGATATGTTAACCGGGAAGTGTGTGATCTCTAGGACTTCACAAGGAGCCTCGGGAAGGGACACTTGGAGGCTGTCTAACTGGTACCTCCTAGGAGTGTAAAAACGGACTGAAGGTGTCCTTGCTTCAGAAACGATACTAGTAGCCGTTTCTTTTCCTTAAACTTTTAAATATCAGTATATCCCAAAGATGGGGACAACACCCCCACACATCTAAACAAAACAGAGCTCATGGGAGTTCTGATTCCTAGCCTTTCACGTGAGCTAGGATCAACGTAAGATCCACTTGCCTCAATGGTTGGAGTCTTGTGCTTAACCTGTGGGGTTCTCCATCTTTCCTTACAAACCTCTTGTGGGTCTATGTCCCCAAAAAACCACCTCAAATGGGGTTCGCTCACTACATCCCTCTGGTGGAACCTTGTTCCTGTTGCTTGTGGTTCTTGTGAACATGTATTTGGCCCTAGAAGATCAGACTCGAGTATCTCTTGGTGAGACCAGCTGTAGGTGGTTGCAGACACTCGAGACGAGTGTAGCATCTGGCTGTTGCCTGTCGAGGTGAACATGCTGCCAGGACCTGGCTCTGCAAACTCGGGAGGGACTGACGGCACGCCAGAACGCCAGCTCGTACGAGGGTCATAAAAACGGGATAAACGAGTTTCCTTAAACCTCAACCAAACATGGTCTGGCCTCTAAACCTAAATGAAGAAGCAGACTGGGACATTATCTTCAGAGGCTACCGGCTGGCATGGCAGATATCCTGGAGATGATTATCCTGTATCTGATAAGACACTGCATTGCAGGTGTCTGAGTGAATCCAAAATGGTGCTCGTGTGGACCCCTGCAAGGTGGGTAGACTGGCGCTAGTTTAAATGGGTCAAGGCTACCTAGGAGTACTGTTGGCCTTTGATAGAAAGAATGGGTAGGAGACGGGCACTTGCCAAGACTGCTATCGGGTTTAAAGCAGGGCACCCTCTCTTGACAAAGGTTGAGATTATAACACTCGGGCAAAGCGGGCAAAGGCTCTCTGGGGAACTGGAGACGTGTTGGTCCTGACCCCTGAATTTCCTTCACTGTGGGCACCAGCTAGACTGTACTCTAGCTTCTCGCATCTAGAGCGGCTTGTGTGCCAAGGTCAAGCCAGTAGAATGACCTAAACGGACTACTTGTAAGCCCCATAAAGACGGGGGACCTAAAGGAGGACAAGAAATGGTGTGGAAGTCTAGGTCACTGAATAGGTCCTGGGGGGTCCAGCCAGGAATGAACTGTTATGAGTGAGAACTCGGCCTCTGGGCTCTAATCATGACTGTTCTAGGTGACCCTTGGAAGGGGACTGCTAAACATGAGCAGCTCACTCTCCCTTATGCTCTTCCAACTCCTCTTCACCAAGTTGGTCACTCAATTGTAAATGTTGACTACTAAAGTAGCTGCTGTAAGGCTGCCAGCTGAGCGTTTTCAGGGGGAGAAGTTGATCCAGACCATGTGGTAGGTCTGGTGCACCCTGGGGGATTGACTGGTCTTCTGTCTCAATTCTGGAACCAACTTTATGAAACTCTGAAGAAGGCTGGTTTGTATATAAAGGATGGTGACTTGGGAATATTCCCGTCTCGTCTCTTCCCCTGCCCCCTTGGAATCCAATAGAACAGGAAATGCCAAACTCTATGCCAGCTGAACAGCTCCTGAGAGCATTTTTAAGGAAGAAACCGAAAGGAAGCTCCTGTGAATTCATGGGTAGCTACTGGACTTGCTCCTACTTCAAAGGAGCAGCTAAACAGGCTTGGGTGATTAGTCTTGATGGACCGAGGGGTTAACTGCAGTTTGAGACAGTTTTCTACTTAGTGCTTCCTGTATTCCAGCTCAAAAGGAAATGGTCTGAGCTGGAAAAGGGAATAATGATGTGCCAGGTAGAGTTTCAGATAGCTTCAAAACCTGCACGTTCGACACACAAGTCCTGTCCTTGCCCTATGCCTGCCAGACACGGGGCATGGTTGGCACCTTCTTGGGCTTCCTGCCTCATTGTCAGAGGACAGCATGGAACATGATCAGAAATGATCTAATTCAGGCCCAGCCATTGTTGACCTTACTCTGACCTTGGATCATGCAATTCCTGATCACAGGGTAACGCGGGCATTTGGGGCTGAAGCAGGCATTCAAACTGCCAGGCCCCTTTGGAAGAGCTCACTAGAGAACCTTCTAGGAAAGGAAGCCGTGAATTCTCCCTAATCCACTGCATCTAGGTCTTGGCAGGAATTCATGGCAAACTTCTTGCTGTGAACTTTGAGGCCATCAAAGTCCGGAGCCCAGGGAAAGCCCTCTGTTGACCACCTATGGTGGCAGACGGGGCAGAGGACCTTGGTGAAGACGAGAACTTGGGGGCCGCTGGGTGCTGGAGTTTCTCCGGGTTAGTGCTTTACTCTGAACATGAGAAAGTTCCATGTCTGTGGTCTTGTAACTTAGACTGAGTTCTTACAAGCCAAGCCTGCTCGAGGAGCAATGTCTGGTCAACCACATGGGGCAATGGGAGACCACAGGCAGGGGGTGTCCCCTTTGCTGTGACTATGGCAGGAAGCCACCAGTAGATGTCAACATGTCTAGAGGGCGTAAGGCAAGACGGGACCTGTGAGATGTGCTTCTGAAACTAAAACTCTAGGCAACCATTACTGGTCTCCTGGGAGACCCCACCCCAGGGAGACCTCGCCCTGTTACCTGGCGTGCAGCCTTCCCCCTGGTACTGGGTGGAGGCAGAGCTAAGGCTGCCCCCAGCTTCTTGGACTTGCCACGTTTCCTGCCCATGAAAGTAACGGGGGCATTTCGGGCTGAAGCGGGCATTCAAACTGTTACCACCTTTGGGAGAGCTCACTGCTTGAGAAACTTCCAGAAAAGTACTCCTGAACTCTCCCCAACCACATCTAGGTCTTGGTGGGAACACTCTGTTCACTGGGGAAGTTACACTGGTAAGATCTCCTGGACTTCTACTTGCCGTGGACGTCCGGCTTGAGCTGGTAGGACACCCCCCAAGGGCCTGTTTGGAGGCGGAGGAGGAGGCATTGATGTCTCCCCATCTTTGTCTCTGAACTGCATCTGCTCCTGGGCATGGCAGCTCTGGTCTCGCAGGTCTACTAACCTGCGTCTCGGCTGATAGTGACACTGTTTGGCTTGCAACCTACTGTAACCTTCAGATTCTGCCGTCATAGGTTTTGGTCTTGGTGACGAAACTTCTGAATTCCCCCCTGAAGTCCGCATGCACGGTGTGGTCTGGAAGAGAAATCCAGTTTATCAGTGTAGCTCATCTTGGTCTTGCCTGTATCTCTGGAGCTCACTAGAATTGTGCCACTGGTACAGAGCAATCGTGTCCACAGCTATTGACAACTCTGTAGGTAGTTTATAGCCAACTTACCACCAATGGACTCCTGGTTTCTAACGCGTTTCCTGCAAATGCTGGGGACTGCTTGAGCCTGCTCAAGCAGGTGTGAGCCTGGGTCCCGAGCCCACTTGCCCCCTGTTCCTGGGGGTCCCCTGTTCCGGGGGGTGCCGACCCTGTGAGGCTCTCTTACTGAGAGTGGTCTGGAAGGGGGGTGGTGAGCCTCTTCCTGAGGAAGAGTCAGGTATAAGATTCCTGAGACCAAATGAGGGTCTTTACTGATCTGCCTTGGTCAGGGGTGACCCATGTGGGGCTGTCTGGTTCCTCTGTCTAGGTGGACCTCAGAGTGCTGGCTTTAATGGCCAGGTGTGTAGGCTTGTCACCCTCGGCACCTCTTGCCTCCCTGCAACATTCTCTTGTCGGGGCAGGCTACCTGTGGGGCTGCCCTGCCGATCACCTGGTTGATCCTTGTGTCTGTTGCTGGCTGCAGAATCTCACCTGCTGGGGTTCTCGCTGTTCTCTCCCCGGCCCTGCTCACCTCCAGTGGGTGCTCAGTGGCCTCGGCTCCCTAGCACTGGCCACGGCAACTAGCCCCCCCACCAATGGCATGGTGGTGGGCTATAGGCTGGTGATCAGTCTGAGCATGGGTCAAGTCCCCTCAAAGGAGGAGGGTTTTGCCTAGTTGGGACAGATTGAGCACTGTTCCTCGTGATCCGTCCCCATGGATATATCTCCACACCATTGGTGAATCGCACCTTTAGTGCCGCAGTCCGGCTGGGCAAAATAACTGGGAGGTGACAATCAACTTGAAGGTTGAGGCGAACTGCTTCCTTCAATGCCCCGTATATTTGTGGGCCCCGGGGCATCGGGCCCCCTTGTCCGTTTTTTGGCAACGGAGTACCCTCCACAGTAAGTACCCTCCATTCATAATCCCAATGTTTCCCTCTACGACATCGTGGGCAAACACCTTAGGATCTGAGACCTGGAGTGAATGAATCTTGCCCGTGTTTTTGCACAGGGACTACAGCTCTTGCTACTGGACTGAAATGGAAAACTTCCTGGCCCTGTGAGGGCAATGGCCCTTCTGACATCTCTCCTGTCCTAGACTTTGGATTGTCCTAATGATCCTTATCTGCTTGAAGGCAATGTCCTTTGGTCTTTAACCAGAGACTTCAGGCAGGAAGCCCTCTTTGCTCCTGGCCGGCTGATCCATCCTTTCCAGTTTCCTTCTGGGGTCTGTCCAGGATCGCTGAGCACGTCAGATGTTCTGACACCCTGGCTGTGCCCATGCCAGATTCCGGGGCGCTGGGGAAGTGTGTGCTAGGTCAGCAGGTATGGTCTTGCTTCACTGTTGCTGTACGGCAGTGCTGGCACCAGTCCGGACAGGCCTAGGGGATCACTCAGCTTCAGAGTTGCTTGCACAGTATTTTTTCTTCATGCTCCCAGGCCATGAAGCATGCAGGCGTGATCCTGGGTCACAAGCCCACTTGCCCCTGCTCCTGGGGGAGCTGGAGGTTCTCTCCCACTGTTGACCTCATCCTCGGCTCTTGCTTTCCCCTTCCGCTTCCCCTTCCCCTTCATCTACCTTGGGTCACCGTCGCTGGTCTCTTTGCCTTCCACAGGGTCTTCTAGACCCAGAAGCTTGGCTTAGGACTGTCACTTGGACCCAATCTGTTCTGATCTTCAGAATATCGTGTGCATCTGGTTCCCTCGGTCCACCAGTTGTGCTCACTAGTTGGCAGGGTCCCAAAGCTGTCCACAGAATTCCAGCAGGAACGACAGACGACTCCCTACACACTGCCGTATTCTCAGGCTTGGCTGTGGGCACAGTCGAGAGCAGGACTGACAGTGAGCTGGCTGTCAGATGGCATGCGTGCCCTTTGAGGGAAAACTCAAGTTGACTGGGCTCAAGATTTCCTAGGACCTGGCAGAACCGCTGTGCTCAAGTATCCTTGTACTCGAGGACTACAACAAGGTCCTGGTATGACCGCTGGGTCCTTGACCTGATCTGTGAGCTGCTGATCTCTAGGGGCCTCTTGCCCTATGGCATGTTATTGGTCCCTCCTACGTGGGACAGTTGTTCCCCCCCAACTGGACACAACTATAGTGATGGCCACTGTAACAGAAGTCGAGGCAATTCCAGCCCCTTGCTACACATAGGGTCTAACGCCTTCTCCGTCAAGGCAACATCTAGTCTGACGCCTCTTGACCTGGGTAAAGGTCTGATAGTGGGCTGTCTGCCTAGGCATATAAAATGGACAAGAGCTGTCTGAACACTAGTTCTGAGCACGGTGCTTGCGATGCTGGTCAAGGGCTTCCTGCCTGATGGGCACAGAAGCCAAAACTTGGTCCTAGTTCTTACAAAAAGGAATCTTATTGTAGATCAAGGAGACACGCTCAAATCTGTCTGACCAACTGGCTGGTAGTGAAGGAACTCGAGCCCCCTGGGGTCAAGGGAAACGACACCCGACTGCAGCTGGAGCTTAGCTGTTCTGGTCTGTTCTGCAAGGGTGATGATACCTGCCTCTAACTGCGGTCTGGAAGGAGCTGTTCTCGTTCAGGTTCCACTGGTTAGATTTGCTTACCAGGCTCAAGCTCACTTGGGGGAGGTCCTAGGGTTCTGTACCTGGGTCCTGAAAGATGACATGGTTTGCTAGAAGCAGGCTTAGTCGCCGTCTCATGGCCCAACTTCTCTTGACCCCACTGGAATCTCTGGGTGCTTGTTTGAGGCCTTGGCTGCTCTGGAGGCTGAGGGCCAGTGCAAAGATTCTTGATGGTCTCTGGCCTGGGACTACAGCTCCCCCCGCCCCCCACAAAAAAGGATTCCCTCAGACAGCCTCTGTCCTCGAACAACCTTCTGATGGTTGTCCATGGAAGCAGCCCAGGGCCTTCCTCGCATGGGGGACTGAAGGATTAACAGGACTCGGCAGTGGAGAGCCCCCAGGCCCAGCTGCTTGTCACAGGCCTCGGGCAGAAGCTTGAGCTTAAATGCACTGAAGGCTCTTGTATCAGCATATCATTGAGCTTACCTCAAACTACCAGAAGAGTCTAGTCCCCCCGCCCACTGAATCAAGTCTGCTCAAGTTTGCCAAAACTTGCTTTGGCACACAACTGTGCTTCACCTGGACAGTGCACTACTGACAGGCTAAATACAGACTTTAGTAGGAGGTTGGTCAGCAGTTCTGAGAACAGTCAAAAAAAATTTTTTGAAAATCGACGATAGTATCTCTACTACACAGTAGAACACTGGAAATTCTTCCTAGTCCACTTTGTGTGCTGACTATCCTTAACTCCCTTCTCCCTGCTTCTGACCACTAGCCTAAGACCGGCCCTAGATTCTGAGTGGAATCATTCCTTCAGTTGTCTGTGCCTCAACACGGAGTGTCCTCCAGGTTCATTACGGTATCTCTGGTGTGCCATGGAGCATAGACGTGGCATCCCCTCTATCAGCACTGAGGGGGGGCCCTCGGGCTTTTGCCACACCTCTGCTGTCGTGAGCAGTGATGCAGTGAGCCTGGGTGCAGCTGAGCCTGGGGTGCAGCTGTCTGGCATGACTGGCTGTGTACCTGGTCATGGGATTGCTGGGTCCCAAGAGTTCATTCTTAAGAAGCATCCATGCTGACTTGGTGGAATAGAGCTAGAATAGCCATTACCCAACAGTGTGTAAGAACTCCCCCTTGCTCCACCAAGACCATCTGTGATTCTTAAACAAGAGCCATTCTAACAGGGTAAAGTGACCTCATTGTGGTTTGATCTCTATTGCCCTGACTGGTGATGAGCGTCTTCATACTTGTTGGCCATTTCTGAGAACTGTCTACTTGAGTCTCTTGCCCATCTTAACTACTGAGTCGGGTTTCCCATATCCTGGATATCAAACCCTTCTGAGATGCCTGGCTTATGCTTTTACTCATTCTGTAAGTTGTGTTTCCTTGGCCATGTAGAAGCTTTAACATGATCCTGTCTACGCTTTCTAGTCTCCTGTGCTTTTATCTTTCAAAGATAATCCTTCTGTGTTCCAGCATTAGTCTTCCACCTATAACCCACCAAAACATGGAGTGTTGATATGATGCCACACAGCAAAATTGACCTCATGGGACAGGCTATGGTCAAAACACAGGCATACGAAAAACGGCATAAAACTACCTTCAGGCTATATAAGGTACATGCTGAGCATGTGAATTTCACGTGTAATTGGGTCTCATGCCTAAGATGACTAACAATATATACAAACTGTCAAAATCTGACACCCAAATGCTTCTGGACTCCAGCCTTTAGACCTACAGGACAGTAGAATGTATCTTGACATCACACATACATGGAACATAACTTTGCGTTCTTGTGTCTGTACATGATGTGGAGTCACCCTGGTCACGTATTCCTATAAACATAGGAAAGCTATCCAGTCTCTCCCTGTTCCCATTGGTCTGCAGTACTTCGGCAAATATGATTAACCTGTAATCTTAACAGATGTGAGTGGTCTTTTTTCCATTCCTATCAGATTTCTCTTCACGGTGCTTGGGAATTCGGAAGTTTGCCCTGTATGGATCTACTTCTATTCTCTACTGCACTAGTCTGTTCCTACGCCAGTACCATGCTGTTCTGGTTACAATAGCCCTATAGTACAACTTGGTCAAGTAGTACGTTTCCAGCTCTGTAATTATTGATCAAACTGCTTTGGCCACTTGAAGTCTCGTGGTCTGTACAACTAAGACTTGTGTTCCTGTAAGAATGTCGGTGGTATCCTGACAGATTAAACTGTAGCTCACTTTGGGGAGTATAGTGCCACCCTGACAACCCTGATAGCCCAGACAGTATATAGAAATGTGATCATTTTAGTTTGTATCCTGCAACTTTAATTGAACTTTCCTTTTAGCTTCAGTAAACTTTCTTAAAGTGGTCTTTTAAAATAAGTCCTCTGGAATTAGGGGTACTTCATTGATTCTTAAGCAGACTGGGTCAATGGAGTTCTTATAAAGTACATCTATTGGTGAATAGTACTCCATGGTATGTCACAACACACACAGCTTGTTCAGTCAGTCCATGGTGAAAGACATCTGAGCTGTTTTCGGTTGGGAGTCATCGTGGATATATTTGCTATGAATACTCATGTACAGGCTTCGGATAAGCACAAGCTTTTTCTAGCATAAATGCCCAAGAATACAATGAGTTAAACAGTAATGATTACTGTATAACTTATAAATCTTCCAGTCTATAAGAAACCGCTAACTCTTTCTAGAGGAACTACACTGTTACATTCCAACCCAAATGTTAGTGAACTAGCTTCTCCACATTTTCAGCACTGTTACTATCTTGTCGCTACTCTTTATGACCAGCATTTAACAGGTACAGCAACTGTACACTTATGGAGTACCATGTGATATTTCAACACATGTACATACTATATAATGTTCAAATCGGGTTAAGATTAGTATCAAAACTACCTCTGTAAAAACAAAGCCTAGACTTGAAGTGTTATTGCCTGTAGGCACCCCACTGTGTGATACAACTCCTTACCTTTATTGAACTATAACTTGGTTACCCATAGACCAACTTTCTTCTCCATGCTCTACTCTCCTGGCTTCCTGTCAAATCTTGACGTCATACACGGAGTAAAACTTCAAGTTCTTGGGTATATTCATGTATGAACCTGAGGCTGTCACTCTATCTGTCCCTTCCCTCATCTCCCTTCTCGATGGAGTTCTTTCTCTGCACGCTCTGGCCAAGACTTCCAGTACTATGAAGAGTAGAAGTGGTGAAAGTGAGCATCCTTATCTTATTCCAGGCTTATATCTTATATCCCTACTCGGGTATATTTGTTTTGGGCTTCTCCTGAGGCTTTATCGCATAGCCAATTTCCTTTATCGTGAAAGGGTATCAAACTATGTCAATGCCCTGCACCTACTGGATGACAATCTGGTTTTACTGCTTGGCTACTCTCACGTCTGACTCTGAACTCATTCTTGTACCTCCTCATGGCAGTTGACCATGTGTCAGTGTGCTGTTGAATGTTTTATATGCGCTCGGGCTTGCTTCCAAAAGGATGGTCATGGAAGGTGACTGGGTGAGCCTATGGAAGGAGTGGGGCTCCCAGATGATGGACTGTGCCCTCTTGCTGACATCACTGCTCCAGGTCTCTGCCTTTCTTGCTGTAGCCCCCTATTGTACTAAAGCGCTGGCAGCATCTCCCAGGTTGACCTTGAGAATAAAGGTCTGACTCCTTCTGAGATGCAGCCCAGACACCTGCAGGTTGAAGGATCAGAAGATTTTAGATGAGAAACTCGGGCCTGAGGCCGGTGTTCCAAGACTGTATGGGAAGCCTGATCCGAAGTCTTAAGACTGGCAGAACTTGCTCCGCTCCTGTACTGGGTCCTCATCTTGGAGTTGTTAGTGGCTGGTAGTCCTGGATGGCCTTGCGAGCACTGTCCCGGCTCCTTGGCCTGTCCTGTGTCTGAAAGCTACGTAGATTTTTCCGGGCCTGCTGGGACTGTTTCTCTCCTACCTGGGACCTTCCTCCTTGGGTCCTTGGAGAAGAGGCATGGAAGCCTCAGCCTGGGGCCTCGGCCTGTGGTCTGATCTCGACTTGGCTGAGCACGCGGTCTGTTTACTCTTCCTCCAGGGAAACGACTCTTGGATCCTGGTAAGGCCATCACACCGACACCCAAGTACAGAGTTACCTTTCCTCGGATCCAAGGTACCACTTGACCTACTCGGTGGGCTTTCTGCCATCTGGTCTGCCAGATGTAACTCGGAATCTGGCCTGGACCCCTCGTCCTAGGAGTCCCGCCAGGGCCCTGGCTGAGGGGCCTGGGCATGAGCAGAGCTCTTCCTCACTATCGTGCTCTTCCTGCCAGACGAGAGTCATGGGGACTTCCTTCTGGGGTCGTCACGTACCCTGGCCTACGAGGGCTGCCCTAGAGTACCATAACTGATGGCTCTGGGAGATTCCCGCGCCTCGGGACAGGAGCATGGGGTCCAGGTGTCAGCGGGGCTGCCTCCCTGAGGTCTGTGAGGAAGAATCGGTTTCATGTCTCGTGCCTGGCTTCAGGCTCTGCCCCTCTGCCCCTCGCCTATAGAAGCGTCTCTCCATCGGCCTTCACGTCCTCCACGCTTGTGAACCGAGTAGCATTAGGTCAGCTTCTCGTGATGACGTCCTCTTGATCACCTCTCTAAAGGCTGAAAGGTCCACTTAGAGGTACAGGACTTAAAAACCAGTCTCGGAGGGATGCTCCCACCCACGACATCACAGTAGCTTCCTAAAGCTCAAGGTTCTGCTGTAGTCAAAGTCATGAGTACAACTACCAGGCTGCTTTTCTAGTTGACGAGTGTCTAACTCTAGTCTGCAGTGACAATTCTATAACTTGTTTGGCTTGAGTTTTCTGGGACAGATGAGACAACACCAGAAATGGCATGGGGTGTGTCCTAGGGTGTCCTTGGCAGATGTGGGATGGGCTTGTCTGCAGATCCCTGGGGGCCCTGAATGGAGGTCACTTCTCTGGAAGGTGACTCTAAACTCCTTGGCTAAGCTGTTAGGCTTGAATTTAGAAGATCCCAAGATCCTAAGCCATGGTGGCTTGTCTCTGCTAATGTTCCAGAGGAGCTAAAGAATGTCTCTAGAGGTGGGCTAGAACTAAACTCGGTCACCCCTCAAAACCGCAGGATTGTAGAACCCTAGAAAGGCAAGATTGCATTAGGATTCTGGGGGGTTGAGTCCCTGTAACTTAGAGAAACTTGGAGATCTTGCCTAGTCTGTACTCTGGCAGGGGGCTCAGGCTGAGGAAAGTGGGAGTCTCACTTGTCGGAAGTGAGCCAGTCAGACGGCGGGTAAGGTCAAGGGCTGCTGCCGAGCTCGACTCCCAGCTTGGGACCGGCTCTATCTGGGGGCACCATACAACTAGACAACTCCATAATCCTGGAGGCTGGTTCTCGGCCCTGCCAGACACAGCCCTTCGACAAGGCGGTGTGTGGCAAAGGAATGAACTTCACTCACCTTGAAGAATCCTGCTTTGGGGGCATCTGTTCCTCTTCCCACTGCTGGATCGGGCGTGTCAAAATGGGTGTACAGCTGGAGTTCAGTCAACGCACTGGGCCTCCTGGGGGCTGACGTGGGATTATGTGGCTGGGCGGGGCCAGGCGTGTGGCTCCTGGTGACCTGTTTTTGTGTACAACTTCAGGAAAGTGTCACATGGCTCGGAACGGCTCCCCTTCCTCCTGGGTCTCCAGTCCTCCCTTCCCTTGTTTTTAAAGGCTTCCCGTGGACCCATGTCTGGCGACACTGACTCTTCCAGAAGTGCTGACTCCCAAGTGGCACTTGGTCTCCTCCCTGGGGTCCATCTTTCTAGGCTTACCACTTTAAAGGTATACTGAGGTATAGGACTTCAAAACCAGTCTCAGAGGGATGATCCCACCCATGACATCACAGTAGCTTTCTGCTAAAGCTCAAGTTTCTGCTATAGCTGAAGACATGAGTACAACTACCAGGGCTGCTTGTCCAGTTGACCAGTGTCTAACTCTGGTCTGCAGCGACAACTCTGTAACTCGTTTGGCTTGAACTTTCTGGGACAGATGACATAATACCAGAAATGGCATGGGGCGTGTTCAAGGGCACAACTTGCCGAGTGTCTCAACAGCCCCAGAGGCTCAAGCTGTCACTTTGACCTGAGCTGTGGCTCGCTTTGGTGCACTCGGCTTAGCTGGGTCAGCCAACCAAGACGACTTGGTCAGATTAGCCTGTTCCTCTAGCTACCGGCCACTTACCCTGACTGTGGGTTTACTCTCCTGGGACCTAGCCTGTGAAGTCCTTCACTGGCTTACTCTGGAGCTGTTAGCTACAACTGATCTTCCGTTGCAGCCTTCTCCCGGGACCACATTACGGTTTGTTTCTCAGCTGTGGGCCTTACCTTCGTGACAAGAGTCGCTCCCTCCTACCTGGCCCAAAGGGCAGGTCTTCCTTTGCCTGGACTTAACAACTGGACAGACTAGCTGCATAGCTTATCTTGGTCTGATGAACTTGGGGTTTGATTTTCTGGGATCCTAAGTCCTAGAGACTGTTTCCCAGATGTGTCACATGGCTCAGAATGGCTCCCCTTCCTCCTGGGTCTCCAGTCCTCCCTTGCCTTGTTTTAAAGGCTTCCCATGAACCCATGTCTGGCAACACTGCCTCTTCCAGAAGTGCTGACTCCTAAGTGGCACTTGGTCCCCCTCCCTGGGGGCCATTTTTGATAGTCCAGGCTTGACTGTCCCCGTCCTTAAGGTAAGACGGAGTTCAGACATAACAACGTGGCCAGTCCTAAAGGGTTGAGGGCTACAGCATTGCTCTTCTGAGCTGCGGCCCTTCTGAGCTGCGGCCCTTCATCAGAAGGGCTCTGCTGTAGACTTCCTTGAGCGGTTGGATCTCCTTGCAGGCATTAGCCCTGTTCGCCAGGAGGTTCCTGGCAGGGAATGCGACGCCCTGCCTGTGGCCCAGAATGCTTCCTTCGTCCTAGGACCCTTCCTACCCATCCCCTAATGCCCTGAGTAATCAGCTCACTTAGGCACTTCTATGTCTTCAGATTCTGTCAACTTCTGGGGCCGTTGGGCTGGCTCGGGACTACTCTGTCTCGGGTGATGCCCGTGTGTATCCTGTGTTGCTTCAGTGATGGTCTTCTAGGCTAGCGTCAGCCTTGATCCTGCCTGGTCCCGACGCTGAACCTTGGCAGAGGCTTCCCAACAACGTTGAGTTGGAGTCGCATACTCGCCTGGCCCAGTCCCTTAGGCTGATGGATTCTCGCCTGAGCCTGTTCCAAGGCCCTGTTGGCTTTATCTTGCACCCTTGCTCTCCAAGTCTACTTCCTCCTGTATCTGCCCAAGAACTTGGACTCATTCTTCCATGTTGTCCTGGAGTTATATAGAGCTTTTTTACCATGATGGTGTCGTGCAAGAGCCTGTAGTCTAGTGACGACTCTCCCAAGAATAGACTCTTACATCATAAACATCTCTACCAGCATAAATACGGATATCCCCTCAAGAATGCACTAGACTTTTCAATATCAATCGTGCATCTTACAACAAAAAGATGCAACTTTCCCATGGAACACACAGGTTCACGCTCATGACATCAACAGGTGACACACTGACTAGCAATACTGGTGTTGGCATCCATGACGGGATAAGTATGCTCTTCAGAGTAACTTTCCTGCTTGGATATTTCTGACTAGAATGACCAGGAAGCTGGCCATGGGCCTCCCTTGGGTTTGAGCCAGTGGCTGAATATTACGGAGCTTCTCTCCTGACTTCACTTTAAGGCCTGGTAGAGCTTTTCTCCCACTGTCCCTGGGATTTAACTTATCTTTTGAGCAGGGACTATTAGCTGGCAACTGTAAGGACAGACTTTGGGCCTCCTGTTCATGCTGAGTTCCCTGCTTGCTCATACGTCTGGCCTCCTGCAGGGCCGACTTTCCTGGTCTAAGGCCCGTTTTTACTCCCCGACTCCCTGGGGTCTCAATGGCCAGCAACTGAGAATAGAAGTGGTACCGCAGTCATTCCCATCGGGACTGTAGGTAGCCACATCCTTCTGTGCTCAGCCGAGCATGGAGCCCAGCCCTTCTCCAGGAAGATGCTTTGTTCTGATAAGGTGGGTCTTCAGTCTTGGACACGAGAGCTTATATGCTTTTAGTTGGGGTCCGAGACTGCATTTAAGTTCTCTTCTACAGAAAAATGGGCCTGTGACTTGTTAGAAAAGGCTTTTGCCTATGGTGTCTGGCTCTGCTACTTCCAGCTGACAGGGATGAGATGAATATTTACCTCTTGCTGCTCTACCACCTCCTCCTGCCTTGCTAACGAGGTCTTGTCTGCTCATTCTCAAAGCATGTTCCCAGGCTGTGGATTCCTCTGAATTAAGCTCACAGGTCTATTGGGTCACTGGAAAACAGTGGCCTGGAGGACAGATGATCTGTTCTAAAGTCTCATAGACTTTATCGATTGGAGTTGACCTCTGGATCTGTTTTCCTGGACTCGTGGACCTATACAACCGGTACCTCTGTCTGATAGAACTTGGGCTCTGCGTAGCAGAACCCAGGAGGCTGCTTACCCAGCAGGTCTTCTATAGTGTGTGGGCAGGGCCTGTGGGCTGCGAGGCAGGCAGAGGACTTGGGCTTGAAGGTGAACGTGGCTAAGGAGCCCTGGTACCAGCCACCCGTCGGAGGCACCGAGTGGGTGAGATCTGCGCTGCTTTACCAGACCTGAATTCACAGGAACTGACGGAATGGCACCCTGGGGATTCTGGGTATAGTCTGGGCCGGTCTATATACCTGAAGATGAGGGATACTGCAGGATCCTTGTTTGGTCCCTAAGAGCAGGGCACAGAAGTAAGAAGCTGCTATTCTCCTTCAGAGGAGACTTGTACTAAGGAAACCAAGAGGGTTGCTCATATCAAATGAGACCTCAGGTGGGATTTGAACTTGTGGGGCAAAGCATAGTTCATGGCAGAGAATGCAGGTTTTGGGGTTTTCTCATTTAGAGGGCCCTAATATGCATGAGCACAGAGCTCCCTTTCCTTGTCTAGGGCCATGGTAGTCTGAAGCTGTAGGATCCTTAATTCTGTAGGCCCTCCCTAAGCGTGAGTGGTAGGTTTTCTGCTCCGCCTGGCCAAGTTCGAGACTGGGTGGAAATGAACGAGCTTTATCACAGCTGGGCCAGCATGTGGAATGCTTAGAGGGGGCTGGAGATCTTTGCCTCAAAGTCCTAAGGTGCAGGCCAAGATGGAGACCAAGGGACATCTACCTGTCCCAGCACTGCTTGACAGCCACATGGCAGCATAAATGGCATGCGTCCACTGTGGATCTTGGAGGGTTTCTCTTCACACTGTCCCGCAGAACATGTACCTTAGGTTCTTGCATCTTTCTATGCCTGGTCTTCCAACTTCTAGTGCCTTGGGGCTTCAGATGAGCCCAGGCTCACAGGGTTTTCCTTTGAACTCAAGTACTAGGGTCTTCTCAGGAACCATTGGTAAGAGCAAGGCTTTGAAACTGACTCAAAGGAAGAACAGGATTGAGTTCAAGGATTCCTTCGTAGTCGGTGAGGCTGAAGGGGAATGACACAGGAATGCGTCTTGAGACGCAAGATGGCCTTGCTAGGTGTGGTGCTAGTCCCAGACAGTGGGACATCTGCTTGGACGGTGTCCAAAGAGAAGCCTTATTTGGACGGACTATAAGCCAAGGTCCTGGGACGCTAAGAAACGAGTCCACAGTTCAGACCTGCATCTTTTCATGTCATGGCTCTCTGGAAGTCCAATGCCTTTCCAAGCTGATATTCCCCGTAGTCTCCAAAAGACAGGAGGTGATGGTTGAATTGATACCACGAGATCATGGTACACTAACACCACTGGGCTATTCAGGGAAACTTCTATTCTTCCCGTGTTCTCTGCTGCCCCCGCCCCATTGCCCATCTGTAAAAATAAAACTGTCAGCATTATGTCCTACATGCATGTTAACTAGTCGCTCTCTCCCTGCTCGGCCTGACGCTCCCTTGTGTATCTAGTCTGTTGGTCATCTGTTATGACACTCTGCAGCATGCTTCCGTCACGTTCTAGGAATGGATGCCCAGTTGGCTCCCTGTGTTGGGGTAGACAAAACTAAGTGCCACTCAATGCCCACGCCCTTGTCTACCTGTGGGATGCCTGTTTCTCGCCCCCTTCCAGGAACCGACTGGCTTAACTTAACCGATACCAGATAGTCCTGAAACGGCTGCCCCAGAACGGTGCCGTGTGACTCCTGTCTCCCCGAGTCTATAGACTGGCGCAGACACCAGCTGTCTCTGCTGCTAGCCTAATAGGCACAAAGGGATCTCCTCACGTTGGCCTCAGTATTGAAGCACTTTCTTATGACACTTGGAGTATCCTTGACTTTGCCTCTCGAGGCTCCATCTGCCTCACTTGGAAGGAAATTCTGACAATGGTCACTCCCTGGCTTCAGATAGGGCAAAAGGAATGAGATGCACTAACTTCCATGAATTCCACTGAATGGCACCTAATCTTGATCGAGCGTGGACCTTTGCTCTATGGCTTATGCTATCCAGCTTACAAAATCGCTTCCTGTCCCTATTGCATGGTCTACATGCTTCCTTTTTAAGCTTTTGATTAAGCTGGACTCAGAAATAACTATGGCCAGGGAGGCTTGCTATGGTATGGTCTCCAGCTTTCTCAAGAGTAAGCTGGCTCTTCTGTCCCGAGAAGAGCCAGTCCTTTATAACCACCATGTCGCAGCTACTTTATCACGTGTTCACTAGGGCCTTGCTGCTTTGGTCTGGACCTGTTTTCGCGCCGATACCATACTGCTCTCATTACCAAAGCCTCCATTAGCGAGGACAAGTCCCCTTATACTTGGTGGTTGACTTGGTAACTTGTGGATCACTTTCTCCATGAGCTTCAGAGTAGGTAAAATTCAAACTAAGACTGAGGTTACTGTGGGTTAACAAATATCCAAAAGAATTAAGAACTCAAATAGCTTATGCTCCAAAAAATCTACCTAGATCGTCCTACTAGACTTCTAAAGTCTAAGAAACCTAGACTTTTGCTTTTTTGGGTTGCTAAACATAAAATCCCTAATGGGCAGCCTGCTCAGAATCATTTGCTGATGACTTGCCTCACTTGCGTATGTGAATGTGGTAAGACTTTGGAAGACTTCACTGAAATTGAACGCTTTGTTTCCAGGAGATGAGCTACTCGACTTACTAGTACAATCCTAGTTTGCTAACTTTAATCTGCTCGTACTGATGAGTGAAACTGAACCCTGAAGCCTTTCAGGCTAGGAACTAAATCTGATCTTTCACAGCCGGAAAAGAATTGTTCAATCACAGAACACGGACTGTTAATTCCTTAAACGCCTCTTGGAACAAATGACCCTCTTACAAGAGGGTTAGTTTCCAAGGTTAACTCCTCATACATCCCGGGGGTAGGGGAGTAGATCTGAAGACCACGGTAACTGCCTGTTGGCAGAGCTGGTGTCCAAGACCTGCTGACCAGAGCCCTTCCACCCTAGCCCCATGGAGGCTGTCCTGCCTGCACACCTAGCATTACCCCCGGGGGACTTGAGTACACTGTTTACATTCATCTGATCTGGGGTGGGACCCCAGAGGTGTTGGGACCATTTCTGGGTGCTTGGGTCTACCCAAGTCTGAATCTCCAGACGAGACGTACTATACTTCTCCAGAAGCCTCTGCACTTGGAGTTTCTCTAGTAACCGTTATAGAAGTGTACTATCATAGAAAGGGGAGCAACAAACGACTCGTTCCTGTCACTAGAGTACTGTAATGACGGTCTAGTACCTATCCTTCCAGATCTCTCCATACAAAATGGGATGGAGCTGCGTGTTGTGACCTGCGTTCCTCCTGACACTTATCTCCTTGCATCAGTGAGGGGGCTGAATCTTAAATAATCCCAGGGACCCCAGAGTAGGCTTCATAGTCCAGTTCTCACCCAGTAACATGCCTTACATTTCTAGTCCAGCATAACTACTTGAGGCCAGGTGAACTGCCCTGCAGGGGTTGCTTCTCGGTATACTCCTATCCTTTGTCCTGGAGTTTAGTTCTCATCTAAATGCTGGACAGATTCTCGTCAACTCTTGAACATGAGTCTACTGAGGTGGTGTGATATGCAAGATGGAACACTGACAAAAGGTCACTACTGGTAGCCCTCCTACTGGATTAGGGTGGCAAGTCTCTCTGTATTGCCTTATGACTAGGAAGAAACTGAAAAGGTCACTCTGGCATTAGAGATTAAACACTGGGTATGTAGTCTAAGGAGTTGACGATCATTTGCCTGGACCGGGGGTGCTGTGCGTTGGCGGGGATTTGGCCCCACCTGCAGAAAGCCACACTCGGACTCTCCTGGACATGAACCTTAAATCTTCACCTCTCCTGAACACACGGGAGCGGTTTCTCTGCTCTACCAGTTTGCTCAGGGTGACCACTTGCTGCCACAGGCTGGTGGCGTGGCCTTGGCATCTCTTCTGACTGAAGAGCTCTCTAGCAGTTCTTACAGATCCCCTGATTCCCAAGGGTTCCATCTCCAGGAAGACGGCTGCTTTGAAACAGACGGAGGTGTACACGGACTACCTGGTCCACACCTTCTAAACGTGTGGAGAGACCCACGAGGCTGAGACTGGGGAAGGCCTGCCTCCCAGGTGGAGGAGGCTCCGGGTAAGGCAGACTTGGGGCGAGTGTCCCCGTGGCTTGGATGAGGTCAACCCTTGACGATGTCTCACGGAATCGTATTGACCAGCCGTGGCTTGCGTTAGGTGGGCCTCTGCATCTGTGGGGCATGTGAAGCTGGCCCGCGTGACTGACTTCAAGCTCTGTTTTGGCAGCAATGACCCATTCCTAGAAACTGCAGAGAACTGGGCACTCCCAGTGGAGCCAGGGAGGTCTGAGCCCTGGAAGTGACTGCCCCTGAACTTGAGGGAAGGTGTTGCCTCATGATCTGCCTGTAATGAAGGTCGTTCCTGGATGTCATTGGCCCTGGAAGGTCCTTCCATGCTCATGTACCTAGCATTTGGAGGTAACGGGCAAAAGCTCCCCTGCACTTGGGGCCACCTTTAGCACTCCTACTTGGACATGGAAGGCTTCTCTAAAGTCTATGTGGTAGCAAAGTAGACCTGCGTTTCTTGTAAGTCTAACCCATAATGGGCGTGACAAGTTTGGTTACCTTGTCATCTCTTCCTTCTGTACTTCCTGTCCCTGTGCTGAAGAGGTCAATCATCTTCAAGATGTGTGGAAGTAATATCACCTGTTCAAAGCAATACAGTGCCCATGCATTTCCCATGCTCGTCCCAGACAGAGGTGCCCCTGAGATGTGCATAATCTGGAGGTAGCTGAGTAATGGACACTCACGGGCTTCTACACTAGGACGGGTCTTGAGCTAACTGACCCTTGTGAGACCTGGGCAAGAAGTAAAACCTTTGTATGCTGTCCACACCACTTAGTATTTGTAACCTGGACTGATGCTGGCCCCTCATGGGTTGGGCAGGCTTTCCTTGGTCCACCCCCATTGCTGCCCGTCTCCTGCTCCTGAGAGCTGCAGGTCTCGTAAGCCGGCTTCCCGGCTGTGACTGGTATCCAGGCTGTGCTTGGGGGTTACACGTGCCAGCGGGCATCCACTTGCTACCTGTGGTCTCTCCCATACTTGGTGGCCTGGTGATGACTGGCTTTATTGCTTTACTGGTGTTGGGCCCTAGGGGACCTAAGATGTCATGCAGTCTTGTTCTCCTGGTGTCTCCCTCCTAAGTCTCGGGCTACCTCCAGGAGGAGCACTTGACCTGACATAAACCAGAGGTGGAGCATCAATCTCCCACAATCCTTCAGCTAGTAAGCAGACTTTCCTCTAAAATGTTCTTTGCCAGACACTAGTTGACCCTGGTCTAGAATCCCAAGTATCCGAGTACTTGGCCCTAAGAAAGCTTTTCGTAGAAAAGAACAAAAAAAGCCTTCAGTGTTCTAGAAGGCTCTCCCCAGTCTTCGCCCACCACTTACGTTCCTGCTTGTCAGGTCATGGAGGGTCAAACAGACCTGTTCACTTGAGCTGGTGGTCTGGCTTTCCCAGAACTGAAGATCTTGAGTATCTTGATTTGCCACTGGGCTCACCACAGCTCGGTCTTTCTGTCCCCCATGGACTAACTATTAAGTGGCTCAAGGTCTTTCTGTCCCCCATGGACTAACTATTAAGTGGCTCAAGGTCTTCCGGCTCCAGGAAAGAACTTTTATAACTCCACTGGTGACTAGGCTTAATGAGCAGGCTGGTGGACCAGGTGTTGCCAAGCAGGGTACAGTGGCCCAGGGCCACTCTTCCCAGAAGTGCAGGAAACTTGGTGTTTATGCTGGAACTCCTGCTTGGGTCTTCTGATGTGGAATAGGGGCTGGGGATCCTGTGCTGGGGCCTCGCCTTACTCCTCCCTGGCCACAGTCCTGCTCCATCAGCTTCTCCCTGGTGAGCCTCCCAGGCTGCCTCTGTTGCAGTCACGTGAGTCGTCTTTACCCAAGGTTGGGGGAACTCGAAGGGGCACAGCAAATGGTCTAGAGACCCTCCTCACCCTGGCTCTGCCCGACGTGTGCCTATGAGGGCCCCCCTCTGGGAGAGGGGTTGTGTTGACCCCTGGTCTATCCTGACCTCTTCAGAGTGGGACTACTTGATCTCCTAACTCGGTGCTGTCTAATCGTGCCCTCGCCAGTGCCATAGGGAATGGTATTCCCCAACACCTACCAACGCTCTGCTCTCCTGGGTCCTCTTTCCAGTAACTACTTTGCCTAAACATGGCAGGATGGTCATCTTCTACCTAGAAACTTAACCTCTCCTGTCCTATGTGACTGGAGTGTCACGTTCCTTGAACTGGCCTTAGCTGCTTGAAGACCAAGCTGGCTTTGGTCACAGAAGCATGGGGCTGTCATCTCTCCTGGCCACGCTTTGGCATCTGCCTTGCCCTGGTGGCTTAAGTGCAGGTCAAAGCCTGCGAGGCTGCCCTGGTCTCACACCTGGCCATCTGGGTGCTGACGCCCCTGCTCTTGGGTTGCTCGCCAACCTGAGAGCTTTGCTCTTGGCTGGAGCAGAGTTGTGCACTCGCCCTCCCTGGTAGAGGCAAATGCCCAGCTGCAGTAGGTGAGGATCCTCTCTATGGTGGGATCACTCCTGGAGTCTCACCGGGGGTCTAGCATGTTTGAACGGTGTTCCTGAGGTTCTCATTGCCCGTTGGTGTAGGGCGGGGTATGATGGTGACCAGGGAAAACGGACTGAGCTGAAGGGACACTAGGAGTCCTAGACGGGCCTTGTGGAGCCCAACCAGCCAGCCAGCTAGGAGATACGTTCTAGCAGGTCACATGGGACCACACTAGTGGCACCTCTAGGCTGGGTGCCCCAATAGGCCTCCCATAGCTGAGGCCCGTTTGTCTAGTACACACACCGGTGGTCTCCAGAGCTCTGGTAGAATATCAGTTTCAGAGAACCCAGAGGGGTGGTATTAGAGAAGGGGCTGGTTTCCTTTCTCCTCAGCCCCACAGAACTCTCCCGAAGAGACGGGTCTAGGTACTGAAATTCCTGACTCCTGATGAGCTTCTTTGAGGAAACCAGAAGATGTGGCAACTTCACTACTCCAGCTTCCAGGATGTTCTAAGTCGGTGGCTTCAGACGGCCTCGGAATTGGGTTGGCTATTTCTGACCCCTTAATGTTAAACGTACTTAAACGTATGGATGCTGGACTAAAAAGCTGCTGCTACATCAAACGTAGAAAAATGGTTGGAGTTGACACATGAGACGAAAGGTCAGATGACCTAAGGCGGCTTAGGCTAAGATTGGCTTCTACAGCCTTGGAAGGCTACGGCGCTATGGAAAGAGGGGTGTCATGGGTAACTGACCAGGAAGTCACTGTACCTCCTTGGCCAAACACTTGAGCTTGGGGGGAATTGATGGAATGAAAGGAGTTCAAAAGACTTGGGGGGTAGAACTGGATAGAATCGGCCGATGCAGAAGGGCTTTCGTTACCTGGAGGTCATCTTGGGGTCAATGACATTAGCTGGGAATCTCCCCCTCCAGAGATCTCAAACTCGGTCCAGGGTGGTCCCGAGCTGCCCGGCTCCCTCGGATGGAGCTGTCTGGCAGGTGAGACCAGGAGCCACATCTCAAGTGGGATCAGTGGCTGGTGTGACCAATTGAAAGTTCTGGGAAGGCGGAACAGGGTCAGTCTGAGAAGTGAGCCTAACGGGGCCACAGACCTCCAGAGCCCCCCTCTGTCCAGGGCTCACGACTAAAGCCCGAGCTGCAGAGAAAGACGCAGCTGGCAGGATGAGGCGTCCTGGGAGTCGAGCGCTTCTCGGATGTGGAAGTCGCATGTGTTGAACTAGGGAAGGGATCCTAAAAGTTTTACAACAGAACTGTGTCCCCTAGGGATTCTGTCAGCCTCCAGAAGACCCTAGGAAAAGCTCTGATACGGGTGGGATTCGGAGTGGGAACAGCCCTACAGGCTGCTCGGCCGTGGACAGATGACAAAGGGTCATAAGGGTAGAAGGAAGGGGTTTCTCAAAAGGGAGACTAGAATCCCTTGTACACCCATGGAGGGGAAGTGCCCGGTGTGGGCAAGCCAAAGGCAGAGGTAAAAGCCTGGTAGGGAGGGCCCCGTGAGAAGGGAATGTACCAGCCTTCTAGTTCCTCCAGATCCCACCACTGCGCCAACACACAATGGATGGCTCTGAAGCTCGCTGCTGAACCCCTCTAGAAGTGTCCTACCATCTAGCCTTGGTAGGCATCGGAGCTTGGGGACCAGTGGACACCTGGGGATGGCACTAAAATACACTCGGGTGTCCCTGGACTGCCTGGAGTCGTCTCGAACATCCCTTCAGTTGACCTCTCAGCTGGGCAGTGGGCCCCCTTAAGGCACAGGGAGAAGCTGCTTGTTCTAGAATCTCGATGGACAGCAAGCCCTCACTTCCAGCCGTGAGTCTTGAGACTTGATCCAGTAGTTTCCCTACCATCAGAGGCAGACATAGCGGGTGGTGGCACAAGGGGGCCTTGGGGTGGGCATGCTGGCTCCTAGCCTGCTCAACGTGTGCAGACTTGTTCAGGGCCTTCTTTCCTGATCT
This sequence comes from Callospermophilus lateralis, assembly GCF_048772815.1. Lineage (NCBI taxonomy): Eukaryota > Metazoa > Chordata > Mammalia > Rodentia > Sciuridae > Callospermophilus > Callospermophilus lateralis. The sequence goes on along the minus strand of NC_135319.1, from coordinate 43,248,376 downwards.
CAAGCCTATCACCTTTCCTTCAACTTGGGACCTCCATTCCTGCCAACCATGGAGACCAGGGCAGTGGTGGCTGTGCCCATGGCATAAGGACAGACTGCCTTGCTTGTATGCGGTTGTCTAGCTGAGCCAAGTGCTGGGATCCCTTTCCCACGTGAGGTCTGTGCCCACTCCAGGTAGCGTGGTCTTCCTTCTCGGGAGCTCGGCCTCAGCTCCTCTCGACCTTAAGTCCTAAGGTCTACCTGCTCTCCTGTCTAGTTCAGACTTGATCCCCTCTTGTAATGGGTGCCACGTTCTGGTTGGCAGACGTGGCTAGAACTTGTCATGGCTACCTCCAATCTGAATGTGACCATGACCTACTTGTCCAAGCATAGCTGTACCTGACTTCTCCACGTCTTCACTCCAAAGAACTCTTAGCCCCAGGGATTGCACTAGAAGTCTTGCTCGGACCTGGCTTATCTGCATCATAAGGGAGTAGATATATAACCATCACAATAAGATTGTCAACTCGGCATAGCCTGAAATTATCAGACGTCATGAGGCTAAAGTTGCCTTAATATCACTGGCATCACTTGGCCACTACCAGAATTCCAAAGATTCCCTTTGGGGGAGGGGGAGATCACGGAAGATCACAGGAAAGCATTTGTTCCTTACCTGGGAAGACCAGAATCGGTCCACAGCCTGGGTCATCCGCCATCCAGCCACTGGATCTCTAGGCACTGTCCTACCTCAGCTGAGTCGGTAGCCAAGGTCGGTTAGGAAGTCCCCTTAAACTGTCCATCAGACCTTCTAAGATGGTCACTTTAAGGCCTGCTTACCTCTAATCTGAAGGCTTTGAGGGCCTTCCTGGTACAGAAACTCCATGGAGACACTAGACATGAATTCTGTTACAGCCTGGGCTGTAGACCTCGGTGGTATGAGACAACCCTAGGCTGTATCAGGCGGGTAAAGCCAAAGGGGCCTGGGAGCCTTCCCAGCCAGACGTGCCTCCAACCAGGGCTCAGTTGCATGACTGCCCAAGGAAGGGCCTCTCCCAGGAAGGGGCGGGTGTCGAGGCAGACACAGCTGCCACCACTCGGGCCAATGGCATTAGGGCTGAGGATTGCTGGGACTGTGGCACTTGTTCCCAGTGTTGGCAGACCTCAGCAGGGTGCACCCAGCTGAGGTCTTGGTTAGAAGCAGAATCGCTTGAGGGTAACGCATTCGTACCAAAAGCACACTGCATGGGGCAGGGGCCCACTTGGAGGGGACATGTGGCTTATATTTTCTGCTTGGCTTAACCTGTTGTCCCCCTCCCTCTTATCCCCCATATATGCTTCCTCTTGAGCATCCCCTGAGGTGGCTGGACTGGACTCTAGCTTCCTGGTTATCATTCTTGTTTGAGAGAGATGCACAGATCCTGCAACAACTCCTCAGTTTTCTACGTTCTAGCATCTATCCCAGGGTACATCCCAACTCCCTGTAATCCCAAAGCATATCTTCAAGGATGCCTCGCCCTTAGAGGCTTCGAGGTCATCAGGCTTGTCAGACATCCCTCTGTCCTTGGCCTGGTATCTGGGCTCCTGGCCGTGACCTACCTATTGGCTCTCTGGTGTGCAGCCAGACCTGCAGGCTATCTTAGTCTGGCTATTGCCCCTCAGGTTGCTTTGGCCTTAGATATGGCAGCAACCTATCCTGTGATGGCCCAGACATCACAACTCCTGAGAACCACATCTGACCTCCAGTTGTACCCATGCAAAGTATGCAGCTCCCAAATCTAGACCAGCCTATCGAGGAGTGAGCCCTTTCCTACACTCGCAGAGAAAGCGGGTTGTAACCCTGCTGGCAGTGCCACTTGCCTCGGGCACTGGGCCCCAGCAGCTAGGTTTTTAACTGAGATGGCCAGGGAGGACCCAGGCCAGCTGCAGAGGGGCCTGGGATGGGTGACTGGCCTTGGCCAGGTATCCCGGGGCCTCTTTGGTGCAAGGAGGGAGGGATAGTCTGACATCCCTCTGCCCATCATACATTCCTGGGTATCTTTTATACTCTACTGATCACTTGCATGTCCACAAGAGGTGGTCTTGAGTATATCAGAGGCTGGGGGGGATAGGTGGAGTGCCAAGTAGTATCCTGTTTCAAATAGAAACGGATCTTCCTACAGCCCTCCAGACTGGTCCCAAGGACACTGACCAGTCTAGGGAGTTCTGGGGGCTGAGAACTTGTACACTTATGACCCTGACCCAGGACTTTCTAAAGTAGAAGGCACAGGTTATGAGCCCAAAGAGAATGGCAAGGTATTGGGTCTCAGGGGATCTGGCTGGATTCTAGCAGCACTTCTGGGAATGGTGGAATTTGCTCAGAGGGTGGAAATGAGGGGAGGGGAAGAGGCTAATGGTACCAAACAGTTGATACTGAAGTTCTAAGGTATCCATCTGGCTCTGAGGTTGGACCCTGCATGAAACAAAACATGGAAGGGAGGCGTGAATTGGTCCCCCAAGGGCTCAAGCCGGGGGCGTTGTAGGTAAGACTGAGGCAGCTGGGTCCATGTAGGCAACCTGTGGTCCCCATTCCCGAGGCCTGCTGGTGCCTGTCCTTGGTGACAGGCTTGTAAGCACAACAGTACCACAGTCTGGGAGATGGAAACGGGCTCCCAGGGCCAGAACCATGCCTGGAGGGAAGTCTTGGGCTGAGTCTCCCAGGCACTGTGGCCCCTCGCCTTCTCTGTAGGGCACGCGTGCCACTGCGATGCAGAGGCCACTCTGTATCCCAGGAGGTGGGTCGAGCAGGGCCTCGGAACTTGGCAGAAAGGACCTCAAAGAGTTGTCCCAGCCATTACTTCCACCTTCAGCCCTGCCCCAGACCACGCCCAAGCGGCAAGTTCATGCCTCTCGAGTGCCAGGGGCACATCTTCTGCCTCATCTGAGGCTACTAGAGGGTGGGGACAATGGGTGGGAGGGAGCCAAATGAGAGCCAAATCCACCACGGCCAGACCTGAGGGTAGAGACCTGGACGGTGGGGGAAGGCACTGCTGTCCAGGCTTGCCGGTCCCGGATTGTGAAGCTTCCTTCAGAGTCCAATAAAGATCCCCGGGTGCACTGACGTGGCTTGATGCCTTGGCAGCCAGACTCCTCTAGAAGCTTCTCAGAAGGTGCTTGAAGGAACAGGTTCTTGTTCTCCTTGAACCAGAACTTGCGTGGACTGTTGGAGTTAAACCCAGAGACTACGGGGTTGGATGGAGGACCCTGTTCCATGTGCAGAGCCCCGCAGAGCTCGGACTCGGCCCAGCTTTGGCCTTTGGCCGGTGGTCATGGTGTCGGGATGCTGAACTTGGCGAGTGGTAGATTCCCCAAGAGCTCCACTTCTTTGTCAGAAGCACTCGGCAGGCTCGGACACCAGGCATTGCTCGCTCTCCTGCCCGCTTCTCGGGAGCACCAGCTTTTATAAGACTTCCCTGCCAGCGGCTTGACTTGTCCCCCCAGAATCGTCTAGGGCAAAAGGGGACTTGGACAAGTGACCCAGATGACGTGGAGGAACCTGAGGGGTCTTTGCAGCATTGTGGACCAGGCCGGCCCACAGGATGGCTGAGGCATTGGCCCAGGACAGACGGGGTAAGACCTGCCTACTTCGGCTCAGAGCCGGCAATCCTGACGTGGGCTTGCCTTGGCCCAACGGGACCCGCCGTGGTTCCATTGCCCCGCGTAGGCCGAACTTGGTGTTAAAACGAGAATTCAGCCCTGAGGGCCCTGGTGGAGGCTCAGCAGAAGCGGCTTCCCTTCCTCCGACTCGGTTCCAGGTATCGCTGCAGCTCATGGATGTCACCTAGGTAAGAGCTCCCAGGTCTGGTTGGACTTGGATTCCTGACTAGTGTGCCCTGGTCTGGGTTCTATTTTTTTTTTTTTTTGGTGGCGCTAGGGATTGAACCCGGGGCCTTGTCCATGTGAGGCGAGCACTTTACCTTCTAAGCTACATCCCAGTCCAGTCTTCTGCCCTTTGCACTCGGGGGTTCCAAGGGCACTTCACCCTGCCAGGCTGACCAGGCCAGTAGCTGGAGTCCTCATCTCTACAGCAGTGTCACTAGAGGCTGGAGCCATAGGCTAGAAAGGGGGCTGCTGGCCTGAGCACTCACGTCCCTGAGGTAGGGTGGTGCCCGTCCTTGGTGATGGGTTTCTAAGCACGACAGGACAACAGTCCCTGCTTTGCTTGGGACCACCTCCTGTGGCCTCTCTGACCTCTGTAGGTCCCAGAGCTCCTGGGAAGAAGTGGAAGATCTGGGCCAAAACCAACCCGAAGGACTCGAGACGGGGGCCTGGATTAAGAGCACCCCAGCCCTCGTCTGTGGAGGCCATGAGGCTCTAGGGAGTGCTGAGCCCAGTCCTCCTACGGCTGTGGGGGTTGGAGTGATGGGACAGCTAACTACCCCCTGTTCCTGAATTCGCCCTGGAAGCTTGTGGCAAGGAATACAGACGGAACTAGAAGAGCCCTGGTCACCAGGGACTCGTGGGACTCTGAACCCAGCCTGTGGGTTACCCCATGTGCTTTCTTCCCCTCTCCTCTCCCCCTCTCCGCTCCCCTCTAGAACATGGCCCTGGTGTGGTGGCCTCTACTGCCTTCTCAGCCCTGGCGTGGATGCAGACCTTTTCGTGGTAGCTGGGTTGGAATCGGGGCTGCTGGCCTGGTGGCCGGGTGAACTCGTTCCCAAGGACAGCAAGCAAGATGACCTGTGCCTGGAGCCTGGGCTGCGTCTCTGCCTGAGCCGCGGTGGGAGGGACACTGGTTTTATCCATCGTGAACAAGTGAGTTGGGGGAGGGCAGCTAAGTACTCACACCTGGCCGTGCTTGTCACTCTGGGCCACCTGGTCCCTTGGTTCCTCTGCCCACACCCGGGGATTCCTCGAGACTCGCTGGGAGCAACATGCCCTGGTTGTCATGGCAACTGACTCAGACAAACCCTTTCTTACTCTTCCAGGCAGAGGGTGGCAGGACTTGGGATCCACAGATGGGACGAACTCTGCTGTCTTGGAACAGAAGCCAAGGAAGCAAAAACCCCAGGACTTGTAGACAACTCTCTTCTGTGGCAGTCCTGATAGGACTACCTTCCGGTAGCCTTGGAAACGGCCACCTGTGTCCCGCCAGAGTTGAAGGCTGTCCTCACCAGATGGGTCTGTGACATGGCCTTGGGACTTCAGACCCCAGCTGGAATGAGCCAGCCTGCAGTACCTAGGAACCAAACTCCCCAAGGAAGAAGTGGCCTCAGCGCTGTCTAGCAACCATTCCAGTTCGGCCTCGAGTACGGGGTGACGGCCAGCGTCTCGTTCTTCCCTCCTGCCGAGGAGGGTGCAAGCCACCTGAAAACTAAAGCTTGGAATAACCAATGACAAAAGACTTTAAAAGCAGAGTCCCTGATCCGTTAGTCCACACGGGAGCTGTGCTGCGACAGTAGAATCGCCCCAGTGGCTTACTTAAGGGGTACATCAAAGGCGGGGATAAGGTTTCGGGGACTGCTTCGTGATAGCTTAGCAGACTGAGATGGGTGTGACCTGCCAAGACGCCAGAGGGACTGTGCAGCTACAGCAAGTTGCCCCCTCTGGTGCTGTGTGGGACCTTTGGCGGAGCTTGAACGGGTCTCAACGAGTCAGTCAACCAGAGGAAGTGTCCACTGGGCAGTCCCAGACACCAGATTCTCCTAACCAACAGACTCTGGTGGCAACCCACACGCAGCCCATGAGTGGCTTGTGACACTCGAGCTCAGCATACCTTCCATGCAGTTTCCAGACAGTGGACTGCAGGGTGCCCTGCCTTTAGCACTCAAGCTGTTGAGTCCTGTGTCCGGTGAGCACCGCAACACCTGCTGGGCAGCGCTGGCCTCTGAAAGCAGTATGTGCTGCTTATTCCCACCTTGTCAGTGGTGACAAGGTGACAGCAGAGTGGCACTGAGCAAAATCGGTATTAAGATGGGACGTTGTGCAGCAGCTCTGCCACTGGAGTCCCATGTCCCAGCAGGATATCGGGGCCCAGGTGTCTGTGGTGAGCTGGGATGCCATATGGAACTTCTCACGAGTCCTAGAAGAATCTTGATAGCCTGGGTCTTGGAGGAACCTAGCTGTCTTCTGCAAAGAACTGTTCTTGAAAAGTGGCCTCTGGCTTGCTCTCTGCATAGCCAGGATTCGCCTTCCACAGGAAGCAAACCAAGGACTGGTTGACCCACCCAGTGACCACCTCGGTCCTTCCCTAAGACTCATGGAGGAAAGTTCTAGAAACCCAGGCATGCATCTAGACAACATGCTGGTATCAGCTGGATATAGACGAGTACAGCATTTCTAGCTCCACTCAAGGTAAACCTGAGGCCCTAGAGAAGTGGGAACCTTCCTAAAGGGCAGGACTCCGGGAAGGTCACTTGACCTTCTGCTTGGAAGGACAGTCTAAAATGAAGATCTGTACAGACCTGTGGCCGGAAGCTAAAGATGTGACTCGCTGGTCGTGGACTTAAGAGGCTAACTAGACACGGATCATGTGGCATGGCATGATTAGTGACATGGAGGCTTGGGAAGAAGATAGAGATGGAATTCTTGGAAGTGATAGCTGGGCCTTTGATCAGAAAGGCTCTGGGGGTGGACCTTAGTTGAGCAATATGGCCTGTCCTTAGATGGATCTGTCCTTCTCTCGCTGCTCTGTGCTTGATTAAAGGACTAATGAAGTGCCATGGGGACAAGGATTAAAGCCATGCACAGGATCCCGTGACCTGAACTTGTTACAATTCTGAACTGACGGCTGCTATGAGACGGACTTGCCAGCAATGAGGCCTTGGGCCCCTCCAAGAGCACCTTAAACCTGGGAGCTCAGCCTGGTGAGTTTCTGCCCTGGACTCCTATTATGTAGCAGCACTGGGGTGACCACTTGCCATTACTGCAGACTCTTACTTGGATTCATACCTTCTCCCCACCTGACAAACGTTTTTTATATTAACGTTCCTGGACAGCACTTAATGTTCACCTTACTGTCTCCACAGCACTGTCTGACACGGGAACTCTTCTCTGCACGGTGAATCCCCAGGCCAAAGCCCTGAGCTCTCCTGTTACAAGGCTCGTCTCTCAAGCCGGCTTCAGAGGTCCTGACTTCTGTGGTGCCCCAGGCTTTACTGCTTTTGGGAAATGGGTCTCCAAGGATGTGTGGAGTGCATGCCGAACCGTGCAGCCAGACTGCCTGGATCCAGACACTGTGGAAAGGCACATGGCGCCCCTCACTGTGACTGCAAACGCCCTGATCATCAAATGATTCCTACTCCTGGGTCGTCCTAGCTCGGCACCCTTGCTAATCTAGGGAGAAATGATCCTACCAAGGAGTATATTTGTCATTGAAGTGAAAGTGGAACCAGCCTCTTGTTCATCTCCCCTTGAACAAAGGGGACTGATGATGCTGGCTGGGGTGACAGACTGAGATCCCTCTGGGAAAGAGGCAAGTGGAGTAGAAACCCAAGGGATCCCCCTGGGAAACCTGGGCAGACTAGTAAATGCCAGCCACGTCATACTGAATAATCCTACAGTACTGCTGTCAGTAAAGGGAGTTCGGGTGATCTCGCTGGACGGCCCAGGCGCCTGGCGTTCTGGACTGGGGGGAACCCATGGCCTTGTAACTAAAGGCCTTAACCTTTATTGTCCTTGTGACTAGTACTTACCCTTTATCTAAAGGGTAGGGGGAGGTGCTCAGCATATTGTAGCCCATGAGTCAGTATCACAACAGCAGAGGGACAGCTGGACACAGGGTGGAGGTCACCTGAATAGTGCATCAGCAGAGATGGCGGACTCCAGTGTGTGGAGCGGGGGGTGGCTCCAAGTTGATCGACTCCACATAGGAAGAGTGGATACGGATCTCTAACACGAGTTCGTTGCCCTGAACACCTGGGGTGGTTGGGTTTTAAATATCTTTGCTGTAAAATTAAATACTGTCTTGGTATCTTTATCTGAGTCTGTCTTGGTAAAAGTCAACTGGTTTTAAGGAGGTTTTCTTGGCTAGTCTGACAGCTCATGGTGCCCGGGTCACCTGGAGGATTGGGAGGAAGGGGCAGTGGCATCGAGTGGTCTGGGTCATGATTTTCTACTTGGCCCGTAGTTGGTAATGTGGCCTAGGGGCGCTCGAACGTTTCTGCTCACCCTGTGCAGCCTGCTATGGCCTCCAGGTGAACACTGAAGATGCCCTGAACACATCTGACTTTGTCGGTCTCATTCTCCAGGTGTTGTCCCCTTAACCCTACATGCCCTCTAGCCTTGAACCTGGCTTTAAGCTTGGCTCCTACACATGGGCAGTGTCCACAGAAGTCACGTTAGACCCGCTTGTGAGCCACCCCCGGGGGTGGAGATGGCCTTAGCTTTCTTCATTCCAAGGGTAGTTTCCTTCATGTCCATAGCAGCTGGCCCTGCCCAGGAGCCCCTATGGGCTTGGCCCTCACAGCTCTGGCTCTGGCCGCATGAGCAGTAGGGCCAGCATCCTCTTGTCCTCGTGAGCCCCAGCCTGCTCCAGCAGCACTTGGCCCACGCCCCCTCTCGCTCAGCACCCCGTAGGCCTGTGGAAGGAGGGGGGGCCTCACTTGTCCTTGATGCTCCAATTGGACCATCAGGTTTACACGGCTGTCTCGGACTGGGTGGGATCAAGTCTGGAGGACAGACTAAGGTGACCCTGGTAGACCTGGTAGTGGGGTCGTAAAGCTTCTGCCACTGCCTCACATCTGCCCTCGATGACTAACTGGTTGCTGGCTCTCCATTCCTGTTCCCCTCCATCCGTGCTCGATGCTCCAATGTAATCTTGGCACAAGCCAGTGTAGCTTCCCTGACAGCCAAGGCTCCTAGTGGACACTTCCTGGAAACAGTTTAAGACAAAGGTGTGACAGCTGTGGCATGTGCCTAGAGTTGCAAGGTGTGCAGGAGCCAGGGTGCCCACCCACATGCTGGGCATAGTCTGGGAGACTCCACTTCCTCCTTCAGACGGAAACGGGTTGAACAGGGGATGCTGCTGGGGTGTGGGAGCAGTGTTGGATGGCTTTGAAGATGTTGATAATCATCTCGGGTGCACCATGCAGGGAGGTAGGAATGGGATGGCTTACTCGGCTACGGGGAGCCTGCGTGCATGGATCACAGACCAAGTAGAAGGGATGTACTGCCCCGAGTTTCTGCAGACACAGCCCAGCATGTGACTCGACAGTACTGGAGTCAAAGCCTGACAGGGGTCTCCCTAGGCCAACAGGAAGGTGCTGGCTCTTGGAACAGGGTGTTTCCTAGTATCCAGAGGCTCTCTGCATGCCTCGGCTTATGGCCCCTTCTGCCTCAAAAGCCAGCAGTGGCAGGTCAAATCTCACTGCCTCTTCCACCAGGTCACTTCAGGCTCTTGTCCCCCTCTATCTAGGACCCTGGGATTCAGAATCTCTCTCCCTCCCAACGTCCTCGGTCACATCTGTGAAGTAACCCTTCCCGGGGTTCAAGGGTTAAGATGGGAACACCTTGGAAGGGCCCCTGTGCTACCAGCTGCAGGGGGTGTTGGGCCAGGGCAGCTGGTCTGGGTTGAAGCACCTGGGAGGAGGTGACCTTGGATGGATTTGCCTTGGTGAACAGCCCAGGTGGTCCCCTGCCTGTTGGAGTCGGCCCAGACGATGACTTGCAGCGTGAGCAGAGGCTGAGGCGAGCCTTCCTGGCAGCCGGGTGGGCAGGGGGCGGCCTCGGCAGAGCTCAGCCTGAGCGCTCTGGGCACCACAGCGGGAGGGCCGGCCCTCGTGGAGGACGGCAGCACTGCGTCCCCCTCCAAGCAGTGTGAGGGTTAAGACAAGTCTATTACTGTTTCCTTGTCACTCTGTCACCCATCTAATGGCCGTCGATAGTACTTGAATGAGAATTGATGGGGAGATAGATTTAATTAACCCTGGTGTCAGCAGCTGCCGGGCCACCGGTTTGTGTGTTAATAGAGCGGCTGCTGGGCCTCTCTGGGGCTTTGCTGGGAGCCTGAGGCCAGCGGAGCAATTCTGCTTGTCAGCAGTGGTGGCCGGGCAGGAGGCGGCGGGTGCAGCTCAGCCTGTACTGGCCACTCTGAGACCTGGCGGTTACTCTGGGCCACCTGACTCTGCCCTCTTGTCTAGAGGCCTGAGCAGGATGAGGATGAAGGCCCGGAAGACGAGCATCCTGCTGGCTCAGGCTGGTGGGGTCCATGGCTCCCCTGGTGCAGCCCTGTTCCTGGTGGTCCAGGTGTGGCATGCCCCGGGGCGCTGTGTGGTCTTCAGGCCTGGCTCTTGTCTTCCTTCTGTCTGCTCCCATGCCCACGGCCTGCCCCTCAGGCACCGGCTCTCCTGGGAATGCATCTCCTCCCCCACTTTTATTTCTCAACTGGGCTCTTTCCTGGCTGGTCCCCTGGGATAACCTGATCCTTTTGGGCACCTCAATTTCCTGGAGATGGTGCCAGGAGGCGGCCCCTGGCCTGCTTGGTTGCCGTGTTCATGGAGCTCTAGTGTCACGATTGGTAAGAACGCTGCTCACTGCCCCGGTAGCTGCCACATACTGTGTCCCTCCCACACCAGCTTTGGTGGGGAAGGGGCCTGGGGACCTGGCATCCAGAGCTCTGAGGGTCCTAGACCACTCCTGATGAGTGTCGAGTCCCACGGGGGATCTTCTTTTATAGGTGCTTAGTTGAAGGATTAACGTGTGCTGTAACTTCAACTCGGGCATCTCCCTGTCCTGCCAGCCCTGTGTTAGGTTGAGAGAGGCAGGCCCAGGGCTCCCACTGGCCAGGACACGTGAAGGTGGCCAGCCTCCCACAGGGGCTGGCACTGCGCTGACCGAGAGGCAGATGTGCAGCGGCCACACACCCAGCGGCGCCCGGCTCCCCGGCTGACAGGCTCCGTCTTGGCTTCACACCTTGCTGTCTCTCATTTTCAGCTCCGATTGGTTTTCGTGTTTTAACACATACCCCAGGCCCCGTCTCTGACCCCAGTGATGGATTCAGCCGCTCCCCGGGCCTCCAGCTGCCAAGCCCGCCTGGAGCTGCTGGGGTGGGAGAGGGAGGGATTGAGTTGGAAGTCGCCCTCCACGGCCCAGGTTCAGCAGTGGGGGCGCCCTCCCCAGAGCCCGGGGGCTGCTCCTGGCAGAACAGGCCTTTGCAGGGTGGAGAGAGGGGGTTGGACTGTCAGGCTGTCATAGCAAACGGATTTCCCTCTCTAGGCCTGTCCCCTCTGGGCAAGAGGATGTGGCTGCAGATTGCTCATCTGAGAGATGGGAAGTCCAAGTCCTTGGATAAATGGGACATTGATTTCCCTTCATGCCTCTGCTCCGAACGTCTGCCTGCTACCGGCCGGCCCTCCAGAGAATGGGCCGAGACTTGGCACTAAACGGCCTTGGTCTGCGGGGGCTGGAGTGGCAATAGGTGAGGAAGGATGTGTCACATGTAAGATCCCTAAGAGGCCCGGAGCCCCCTCTTCTAGTTCTTGTGGCAGGCTGAGGGTGGCTATCTCCCAGATGGGGAGACGGGGCCGTCTGGGCCACTGGGTGTCTGGGAGCCCAGTGCCCATGGACATGGGAAGTGCTGCGTATGTGAACCGTCGTTCTTCAGATAGGTGTGATCGCGGTGAACCTGAGCATGGGAGGCCTGACTGGGGGGTGGGCTTCTAAGTTCTCGTGTTCTCCCCCCCCCTTACCCTCCTCCTTCTCTGTAGTCAATTTTTTCTCATTAAAATTTAAAAACATAAAAACATTGTCATAGGTGAAACAACCCAATAAATGGAGCAGTTGACTTTAAAAAAAAAATTCCTGCCTTCACCAATACATTCTCACGAATACATGCTGTTACGTATTATGGTCTGCATGTGTTCTCCACACTCACTGTTGAAGCCCCAATGCCCAGGCTGGCTGTTTTTGGAGACAGGTCCTAAAAAAAGAAACTGAGGTTAAATGAGGTCATAAAGGTGGGACCCTGGTCCCATAAGATTAGCATCTTCATAGAAAATGACATTTGTTTTGAATATAGAGCTCCTGTGAGTAGAGCGCTCACCTAGCACATGCGAGGTGCTGGGTGAAGGTGGCCAGGAAGAGGGACCTCACCAGAAGCCATCTGCTGGCACCTTGATCTTGGACTTCCTGGCCTCCAGAACCATGGGAAGATAAATCCTGTTCTTCAGGTTGCCTTGTCTGGTATCTCACTACAGCAGTCTGAACTAGGCATTTATGTGAATGTGCATCTATAAAACTAAACGGGGTCATTGTCACCCTGTGACTCTTGCCAAGGCAATAGTAAACTTGGAGATGGTTGGCCATCCTGGTGTCTGGCTTGCAGTGAAGGAACCCACAGCAGAGGGGGCCACCCACCCGCTGGGTTGTGCACACACAGGCCCCACCAGCCAGGAGCACGCTCTTTCACTTGCTCCTTAATCTCTACGTAGCTTCCCTCTCCTCCACCCCACTCTCCAGGCTCTGCAAAGAGATAGTTGGACTTCTGTCCCCTCAGACTGTGGGGTCAAGTTCAAACTTGACCTTGGGCAGCTGCCTCAGTTTACCCAACTGTGGAGGTTGTTTTGTATCTGACGGGCCATGATATCTATAAGCCTGTCCCTGGGAAGTAGGTGGTACTTTTAAAAAATATTTTTTAGTTGACACGATACCTTTATTTTTATGTGGTGCTGAGGATGGAACCCAGCGCCTCGCATGTGCTAGGTGAGCGCTCTGCCGCTGAGCTACAACCCCAGCCCGGAAGTAGGTACTTTTGAAGGTGTTTCTCATAGGTGCATGGGGCTGGCCTGGGTCTCAGGGACAAGCCTTAGTATTGAAAGCTACGTGACCATGGGGTGGGGGGGGTGCCAACAGCTTTGAGGGTGAGCAGCTGGCTTGTCTTGACTTGGGGGCACTGGTAGCTGTCTAGCAGTCTGCCACCTGCTTGTGTGTGGCGAGCACTAGGCAGGACCAGGAGTGGAAGGAAGAACCTAAAGATGTGGTGTTCTAGTCACTTCTGCTCCTAGGTGTGGCATTTCTGGAAAACCTCGGGAAACTCATCCTGAGAGTTGTAATGGTGACAATGCCTAGCGCCCAGGGTGTTTACAAGATTTTGTTAGCTGTGAAGGGCTGTTTGAATGCTTTCTGTTCAGACCCTGGGGCAGCAGGACTGCAGCCCTAGGCAGGGCCCAGTTGGCATTGTCCCCTCCCTCTGTGGGACCTCTAACAGCTATGGTGATCCCCAAAGCCCAGAGTGGCAGCCTTCCCAAGGGCAGGGTCTGAGCTTGGGACTGGAGCTACCGTTTGACATCAGACCGGCTCCTGAGTTCTAGGTCCTTCCTGTCTGACCCAAGAGGCTGATCCACACCCTGAGTGAGCAGAAAGTGGTCAAGTATGAGGCTCGAGTGTTCTGTGGCCCAGGCTTCGGGAGTTTGAGGGTAGGTAGGCTGAGCAGGTGAGCCCTGAGCCAGGCCTTGAGGGACAAGTAGCCTTTGGACAGACTCCGGGGGGGGGCACACCCAGGCAGGCCGAGCAGTGGGCAGAGCGGGGAGAGGTTCTCATTAGGTCCTGGGGTGCCTCGGGCTTGGAGGGGGCAGCTGGAGGCTCTCCAGCAGGTCTGTCCTCCTCCCTCTTATGCAGTGGGTCAGGCCCTTCTGCCACCCCCACTCCCTCAGCCTCTGTTTCTAGGAAAAGGCTGTCGGCCTTCACTGCCCCTGGGGGGCACTTGTACAAATCCAGTCAGGAGTCCTCAGGCCCAGACCCCAGGAGATGTCCAGAGCCAGCAAGAGGAGGTCCCAGAAGGAACGGGTGAAGACAGCAAGTCTGGGTGGCCTCCTGAGGGCACAGCTGGGGGAAGGAGCCTGTTGAGGTCTGCTAGAGCCTCTGAGAAGGACAAATGACCACCTTGCCCAACTTCAATCCCTCACGTGGGATTGGAAGGCCGTCTCTCATCCTGCCCTCGGAACAAACTGGTGGGCAGTACTGTGGCCTCGGAGAGTCCCTTGCAGAACCCCTATGACCGTGGGGATGAGTCATCCCTGAACCTGGGTGGTTGGGAAGAGCGTTCCCTTAGATCCTCAGGTTCCCCATCTGTACCCATAAGGTGGACGCCCAGAGTTCCAGAATCTCCGTGGAATCTCGAGGAGCCTGAGCAGCGCTGTGACAGGCCCCGCTGGGTGTACTCTGTCGCACACCACACACCTTCAGTCGCGGTTCCTAGGGCCAGCTTGACCACCTGGGGCAGGTTACCCACCCTTGTGCTGCCTCAGTTTCCCCTGGAGTCGACAGTGCTGTAAGCCTTACCTCCTCCCAGGAGGTCAGGGGTCACGAGCGGGATCCCTACCCACTGTGAGATGGAGGTTAGTGGGCCACAGCGCCTGACGCACCAGAGCCGCTTGCTGTCTGGCAGAGGCTTAGGGAATGTTTGGACGTCAGGTGCTGGATGCAGGAGGGATCTGAGATCCTGGTAAGAACAACTGAGGCTCAGGAAAGCCTGGGGCAGTGGATCAGAGGAGGGGCAGGAAACGGGTCCTGAGCCCCCACCCCTCCCCCAGCAAGCAGGTGGGGCACTGGGAAGTGACCTCAGAGCTGTGAGTGGACCCGGAGCTGACAGGACAGTGGCTGACGGAGGATGGGAGGCGGGCAGGAAGCAGGTGTGTGGGGGGAGACGTGGAGGAAGCCCTCTGAGCTGGGGGCGCTTGGGAGGCTGAATGTGCCTGGAAGTGACCAAGCGGCCAGAAGTGGTTGGGGCGGGGCCGATAGGGAGCACAGGACCGGAAGTTGGCTGCAGAAACAGCCTTTGAGGCTGACTGTGCCTCAAACGCGTCCCCGGGGGCAGAGGGTTCCAGAGTCCTAAGAGTGGCAGGGAGGGCTGAGCAGCAGGTGGATGGTCCTGGGCTGGGGTGTCTTGGGGTGCAGGGGCTCATGCAACAAGCTAGTTCTGGAGACTGCTGAGTGCTCCGTAGCCCAATGTGAGTGGTCTCCAGCTGTGGGAAGAGGAATCTAAGGAACAGAAAGCAGGTTTCTTTAGAAGTTGGTTGCCCTGACAGTCCCCAGATACCTGCTGGATTCAGGCTCCAGGGCAGTAGGACTTGATGACTTTTGGGAGCCCTGTCAGTCCGAGTCCAGCTCAGGAAGGGGCAAGGGAGGCCCAGGGTGTGGCCAGCGGTTGCCTACCCTGGAGGCATCGGGAGGTGGGCGGAGGCAGGAGGGGGCTCACCTGGGCAGGCGCCTGCCCTTCTTGATGACCTTGAGAGAGCTAGGTGAACTTGAACATGGCTCTCAGAACCACGGCGTCCAAAGAAGGCTCCTGGGCCAGAAAGCAGCCAGGCAGCTTCCAGCCTGTGGATCCTCCCACCTCGAGACAGCCACCCATCATGGAATTCTTTTCTTCGAGCCCCAGCTCTTCCTGTAACTGTACCAACAGGATCTCATCTGGCCAGCTGGAGCCAAGGACGCCTGTCTGCTCTTGCTGGGACTGGGTCCGTGACACGTCCCCCGCGGGGTCTTCTCCAGGTAGACGTCCTGTCTCTGGAACCATGGCTCCTGATGAGGGCACGACAGAGCCAAGCAGAACCAGGCTCTCTGGGGATTATGGCTCTTCTTTGGCAACCAGACACGTCTTGAGTTTGTATATCTTTTTCCATATAAATTAACGCTTTAAACTCATCTCTCGCTCCCTCTTGCTCTCTTGCTCTACTTATTTGCATTCTCTCCCCCAGGTGAGTGCCGACTTTGACACTTCTCTCCTTCACCCTGTCTCTTGGTGTTTTTTCCTATCGACATCCCCTTGCATCAGCGTTCACTCCCCACCTTGTGTCTTGGATAAATCTGATACGTGGCCATCCGTGCCATTATCCAAGCCACTGATAAAAGCATTAAACAAGACATGGTCATTTCGGAGAAATCCCCGTGGTCTCTAGAGACCCCTCCAGTTTGCTATTGATTTATTAATTAGGTCTCTTTTGATAGAGTCACTCAGCTAGCTATAGATCTGGCTGACGTCCTGGCTCTCGGGAAAGCCTGGGCAGCTTTTATCGAACACCTTTGGAAACTCAGAAGCTCTAGGTCTTGGCATTTGGTGTCCAGTGACCTTAAGGAAAATAGGGACTAAGTGGGTTTGGTGTGACTTCCTCCTTGTCCCCCTATGTCCCTTGCTGATTGTTCACCACCTGCTGGCTTAGTGGTTGGTTTTATAATTTCACTTGGAAGTAGCAGGAAGTTAGTGTGTCATTCCTGGAATCTGTCTTTCTCTTCTTTGGGGGCGGGGAGAAGTAAACTTATTAACCTCCTTTCCCCCTTCCTGTGCTTTTTTTTCAAAGAGAGCTGTTCCAGTTTCTGCAAACACATCTGCTAGTTCTTCCAGCAGCTACGAAGATAACTTGTTCACACCAGAAGACAAACTCAAAGTGGTCAGGTGTCCAGATAACGTACAGAGAAAAAAATGGCTTGGTTACTGAAGCAATCTTTAAACATATTCATGGTTAATCTGCACTTCTAAAATAAAACTACTTATAAAAATGTCCGCCATAAATACACAAAATCAATCCTGTGTCCTATTAAATAGACAGGTCTTTAAAATCAGTAAGAAAAATATGTGCAACCCAAGAAAAAATGGGTAAAGGTTATGAATAGGCAGTACATAGAAGCAAGAAATACAAAAGGCCAATAAGCATCTGAACACCTGCTTAGTCTGTCATAATTAGTGCAAATCTGCTCTTCGTCAGATTAGCAAAAATCAAAATGATGAAACCCAACACTGACGAAGATATGGAAAAACAGCATTTAAATACATGGCCGTTGAAGTGTAAATGACTACACTAGAGTTGAAGGTACTTAAATAACATCTATCAAAAACTTAAATGCATATGCGTTTGCCTTTTGGAATTTGACCATATAATTGAATATATATAATGTGTATATTAGATATGTAGTATGTACTATATAGATAGTTATGTATACATGTATGAACTATATATATCATGTGTGCGGTGGTATTAGACACTGATTAAAGACTTGTCACTAGGTGGCTGGTCACACACCTGTAAAATAAACTACTCTTCAGCCATTAGAATGAAGTTGCCTTACATCAATTGATAAGAGCTTGGTACATCAGGCGGGAAAAGGTGCAGAACAGGCTGGCAGTATGATATCTGTGTGTGTGTGTGTGCGTGCATGTGTACACACACACACACACACAACACTCATAAAAATATCCTGCAGCACACTTAAGAAGGACAAATGCCTCTGGAGGGTAGAAGTAGGGCTTATGGAGGGAAAGAAGTTTTGATCATTTAAACATCTCTGTGTGGTTTTGATTTCTCTGCCAAGTGCCTGCCCTTGTTTCATAATTTTTTAAAAGTCGCTTTCTTGTCTCTTGCCGTCTCCCCCTTCAGGTGTCTACCAAGAGCCCCGTGGAGGGAGAACTCCAGATGGGTCCCCTGTCCTGTCTCTGTGCTGTGCCTCCCAGGCCCTCCAGGCTCTGAGTGTAGCTCAGCCTCCCTTTGTTGACCTCCGGGATCTGGTTGGGCTGGTGCAGGGCTTCCCTGAGCTCCTCCTCATTCTGGGCAGTGGGTGTGAACTGCAGATGAGTTCACACTGGCTCCCTGCACTGGCCAGGTCTCTTTTCCTCCTCCACCCGTCCCTGGTGAGCCTCTGTGGGCAGGCTTTCCTCTCCCACACTGACAGCTGTTTCCACAGGTCAGAACCAGAGCCCGGGAGGTGGGCTTCCATCCATCTTGACTCTGGAAGTACTCGTTGCTGCCTTCCTGAAGCCCAGGCCGTCTGCATTCAGGACACTCCCACTGGGCCCCGGGGTGCAAGGGAGCCACTGTGAGAGTCAGACAGCCCACCCTCAGAGGATCCACAGTCTTTCAGGTGCAGTGTGTGTGCAGAGAACTTAAACCCTCACCCTGCCCAATGCAGCGCTCCGGCACGCCCCAACTGCCCCTGCACGAGTCCAATCTCCCAGGAGGTAGAGGCGAAGCAAACAGATTATCTGGCCAGTTACCCCATCCCACTCCCAATCTGATCGTAATGCTGCGGGGAGAGGCTTGGAAAATCAAGGGTGTTCCAACTCTGGTTCTTGAGAGATCTTGAGACACAAAGGGAAGGCAAATGGTAGGGACGTGATTGTTCCTTTTCAACTGGGGGTCAGAAAACAGAGCCATTAAGAGCTCTCTGAACTTGGGACAAGTATGTGTACACACACACACACACACACACACACACACGGAAGCCAAGTGTGAGAACGAGGGTGGAAAACCTGTGGGCTTCGTGCCGCGGTGAGTGTCGGGGTGCTGTGGGAATGCAGAGGGGAGTTGGGGTCCCTTCCCCCACTGGCATCAAAATTGCAGTAACTGCAGATTAAGTGCTACTGACCCCAGGAGACAGGCGGCTCTGTTTCCAAGGGAACCACATGCCTCACTCAAGGCCCATGAGAGGGAGGAGGAGCCAGGATGGAGAGCCCTTCAACCCTCCTGTGCAGCAGCCCCTCCCGCAGAACCCTCAGCCAGCTCCTGCACACAGGGACCCTGGGCAGGTCCCCTCACACCTGCTGGCTGAGCTTTCTTGGCAGAGGTGCTGGGAGTACCTGAATCCCTTCATAGGCTCTCATGGGACCATCTTCATAGGTGGCTGGGAAGCTAGGCGATCCCTCCACTCCAGGCCTCTGAATGGCCTGGGAACAGCCCTTTGGTCTCTCTGGGCATGCAACCTCACCTACACAACGAAACCTCTGGGCAAACGGTTCCCCCAGAACCTGCCA
Source organism: Callospermophilus lateralis (assembly GCF_048772815.1). Classification (NCBI taxonomy): domain Eukaryota; kingdom Metazoa; phylum Chordata; class Mammalia; order Rodentia; family Sciuridae; genus Callospermophilus; species Callospermophilus lateralis. Next base: position 43,229,683 of record NC_135319.1, on the reverse strand, counting down.
GCTCTGATTCTCCAGACCACCTCTGTCTGCTGTCATGTCCAGGCCTCTTGGCCCAGAGTCTGAGCAGGATGGAGGACCCAGAGAAGCCTTCCCCTTGCCAGTCTCCCTCCCGATTGCTCTTGCAGTTCCTTTGTAGCAATGGAGCACATCTTCCTTTGGGAGCAAGGGTGCAGTCCAGGTGACCACGGGGCCTTTGCAGCAGCTTCAAGCAGGAGCAGAGACAGGGGTTGGAAGGTCAGAGGTGAGCTGAGCTGGGGAGCAGGTGAGAGAGTCCTTGGTGACTGCTCTTCCCCGGGGCCTCGGGGAAGCAGGCTTGCTTTATTATTATTTTGAACGGTGGGTCCTGAGCACCCTGCTAGCTCCACGGCCAAGGTGTCAGGAAACGCTGTAACATGAAGTCTTCCACTTCGCCTGGGGTGAGCAAGAGCAGCCTCCTTGAGCTCTGGAGTTGTTTCAGCCTGATGCTTTCCAGTGGTTCTTTCCCCCATCTCGGGTGGTTTTCTTTTCCATGTCTTCAGATCAGCTCTTCACCTCGGACTGGAGAGAACCCCTTTTCAGTGTTTTGGCGTGCTTGCTTGCTTTGTAGCTCTCAGGTCTTCAGTACTCTGCCCCAATTTTCTACCTACCTTGGTCACCCTAACTCAGGATGGTACTCAGAGCAGTAAACTGATGCTATTGCAGGGTCACCTTGAAGTGTCTTTTCCCTGAGAGATCAAAATCCCACCCTGCCTGTTGTCCAGTGTCTAAAAACCTTCACATCCTGTATTTCATCCAGATTTCTGAGTGTGTGCGATAGCAGGGTAAATCTAATTCCTGTTACTCCCTTATGACTGGTAAAGGAAGTCTCTGGAACATTTTAAATTTTGCGGCAAATATTCCAAACCAGGATGTTCTAAGGACAGAACCGCAACAGTGAGTGTTTATGAAACTCCCTTGGTGATTCTGATGTGTGCCAAAGTCAAGAACCATTGACCTGGATGATCTATAAAAACATTCCTTCAGCCAGGCAAGGTGGCGCCGCACACCTGTAATCCCAATAGCTTGGGAGGCTGAGGCAGGAGGATCATGAGTTCAAAGCCAGCCGCAGCAACTTAGCAAGACCCTAAGCAACTCAGGGAGACACTGTCTCTAAACAAAATACAAAAAAGGGCTGGGAATGTGGCTCAGTGGTTAAGCACCCCCAGACCTCCCCCGCAAAAAAAACTGTTCCTGCATAGAAAAAATGTGCCACTTGATGCACAAGCATCGTGGGCCAGGCATCCTGCAGGCTGTCTTACTATTTAACTGATCCATCTCTTCTAGTAGTTTTAGAATTACAGAAAAGTGATGTGCAGAGTTCCCGTGTACCCTGCACTCAGTTTTCCCTAATATCATCTCCCATTGCCACAATGTGCTACAATTAATGTATCAGTGATATTGTTACATCGTTATTAACTGAAGTCCACAGATTGCTTAGATTTTCTTAGTTTTTATTAACGTCCCTTTCCTGTGCCCGATTCTACCTGGGACCCCACCTTACTTTTAGCTGCCATGTCCCTTCAGTCTCCTCTCGGCTGTGGCAATCTCTCAGACAGTTCTTCTTCCGGATGCCCTTGACAGTTTTGAAGAGTCTGGGCAGGTGCGTGGTCGGATGCCTCCCTGATCTACTGAGTCTGTCTGATTCTCTGGTGACTCTGGGGGGTTGTGGGGAGGAAGGCCGCAGGGAAAAGTGCTTTTTTTGATCTGGCAAATGATAGATGTTGTTTGGGGGCTGAATTGTGTCCCCTGCCTCCAAAGATATGTTGAAGTTGTAGCCCCCAGTGTCTCAGAATGTGACGTTATTTGGAAACAGGGTCTTTATGGAGATGATCAAGTTCAAGGGAGATTAAAATCGAAATTGCTGGGTTGTAATCCAATAGGACTGGTGTCCTATAAAAGGGGGGATCTTGGATACAGAAACGGGAAATCCTGTGATGTCACACATGTGATTGGATCTACGGAGAACACCAAGAACTGCAGACACAGGTCAGTAGTTGGAACAGTCCTGGGAGGATGCTCCCCAGAGCTGTCGGAGAGCATGACACTGTTGACACTTCAAACTTCCACCACCCAGAAGTGTGAGATAGAAAATTCCTGCTGTTTCAAGCCTCCTGGTCTCTGAGCCTTGTGTCGGCAACCCCAGGAGACCCACTCGGGTCTGCACCATCCCCAGAATGTGGGGCTGTCGCTCTCGACCCTCAGTGCCCCGCTGAAGTGGTAGCTTCAGGTTCCTGGGAATTGTTCTGCCAGAGAAATAGGTGGCAGCGGAGAGGTGGCCCTCGGGCTCTCCACCTGGGCAACCATGGCTTTGAAGTTGTTGCTTGGAGGGAGGTACTGCAACCCGGAAACGACCCCAACTGGAAGAGCAGGACTTCCGGGTCAGGAACTGTGATGAACCAAGACTGCCACACTGCTCTGAGCTGCAGGCTACCCCAGAGGGGACACCAGGAGCAAGTGAGGAGCCTCAGCGGCTGCGGCTTCCTTTCCCATGGTGACAGGTGGAACCAGAGATAACCAAGTGCATCCATCATCCTCTTAAAACTTGACTTTTAGCCAGAGGCCAACTCTCTCTTTCTGGCCCAAGTATTACAGGTGTGTGTGTGTGTCCGGGTGGTAGTGGCAGAGAGGACTTTTAAAATTAATACAAGTTCAAAGACAACCAGCCTCCTCGCGTGGTCCCCCACACATGGGGCAAGGTGTCCAGGGCTAGAAAAACAAAAATTGGAGAAACAAGTAAATTTGGGGGAGGGGGCTGGAAATTTTCTTCAGGATATTAAGATAGAGCCTTTTTGACACTGGCATGTGCCATATTTATTTGTCCCATCCCTTACTGATGGATAGTAAAAACATCTCCTCTCTTTTACTACTATAATACAGCTAGGAGCACCTGGATACCTGGACTTTCTGCGCAATGCTGGAAGACAGATTCCCTGAGAGTAGACTTACTGGAGCATAGAGCAGGACGTTTTAAGTTCTGACGAATGCCACCAGATTATTCCTGAATGATCAAACAGTTTTAACACCAGCATACGGTGTCCGTATTTTCACGTCACTGCCAATACTGGCAGTTAATTGTTATTAATTTGTCTACTCTGAAGAGTAAGGAAAAGTCTTCTCATTTTCGTTAAATTTGTATTGGATTTCTTCTTTGACTTAAAGGTTATTGAGAAGTGTGTTAGTTTCCAAATATTTGGGGGATTTTTCCAGGTATCTTTCTGTTATTAACTTTTAATTTTATTGTCATCAAAGAACATGTTTTGTGTGACTTGAAGCATTTTAAATCAACTGTGGCTTGCTCAAAGACCCAGAGTATTGTCTGTCTGGGTAAATGTTCTCCATGCATTTGAAAAGGGTTGGCGCTCAGCTATAGTTGGGTGGAGGGTTCTGTAAGCATCACACAGGTCAATTTGGTTGATATGGTTGTTCAAGTCTGTTATATTCACAATTTTCTGCTGACAATTTTTCTACCTATCTGTGATTGAGAGAGGAGATTGACTATTCCGACTATAATTGCAAAGTTCTCTATATTTCCTTCCAGTTCGGCAGATTTTGCTTCATGTATTTTGAAGCTGTTATGAAGGGTGTAATACTTAGTATTGTAATATACACCTCCTTAATTGATCCCTTTATCACTGTAAACGACTTCATATTCTCAGCTCTGAAATCTCTACCTGATATTAAGTCACTCCAGTTTCCTTTTGATTAGTGTTACCATGGTATATTTTTTAAAAATTCTTTTACTTTTAACCCAACTGTGTCTTTGTAGTTAAAATGCACTTCTCGTAGGCAGCAGATAATTGGGTTTTGCTTTTTTATCCTATCTACTGATTTGGTCTTTTAATTGGGGCATTTAGACAATCTGCACTTAATATAATTATTGACATAGTTATTCTTAAATCTATCATTTTGCTATATATTTCTTAGGTATCCCACCTGTTTTTACTTTTTTTTTCCCCACTTTTTTTGGATTTATCGGCTATTTTTTCCATGTGATCCTAGACTGGTTTATGAGCTCCAAGTATTATTTTAATGCCTTCTTTAGGGTTTCTGATTGCTTCTTAACCTTATCACAGAGATGGACTATATGTCTGATAGTATGTACTGTATATTATATGTGTTATATATATTATGTACTATATATGGATTATGAATCTCTTGCAGTCGTGGACACTGTTTCTGGCTTCCTGGACTTTGTGCTCTTGGTGGCATGTGTTGTCACCACTTTGTTAGGCAGTCAATGTCTTCTAAAGGGATTCCAATAATAAAAATGTTAAAACGCTTGACCTGGGGGTCACCACCTCCAGTGTTCTTTTTGTCCATCCACATTTCCATCTGGTGTCACGCTTCTGTTGGAAGAATGTCCTTTTGATGTTCTGGTATGCAAATTGCCTGGTAATGCAATATTTCAGATTTTGCATATCTGAAAACTTTTTTTCATTTAAAAAAGTTATTTTCACTGGGCATAAAATTCTGTGTTGGTTGACAGGATTCCTCACCCCACCAGGCAAACTAAAAGTTATTTTATTGGGGCGTTTAGACAATCTACATTTAATGTAATTATTGACATAGTTATACTTAAATCTATAATTTTGTATTTTGCTTTTATGGTTTTGGCAAGAAGTCTGCAATCTCACCCCACCTTCCCCACGTGTAGTATCTTTTCTCCTCTGGTTATTTTTAATATTTAATATTAATATTTTCATATTTCTCTTCATCATCAGTTTTGAGCAATTTGGTTATATTGTCATTTTCTTTCTTTTTTTTTTTCTATGTTTTGAATTCATTGAGCTTTCTGGGTTAATAGATTTTATCAAATCCAAAATTTGGCAGGGGGCTATTATTTCTCCAAATATCAACTCCCCACCCTCCTCTACTTTGGAGACACCAATTACTTATGCATCAAGCCACTTGAGGTCTTATCATTTCAAATAAAATGTGTTTTTTTTCTTTTTCTGTGAGTTTCATTTTGGATAGTTTCTATTGCTGTGCCTTCAAATCCACTGATCTTTTCTTCTATGTCTAATCTGTCATTAATTCCATTATAGACACTGAGATTGTTCACCTCGGACACTATGATTTTCAACTCTAGATATTTGGGTTGGTTTTAAAAATTTATCGTCCCTGCGTTACTTTTTGATTGCAGGGGATGTGTTATGACAGCCGTCTTAATGCCCCTGTCTGCCAATCATAACACCTTCTGTTAGTTCTGGGTCTGTTTCAGTTGATCAATTACTCTCTGCCATATGGATTGTTTTCCTGTTTCTCTATATGTTTAGAAATCTTAGTTTGGATGTTAGACATTGTAAATTTTACCTTATTGAGTCCTGATTTTTTTTTTTTTTTAATGTTCCTATCACTGTTCATGTTTCTCCCCCTCTTGAGATAATGCCGCTAATTCACTTGGAAAGAGTCCACCCATTTGAATGTTGCTTGATGGCGTTAGGCAGACCTGAAACAGTGCTCCATGGAGGGCTCTGACTTCACTTTACTCCAGGGAGTCTGCTGGGCTCTGCTTTGTTCCGCTTCCCTGGGCCAAAGCCTGAGAACTCTCTCAAAGGCGTCAGCTGCTGCAGTGGCAGGGCAGACCTGGTTTCTTTCTGTTTCTGAGCTCAATCTCCTCGGAGCCTGACGTGCCGTCTTCAGGTGTTGCTCCTTATGCTTTCCTGTGTGTGCTCTGTACTTGCCGTGACAAGTAGGAGTGTGGATCTGTTTCCTATTACTCTTTCTTGGACATGAATTGATTATTTCAAGATAAAATGGTAATAACACTTGGTGTGTAAATGATATGTACAAGTGGCATGTGGGGTGCCAACCGACAGGGAATCAAGAGGAGAAATGAAAGTATACCACTACAGGGTTCACTTTTCTTTTTGTTTCCTTTGGAACCCAGAGGCACTCTACCCCTGAGCTACATCCCCAGCCCTTATTATTTTTTATTTTTAGACAAGAGATCACTAAATTGCTGAGGCTGGTCTTGAACTTGTGATCCTCCTGCCTCAGCCTCCAGGGATTGCTGAGATTACAGGTGCGCATTACCATGCTTGGCTTCTAGGTTTTTACAGTAGAAATGAAATGGAATAACTTTACCTGAAGGTCGACTGCGGTAAGTTGAGCATGTACAACGTAAGCCCTAGAGAACCAAGGAAAAAAAACGAAATAAAAAAGCAAAGCTAATAAAGGAAATGACAACAACAAACAGCTACACAGGAAAAGAAGGAAAAAACCAAGATGATAAATTTAAACCAATCGTATCAATAATCACATAAAGTTTAAAATGATCTAAGCACTCCAGGCAGAAATCTTAAGATAGGATAAAAAGGCAAGGCTCAGTTATACATTGTCTATAAAAATCTATTTTATACACAAAGACACAGGTTAAAAGCATGGAGAGAGACAAAGGAGTACCATGTCAACCTCACCCCAAGGTTAACCTAGTGGGGTTGGTCCTATAAAGTGGACTGCATCCCAGGAATAGGAGCAAGAATAGAGGGGCGTTTCATGATGATAAATGGGTCAATTAATCAACAGGAAATTACAGTCTTAAATGTGTATGTGCCAAACATCTGATCTTCAAAATATATGCAATGGATACTAAAGAATAAGAAGACAAATCTGTGGTTCCAGTTGGAAATCACAACATTCCTCTCAGTAATTGAAAGACAAGTACACACACACACAGACACACACACAGAATAGAGAAGAATTTAACAATGCTATCAGTCAACTTGACCTAATTGACATTTATAGAATGCTCACCACCACCAGCAGAATACACATTCTTTTTAAGTGCTCGTGGAACATTTACCCAGGCAGAGCGTCTTCCAGTTCATAAAGCAAGATCAAGAAGACCTAAATGAACATTAAGTGTGTTCTATGAATGCAACAGAATAAACTGGAAATCAAAACAGCAAAGTATCTTTAAAAACCCTCTGAATAACTGATAAATGATATACTCTTAAATAAACAAGAGGCCCAAAGGGAGGAGCACAAGGGAAATCAGAAGATATTTGTCAGTGAAAGAAAATGAAAATAAAGCATAGCAAAACTTGTGGCTCCATCTCAAGCAGTGCTTAGAAGGAGATTTATAGCAATGATTGTATTAGAATAAGAAAACTCTTAAATAGATAAATTTTATCTCAAGAAATTAGAAACAGAAAAGCAAATAAATAGAAAACAGAAATAAAAGGAGAAATTGTTAAAAAAAAATGTAGGGTAGGACGGGGGAGGGAAGGAAGAGAGACTCACTAATGAAACCAAAAAAACTGGTTCTTTGAAAATATCCATAAAATTGACAAGCTCCTAGCTCTAATAACCAGAAAAAAAAAAGACATAAATCACCAAACCTGGGAATGAGAGTGGGAGTGTCACATTAGGCTCTACAGATGTTAAAAGGAGAATTCAGGGATGTTCTAGGCAAATTTTGTCAGGATACTTAACAACTTAGATCAATGGACAAAATAATTGAAATGCACACCAACATTTCATTTGTTCCTTTATTTTGGAAGAAGTAAAGTTTTGAATAGGTCTTTTTTTAAAAAATGAGATATAATTCATACATTCTACATAACAAAATTCATCAATGTGTGAGCATACATATTTGCTTCTCTTAGCTGTGCACCTAAGAGGAGGATTTTTTGGTTGTTGGTAAACCATGTTGAACTTCTTCAGAAACTAAGCAGCATCTTCCGTTCTTACCAGCGGTGAGTGAGCGGACCAGGTTCTCCCCATCCTCTGGTTCTCTCTCTATTTTATCATCATAGTAGGTATGAGGGGATGTCTCATCGTGGCTTTCATTTGCTTTTCCCTAATGACTAATGAAGTTGAGAATCTTTTCATATGCTTATTGGTCATTTCTTTGGAGAAATTTCTATTGAAATCCCTTGCCTACTTATTTGTGTTTGTTTTTGCAAACTGGGGATTGAGTCCAGAGCTCATGCATGCTAGACGAGCATTCTGCCACCAAACTACATCCCCAGCCCTTTTCATTTTTTTTTTTTTGTTTTGAGACAGGCAGCTCCCTAATCTGTCCAGAACTTGCTCTCTTCCTGCCTCCGGCTCCCAGCCCACTGGGATTCATGCAGGCGCCAGCACATCCAGCACCTTTGCCTACTTAAGATTGGGTTGTTTGTCCTTTTATTTTTTATTGTAATTGTTCTTTCTGTATTCCAGATCTTGGACCCTTATGAAACAGGTGATTTACAGGTCTTTCCTCTTATTCTGTGAGTTTCTTTTCACTTTATGGTATCTTTTTGTTTTTAGACTTATTTTTTTTAAAAATTAAAGCTTTATGGTCATACATAGTAGTTGGGTTCATCCTGACCAACTCATGCATGCATGGAATTTGATTTCAGTTCACGATCCCCCCTTTTCCTCCTGTCTTCCCTCCCCTCCTCCCTCCCCTCCCTATTCTTCCTCCCTAGACTTCCTTTCACTTGTCTATTTATATTCAACTGGTTCTTTTTACTTATGCATAAAGGTGAATTCCCTGTGTTGTATTTATGTGTGCACATAACAGGAGTTTTGAAGGATTCGTTCTTCATTGCCTCCCCTGACCCTTCCCTCCATTCTGCCTCTCAATCTTCTTTTTCTAAATTACTAGTTTTCTCTGTATGGCACCCTATCCTTCCCCCCACCCTCACCTTGCCTTTATTTTACTGGCATCTGCATATGAGAGAAAACATTCAACCTTTGAATTTCTGCATTTGGTTTATTTCCATCCATTTACTGGCAAATGCCATAATTTCATTTTTATTTATTACTGAGTAGAGCTATGATAATTAATATATATATATATTATAGAACTCTGATTTTTTTTATATATATATATATACATATATATGTGTATATATATATATATATATATTTTTTTTTTTCATCTATTGATGGGTATCTGCATTGATTTCCACAGTTTGACTATTGTGAATGGTGCTGCTATAAACATTGAGGTGGCTGTATCACTACAGTATATGGATTTTATATCTTTGGGGAAAATACCAAGGAATGGGATAGCTGGGTCATAGGGTGGTTCCATCCCTAATTTTCTGAGTGCTTTCCAGAGTGGTTGTACTAGTCAGTAGTCCCACCAACAATGTCCCAGTGCACCTTTCCCTGCTCACTAGCATTTATTGTTTGCGTTTTTTTGTTGTTGCCATTTTAACTGGAGTAAGAGGAAATCTTGGTGTAGTTTTGATTTGCATCTCTCTGATTGCTAGAAATGTTGAACATCTTTTTATATATTGTTGGACATTTGTGTTTCTTCTTTTGAGAAGTTTCTGCTTAATTCTTTTGCCCATTATGCATTGGGTTATTTGCTCTTCTTGTTAAGTTTCTTGAGTTCTTTATATATTCTGGATATGAATCCCCCACCAGGGGGCAGCTGGCAAGATTCTCTCCCATTCTGGAGGCTCTCTCTTCATGCTCCTAATCATTTCCTTTGCTGTGTAGAAGCTCGTTGTCTTCTTGCATTTGTAAAGTTTCTGGTCTAATTCTTAAGTCTCTGATCCATTTTGATTTGAGTCTGGTGCAGGGTGAGGGAGAGGGGTCTGGTTTGATTTTTCCACTATCCAACTTTCCCCAGCACCATTTATTTAAAATGCTGCATTTTCTTCAAATATATTTTGGCACTTTTGTCAAGTATCAGATGGCTGTGGCATGTGGGTTTATCTCTGTGTCTTCCATTCCATTGGTCTTCATGTCTATTTTGGTGCCAATACCGTGCTGGTTTGTTACTACAGCTCTATAGTATAGTTTCAGTTCAGGTACCGTGAGGCCTCTTCCTCTGCTTTTCTTGCTTGGTATTGCTTTGACTATTCTGGGTCTGTTAATCTTCTAAATGTATTTAAAAATTATTTTTTCTAATTCTGTGAAGAAATTCATTGGTATTTTGATGGGGCTTGCATTGAATCTATATGTTGCTTTTGGTTGATTCCGCCTGTCCAGGATCATGAGAGGTCTTTCTCTCTTCAGTGTTCCATAATTTTCATTGTAGAGCTCTTTTACCTCCTTGGTTGGATTAATTCCCAAGGATCTTATTTTTTTGAGGTTATTGTGAATGGGATGATTTTCCTGATTTCTTGGTCTGCTGAATCACCGTAGGAGTATCGGAAAGCTTTCAATTTATGGGTGTTATTCTTGTATCTTGCTAATTTCCTGAACTCATAAGCTCTAAAAGTCTTCTGGTAGAGTTTTTTTGTTGTTGTTTTGTTTTTGTGGGGGGGGGGTCTTCTAGATATAAGATCATGTCATCAGCAAACAGAGATAGTTTGATTTCTTCTTTTACTATTTATATCCTTTTGATTGCCTTCTCTTGCTTGATCACGCTAATAATTTGAAGAGTATTGAATGGGAGTGGGGAGAGTAAACAGCCTTGTCTTGTTCCTGATTTTAGAGAAAATACTTTTAGTTTTTCTCCATTCAGGATAATGTCAGCTTTGGGTCTGTCATAGATGACCTTTACAATGTTGAGGTGAGATTGTTCAATCCCTAGCCTCTCTAGCATTTTTAAGGTGAATGGTGCTGGATTTCATCAAAGACCTTTTCTGCATCTATTCAGATGATCATGTTATTATTCTTATCTTTAATTCTGTTTAAGTGGTGAATCACATTTTTTGAATTGCATATGTTGAACCAACGTCGCATCCTGGATTGCAAACCACTTGATCATAGTGTATTATTATTTTTTTGATGTGTTTTTGGATGCAGTTTGCTAAAATTTCATTAAGAATTTTTGCATCTATGCTCATCACGATATCAGCATCTTTACTTGATGCATCTTTGTTAGTTTTGGTGTCAGGGTTATATTGGCCTCATACAGTTTATTTGGAAGTGCTCCATCCCATTCAATTTCATGGAGTAATTTGAGGAAGACTGATGTTAGTTCTTCTGTAAAGATTTGGTAGAACTCAGCTGAGAATCCATCTAGTCCTGGGTTTTTCTTTTTTGAAAGGCTTTTAATTGCTGTTTCCATTGCATTTCTTGATATTGGTCTGTTTTGGTTTTCTATGTCTTCCTGATTCAATTTAGGCAGGTCATTATATGTCTAGAAAATTGTCAATGTCTTCCAGATTTTCCAGCTTATTGGAGCATAAATTTTCAAAATAGGTTCTGATAATCCTCTGGATTTCAGAAGGGTCTGTGGGTCTTTTTCATCTCTAATCTTGTTGGTTTGGGGTCTTCTCTCTCAGTTAGTTTGGCTAAGGGTTTATCAGTCTTAATTATCTTTTCAAAGAATCAACTGGGTATTGTTTTCTTATTCTCAATTTCATTGGTTTTGGCTCTGATATTAATTATTTTCTGTCTTCTATTGGTTTGGAATTAGTTCTTTTTCTAAGCCTTGAGGCAGACGATAAGCTTATTTATCTGGGATCTATTTTTTTTAAATGTACTCAGTGCTATAATTTTTCCTCTTAGAACTGCTTTCATACTGTCCCAGAGATTGTGGCATGTGGTATCTTTGTTCTTGTTCATTTCTAAGAATTTCTTGATTTCCACTCTCATTTCTTCTTTGATCCACTCTTCATCTAAGAGAATATTTTTCAATCTTCATTTGTTTGTGTGGTTTTATTATTTTTTTTGTTATTGATTTCTAGTTTCTTTCTATTATAATCTGAAAAAAATGCATGGAATTATATTGCTTTTTTTGGTATTTGCTAAGATTTGCTTTGTGGCCTAGAATATGGTATATTTTGGAAAAAGTTCCATGTGCTACTATGAAGAAGATAAATTCAGCTGTTTTGGGGGTGAAATATTGTGTCTATTAGGTTCATTTGATTTATGGTATTACTCAGGTTGGATATATCTTTATTGATTTTATGTTTTGATGACCTGCCTACTGGTGATAAGAGTGTGTTGAAATCATACAGTATTATTGTATTGGGGTCTTTATGGGATTTTATGTCATGGAATATTTTTTTAAAAATATAATTGGATGTGCTAGCATTTGGGGCATAAATGTTTATGATTATTTATATTTTGTTGGATTGTTTCCCTTACCAGGATGTAGTAGCATTCTTATAGTGTCTTTTGATTCACAAAAGTTAAATATTTTAATGAAATATAATTTGTCTATTTTTTTTCTTTAGGTTATTTGTGTTTTTGATGTCATATCCAAGAAACCATTGCCAAATCCAAGATGAAGAAGATTCATACTTATGTTTCTTTGTAAGAATGTTATGGTTTTAGCCACTGGAATTTAGGTCTTTGAAGTACTTTGAGTTATTTTTTGAGTACAGTATGAGGTGTGGCCCATACCATATAGATATACAGTTGTCTCAGTACCATGTATTAAAAAGACTGTTCTTTCTCCATGGAATGGTGTTTGTATCCTTGTTGAAAATAAATAGAACATAGATATATGGATTTATTTCTGGATTCTCAGTTACATAACATTGATTTACAAGTCTATCTTTTTTGCCAGTATCATACTGCCTTAATTACTGTAGCTTTATGATGTTTTGAAATCAAAAAGTATGATGTCTACAACTTTGTTCTTTATTTACTTTGTTTTGTCTATCCTAAACCTTTTACATTTCTATATGAATTCTAGGATAAGATTGTCCAATTTGGGAAGCCCTGTCTTCTTAACAATATTAAGTCTTCCAATCCATGAACATGGGATGTTTTTCCATTTATTTAGGTTTTTAATATTTTTCAACAATGTTTTGTCATTTTTAGTGTACACTTTTTTTTTTTTTTTTGCTTCTTTGGTTAAGCTTCTCCCCCATTGCCTTATTCTTCTTGGTTCTATTGTATGTGGAATTACTTTCTTTCATTTTCCTGATAATTCTTTGGTAGAATATAGAACCAATTTATTTATGTATATGGATCTTGAATACTACATCTTTCCTAAAGTTATTTATCAGTTTTAAGAGTGCATGTGTGTGTATGTTTATTATTTAGGGTTCTCTATATATAAGATCATTCTATCTGCAAATAGAAATATTTTTATATCTTACTTTCCAACATGGATGCCTTTACTTTTTTCCTTGCCTAATTTTTCTAGCTATAATCTCCAGCAAAATGTTGAGAAGTAGTGACGAAGGCAGATATCCTTGTCTTGTTCCTGACTTTAGAGTCCACATTTATGTTTTAGAAAATGAATTCTGTAGTTAAAAACACTTCCATAAAGAAAATGTCAAGTCCTATATGGTTTAATTGGTTAATCACATCAATTTTGAGAAAAAAATTTTATATCAATTCTATATAGACTCTCTCAGAACACAGAAAATGAAGAAATATTTCTTGTTTACTTTTATGTGGCAAGTAGTACCTCGATACCAGAACCAAAGACATGATAGGCAGCCCAATATCCCACATCAACAGAAAGCAAAATCCCTTAACAAAATATCACAAACCGAATTCTGGCAATATATGGAAAAATTAATACATCCTAAGTGGAGTTTCTCTCTATAATGCAAGGTTGTTTTAGCATTCAAAAAATCAATGTATTTCCCCATCTCACTAGACTAAATCAGAAAAAAAGTGGTCATTTAAATAGATATGGAAAAGGCATTAGAGAAAATTGAGCACTCATTCATGATTAAGAAAAATAAAATGCCAACGATGAAAATGAAAATCAGTAAACTAGGAATAGAAGAGAACGTCCACAACCTGAGAAAAAACAGCTAACATCATACTTGGTGGTAAAAAGCAGTACGTTTTCCTCTAAGTTTGGAAACAAGGCAAAGATTTCCTTTTTTTTTTTTTTACTTCTTTTGAACAATGTCCTAGTCAGCACAAAGAGACAATAAAAAGAAATAAAATGCTTCCAAATTGGAAAGAGAAAAAGTTAAGCTACCTTTATTTTCACAAATTATATGATCATCTCTCTAAGTAGAAAATTCTAATAGAGTATCAAAAAAGCTACTAGGATTGACTGGTGAGGTTGGCATGGTAACAAGGTTCAAGGTTAATATACAAAACTCAGTTTTATTTCTGTATACTGGAAAAGAATAATTGGAAATTCAAATTTAAAAGTACCATTTAAATAGTATGAAAATATGAAATAGTTTGGGATAAACTTTAAAAAAATTACAATTCCTGTACACTAAAGCTAGAAATTATTGCTCAGAAAAATTGAAAAATGACCTAAATAAACAGAACTATGACATGCTCATGAATCAGGAGACTTATCAGTGTTGAAATAATTTACTGCATTTTCAACCCAAATTGGAGAAATTGACAGGCCCACTCTAAAATTCACATGGAAATACAAAGAATTTTGAAGGAAAACAAATAGAGATTTTATTGTAGCAAATTTCAAAGTGTCCTAACAAGCTGCAATAAGCAAGGCGATGGGGCATTGGCACATTTATAGGTATTTAATTCAATGCAATAGAATAGAGAGCCCACAAATACCCCCAAATCTATAACTAACCCAAGAATAGTCGGTTGATTCTTGGCAATGTTACCAAGGTAATCCAAGGGCAAAAGAATTCTCTCTTCAACAAATGATATTAAACAATTTGATATCCATGGGCAACAAGAAAAAGAATCTAAACCCCCTACCTCATAACACAAACACACATACATATGTGTGCTTGCACAGACAGAATTAGTTCAAGATGAATCATGGACTAGAATCTGAGAACAGACTCTAAACGTCAATGACAAAACATAGGATATTTAGAGATTTCTTAAATCTCTTGATTTTATAAAAGTAAAAACCACAAAATAAAAAATTAACAAAGTGGACGTCATTAAAATTTAAACAAAAGAAATTTATTGATTGGAAAGATGTGTGGAATATTTAAAATACTTGTATTCTGGGTACATAACAAATTCTTACAACTAAATCATAAGATGATAAACAATTCAATAGTCTCTTCCTCAGAGATAGAAAAAAAATGTGAAACACATGAAAAGATGTTCCACATTCCTAGTCATCTGAGAAATTCAAAAGAAATCCAATAAAATACTACTACGTGCTGGAATGGCTAAAATGAGAAAGTCTGACAAAGTCAAATGTTGACAAGGATGTGGGACTCTCATACACTGCTGGAGGGAGGGTAAGATGGTACCACGACTTTGTAATGGCAGTTTTTACCTGTAAAGTTAAGGATATCCCTGACATGACCTAGGAATTTCACTCTTAGATATTTATCCAAGTGAAATGAAGACAAATGTTCATACAAAGAACTTACTTGAATGTTCATAACACTTTTATTCATAATAGGCAACTAGAAACAACTTATATATACATCAAATGGCACATGGATAAACAGATTGTGGTATATCCATACAATGGAATACTAGTCAACAATAGAAAGGAATCAATTACCCATACATGACATGGATGCATTCCAAGAGCACTATGCTAAAGAACTCAGTCAGAAATGAATACATTTATATGAAATTCCAGAAAGGTTGACACTACAATGTCAAAAAAGTGACCAGTGGTTACCAGGGGCTGGAGTTGGAGGGGATGTAAACCACCAAGGAATGTGATCAGGAAGATGGAAATATTCCAAATGTGAACTGTAGTTGGGTTTCAAAGTCTATATATTTGTCAAAACCCATCAAACAATGCACTTAAAATTGGTGCATCTTACTGTATGTAAATTATATCTCAACAAAGCAAATCAACTCTCCAGGTAATTCTTAGGTACAGCCAGGGTAGAGACCACTGATCCAGACTGACTCTCCATTGGCCAGAAAACACTAAGGTCTGTGGAGAGGAAGCACTCGGGTGTACTGAGCCAGTGTCTACCGGCAAGTGGGTGAAAGCCTGGTGAACAGCAATGACCAAGGGAGGCTATGGCCCGTCAGATCCTGGAAACCACGGCTTCTTGCACCCAGAATACATCCCCTGCATCAGGTTAAGGAGGATTGGGAAATTAACTCTCCATGGGGGTAGGGTAGGGACAGAGGTCAGAGCAGCCGCTGTGACAATCTGCGACCCCCCTCAGGGCAGGCGGGGGCGAGTTCAGTCACCTGAGCTTGACCCCCTTCCAACTTCCCCACTAAGCCTCGGGTACCCAGGCTTGGCAAGCTGGGGTGGACGGAGAGGAGGAGGGCTGCCTGCCTCAGAGGGCTGCCCACACATCCACTGCTTTAGCATCAGCTCGGGGCTTGTTGGAAATGTGACTCTCGGGCCCCACCCAGAACTACAGGGTGGAGCTCTACTTAGAAGCCTGAGAAGTTACACCAGCGGAGGACTTTTAAAAACTGGGATGGTGGGCGGCAGAGGGAGCAGGGATAGGGACCAAGTCTGATTCCCAGAGGCGGAAAGCCAAAAGGAGAAGGACGCTGGACCAGGGGGTGTAAAGAGCAGGGCACGGTGAGTGGGCTACTTCCCTCTCCTGAGCTTTAGTGGTCCCCTCTTTAAAATGGGGACAAGGAGAACCTGTTTAGCTAACACATAGAGAAAGAAAGACAAAATAAAAAAAGCGGGTGGCAGCTGGCACACACCATCACCTCTCTCTGCCCGCTTCTCCTTGCCCCGTGGCCTGCAGTTCCATTCCGGGCCCACACAGCTCCCAGGCTCCCAGGGTGGGCCCAGACCCATGGTCAGGCTCAGCAGATCCTCAGGAGCTGTTTGAGGGTTTCTGGACATCTGGTCCCCCTCGGCAATTTCTTGCCTTCTTGGTTCCTGAAGGTGGAAGAGGGCAAGTGAGGGCAAGGAGAGCTTGCAAGAGGCTGTTCTGGGTGCACATTCCTGGGGCTTTGCACCCGCAGGCATCAGGGACCCCTGAATATCTTGGGACGCCAAATAATTTGTTTGTGGGGCAGCTGCCTCTATCCTACTCATGGGCATGGGATGGTTCCAGGGAAGAAGAGCCTCTGCGACTCTAGCTTCCCCTGAGGAAAGAGGAGGAGAGCAGCCGCCCTGGAGCCCGGGAGCTGGGTGC
This sequence comes from Callospermophilus lateralis, assembly GCF_048772815.1. Classification (NCBI taxonomy): domain Eukaryota; kingdom Metazoa; phylum Chordata; class Mammalia; order Rodentia; family Sciuridae; genus Callospermophilus; species Callospermophilus lateralis. The sequence continues at coordinate 43,212,818 of NC_135319.1, read as the reverse complement.
TGCAGGCCCCTGCCAGGCGTGGGCGGCCAGGCCCTCACTCCTGCAGCAGGGAGGGCTGGTCCCACAGTGCACAGCCTGCCTGTCACCCCCCAGCCCCTCTGGGTCCCCACATGCCGTGCGACCCCCTGATGTGTGTAGTCACCGTCTTGGTGTTCGCTTCCCTCCCTCGGCGGATCCTGCAATGGCACGTATTTTTTGCATCTCTAACATCGAGTTAACAGGCCTGGCATTCATTTTGACCCCCTGGCACCAACTGCTATTTCTGGACTGCCTGGGGACGCCCCTGGCACGAGCTGCACTCATTCTGGCCCAGGGCACGTGTGTGCTCACTCAGCAAGCACCGGATGAGGGCTCAAGAGTCGCTTCTAGTTGTTCCCTTTCCTTACATAACAGGCAATGCCCCCCGCCCCCTGCTTTTGCAAGGCCCCACTGGGCATTTGGGGGTGGATTTCGGCTGGCTGTGCTGTTCTTGGCGGTAAGAGGCCTAATCTTCCTTTTAAGCCTAACACGGCCGGGATAGAACCGAACCAGGTCCTGTCTTAGTGTGGCACCATATCCGCTCACTCAGGCCAAGAAACTCCAGCACCATCCTCGGGTCTCCGCTTTCCTTCTCCCCGCATATCCAGTGCTGCCGGCTCCCAGCAAATCCCATGTTACCAAACCCCGCGATCTGCATGAGCGCCCCGTGGTGGTTGTGATGGATCAAGACCAACATGGTGGCTTAAAACAACAGAAATTCGCCCTTCCAAAGTTTTGGAGGCCAGAAGTCTGAAATCACTGTGCTGCAACCAAGGTGTCAGGAGGGTCACTCCAGGGGAGTGCCTCCCACACCTGCCGGCTCCGGGCAATACCTGGGCTGGTGAATGCACCACTTCAACCCCATCTTCTGCAGTGGCCACATGGCCGCCTCCTCTCCCATCTGTGTCAAGTGTCCCTCCACCTTCCCATCAGGAGGACACATGCGACTGCAATCAGGGCCCACTCCCATAACCCAGAGCACTCTCCCTGTCTCAAGGTCTTGAATTTACTCTCAACTGCAACCCCCTCCCACCTTCGCCATGTAAAGCAATATTTGGAGGACCCAGGGATGGGGCCTGGGTGTCTCCCAGGGCCACTCCTTAGCGAGCCTCCACACTATCCCACTCAGCCCGTGGCTCCAAAGCTCCCCTCTCTCGGTTTCCACTCACCTCCTCCTCCACCAGTCATTAGGTTGGGACCCCACAGCATAGTCTCTGCCACTCCCTCAGTTGCTCAGACTGAAGACCCGTGAGTCACTCTCGATTCCACTGGGCCCTCCCCTGGTGCCATCACCAAATATGGCCCCAGTCATTGTCTGGAGGGAAACAGACTAAACAGAAAACTTTCCAAGATACAAGTTTAGTTGTGATGCTAGGCCTCCTACACTCCCAAAGCCTCTCAGCCACTCCTCAGCATTCTCCTGTTGAGGAGGAAACTCCTTCTAGACCGACAAGGGTTTGAGGTATCTATTCCCCCTGGCCCTCCAGCTCCCTTCCACCCTCCCTTCCACCCCCTTCCCTCCCGCTCTGGAATTTCTCCTCCTCTGGCCGCTGCTCCCTCTTCCCGGGCTCTCTTCCCTCCCCTCTCCCCAGGGTTCTGGCTTTTCCCTCACCTCTCAGCTCACACACCCCACTGTGAATTCTTCGGTCACAACTTTGGGTCACTTTCCCGCTCTGAAATGTTGGTTATGGTTGGAACTTTTTATTTTATTATTTGATTAGCGTTGGTCTCCTTCAGTAGATGTCCAGTCCTAAGAGGAGAGAGATGGCCAGTGTTCTTGCTCCCTGGTTTTCCTCAAGGCCTGGCACCCAGGGCGAGTGTTGATGTTTACTGAGTGAACAAATGAATACATAAATATTCCACAGTGCTTGAGGTAAGCACGGTGCCATGTTTCTTTATGCTTCCTAAGTCAAATTAGATCCAGCTTTAGCATCCACCCAATAATATCAATAACTTTCCAAGTTTCCTCTCATCTTGGGCTGAACACACGCCTCAGGACCACAAGGGTCCTGAAAGGTAGGGTGGGCCCCGTGGCTTGCCACAGGTGGGGAGTCATCTGCACCGTCCCTCCTTGTCAGTCTTGGCGGAGTGAACAGCCCCTTCAAGGCTGGTGACTCTACGGAGACTCCCTCCTTTTCCTGATGGCTGGGCCACAAAGATCTTCAACTTGTCCGGCAGTCACCAGCCATCACAACCCCCGCCACACACACACCAGCCCCTCTGAGGCTCAGTCCTCATGCCCCCCCATTCCTGGGAGGCTGACCGACGGTTCTCATCACAATACCAGGCAGGTGCACGCTCTTCTGCCCTTCTCCCTTCCAACACACCTTCCTCCCACCCCCCTTTTCCTTATCAAAGGGCTTGATGCCTAAACCTGGAGCCAAGGGGTCCTCTCTGTGCCTAGGGAAGCTGAGTAGGACAGAAGCCCAGTGGCTAGTGTGGCTACTTTCCCGTCCCGCGTGGTGTTGGGGTAACCCTTCACTCATCCTCTCCTAAGCACGGGCAAAATAACATTAAGTTCAACAATATCGACTTCCTGATGACTCAGCGGTTACATTTGCATTTGATTGCAAGTGGTTCACAGATCCCTTCAAGGCCCTCTGTGCTCCATGAATGAATGAGTCTTTGCTCCTCGCTAGGTGTATCGCTGTCCGTGGTGCTGAAGCATCCTTGGGCTCCAAGAGAAGGTGGTTGCTGTTGTTTACTCCTTGTGCCGTGTTTCCTAGGATTCACGCTTTTGATTATTTAGTTTTTAAAATGGATTTAAAAAAAAAAAAAAACAGATGCAGAAGTAATAGAATCAGGCCTCTCACTTCCCAAGTCTCACTTGTTGTCTTATTAATAGTATGCTCACATTTCCAAAGATCAAAATTTCCCTTCTGAGAAGCGAGGGGCCGGCTGTCCCACCCATCTGCACCCTGTTTATAAGCATCAGTGCGTCTTGGAGAGATGCTGAGCCTTGGATGAGGGCGGCAGTGTCTGCCTGGCCAGTGTGAAGCATGGGTGGCTTCATTCATAGTTTTTTAGCAAAATGCTGAGTGTGTCCTTTCCGCTTGGTCGCCTGCTCTAGAGCCTCGGAGACAGACATCTTCACTCCTGCACCCGTCTCACCCCACAGCCTGCAAGCCGCCAAGCCTGGCTCAGAGGTGTGTTCACTCACTTCCTCCCCCCACCGAGAGCGGGCTGAAGCCCTGTGCGCATCACCGTCATGGGCAGTGCTGGGTTGTGCCGCTGTTCTCGATCCAGTCCACACGCCATCCTGCCCGTTGCCCCTCCCCTGTGGTCTTTGGTCACACAGTCACCTCTGAACCACAGTGGCAGCTTCTCATAGGTCTCCCTGCCCCCCTAGCACACCTGCCAGTTGGTCTCCACGTGAGTCAGATGCTCCCCTGAGTTCAAGTGTCAAGTTCAACTCCCTTGCGTGGCCCTTGCCAACCAGCCATGCTCGGTCCCTTCTATATACTGTGCCTCCTGCCTTCACTACCTTCCCACCCACGTCTGGCTAAGTCCTCCCAGTCTCCAGGCCCAGGTCCAATGGCCTCTCTTCTCTGGAGCCTTTACTGACCCTTTGGGCCTCCACAGGTCCTCAACCCTACACCACACAGCTCCTGGGTCTTCCTCTCTCTGCTCCCAGGAAGGCTTAGGCAGCCCCATCTGTCTGTCCTAGACACTTCCCACCAGGCCTACAAATAATAGATGCTCAATAAGAAATTGCTGGACGGGTAGCTGGTGGGCAGACTTTGGCTTATCATCTGAGCCTCCCTCGGAGGTCAACCTCTCCCATGTCTATCCACCAACTGCACTGGAAACTTCTAGCCTTGTTGCCTCTCACTGAAACTTTCCTTCATTTCTCTAGGAGCTGATAGCAGCTGTCAGTCACCTCTTATCCCTTGACTTCTGAAGCCTGTGTCTGAATCACCTCCTGATGCAGTGAGGTTTCTCTCTCTGCATAACAGGATCCCAACCCCTTTCGCCTTCTCATAGATTCTCTAATTCCAGAGCTTTGTTTGGCTTTCACAGAGGAGTCTTTGGCCAGGGAGAGTGAGACACCTGTACAGTTAACAGAAGCTGCGACCGTCCTCCCCCAGGCCAGCACTCAGAGCCCTCCACCTCCCTTCACCTGGCATTTGACAGCTGAGATCTCCCAGCATCTGCCCACCCCTCAGCCTGTCTAAAAGACTCCCTGAGTCATGCTTGGAACTAGGAAATTAAGCGAATATTTACCTTCATGCGTAGAGAGGAAGAGCATTTCAATCTCCCTCGGTTGAAAACGAGCCCCAGTATTCCCTGTAGGCGCATCTTATCTCCAGCTGTACCACTTGAGCCTGGAAGGTTCTTTGCCCTGGTGCAGCGGGAAGGCAAGGATCCGAGGAGCCACCAATGAGAATGGGAGGCACACAGACATGGGGGCTGGCTTCCAGGGCTTCTGCTGTGTGTCTGAGGGGAGGGGGTGTCCAAGTGTTCTGAGTCTGGGGTCTGGGATGGCGACTCTGGATGGGCGTTGGTGCTGGATTCACCTGGCTGGAGTGGAGGGAGGAGGGGTGGCCGGTGCAGCAGGGGCAGCTCCAGGAGTGAGAGGAGGGAAGGTGTCCAAAAACCAGGGGAGGGTGGCGAGGAGGGCTCCACATTCCAGTGTGTGTATAGAGAATGGGGGCTCTGGCTGCGGGGTCGGCTTCCGGTGTAGGTATGGGGGCGTGTGTTGGGGAGTGGATTTCTAGATGGGGACCATCTGTGGGGAGGGAGGAATTCCAGGTGTGCCGAAGAGGGTGCAAGGGGGTGTGTGTAGGAGCAAGGAGCTTTGGGGTCACGTAGACCAGGAAGCAGGCTGGCGGCAGCGTGAAATACGGGAACAGGCAACCGCTAAGGCAGGACAGAGTCTGCTGGCCCTGAGAGCATGAGGTCATCCAGGGCCAGCTGTCTGTCCACATTTCCCCCGATGCTCATCCAAGGCTCTGCAAACCCAGGGACCCTTCAACCTCGCAGTTGGACTCCAGGCAGTCTCTTGGCTGATACTGTGTGTACTGACAAGGAGCTGCTCACTTTGGGGGTATGGAGTTGTTTTAGTCAGCTTTTTGCTGCTGAGACTAAAAGACCTGACAAGAACAATTTTAGAGAAGAAGTTTATTGGAGGGCTCACGGTTTCAGAGGTCTCAGTCCACAGACAGCAGCCTCCATTCCTCGAGGCTCGAGGTGAGGCAGAACATCCTGGTGGAAGAGTGTGGCAGAGGGAAGCAGCTCACATGACGATCAGAAGCAGAGAGAGACTCCACGGGCCAGATACAAAATACATCCCCCAAAGCCACGCCCCAATGCCCACCTCCTCCAGCCACACCCCACCCGCCTCCAGTTACCACCCATTAATTCACCATCTGGGCTAAGGCTCTCCTACCCCAGTCATTTCTCCTCTAAACACTTGAGCTTTTGGGGGACACCTCACCTCTAAACCATAATAAGAGTGAATCATTCCCAGGATGTATTCCAGGAATTCAGGCAAATAAGATGACCCCCAGGAGGCAACAGTGACTCAAGGGAGCCAGGTAGGAGCTGCACGTGTCCAGGGAACATGGCTAGTGGGGCTGGCGGGGCACAGAGAGCCTGAGGACTAGAGACGGTGACTTCTCTGTAAGTGGGCAAGTGGAACCCGGGAGTGGACAACTGAGGGTATCAAGACCAAAACCCCCTAAACCAAACAGTGGGCCACCCTCTTGAGAGCCAGGAGAGCAGCAGGTGCTCTGGCTGACTCAGCCTTGACAAGGTCCAGCTGAAGTAGAAGGAAACCCCTTTTGAGCCCAGGTGAGGGTCTTCCAAGGATCACAGGGGAGCTGTTTCTGGAGGGGCGCTGCTCACCTTCCAGTGAAGGAGCTGAGGGGTAGCGGGATCAGTGCGTACTTTGCTTGCTAGAGGCCTCATCCCGAGACACGACCCATCCCCAGCTCCCTCCCAGGCTGGTCTTGCTTTGTGTCCAGCCCTGTCAACCCCCAGCCCACTACCAGCGTGTCTAGCCTGCGTCTCTGAGCTGCCCTGGCTCTGCCTGCTTCCTGTAGAATCTGGTCCCTTGGGGTATGACCCCCCTCCTGCCTCCCAGGGTCCCCTAATCCCCTTTCATCCACCTCTGGGCCTCTGGCGAGGTGGGCAGAGGCGGGTCCTGGCTCCCCAGCGCCCATTGTCTGTGCTCCTTGAGACGGTTAAAGGGATTAGGGCGGGGGCTGGGCCAGGCAGCCTTCAGGGACGCGTGTGCAGTGGGCGAGAAGATGAGATTCCTCTTGCTTCCATCTTGCTTGTCCAGAGGGTTGGCGAGGGCGAGATAGACCGAGTGGCTAGGGGGGCATCCAATTAATTCCAATTTAAACCCAATTTGGTCTCCCGTATAATTAGAACAGCAGGCGTGTTTAACAGTGGATTATCTCTCCCCGGCAGTTGTTTTCCGTCACTCTTGCTCTGCACTGGGTCTTCCTGGTCCACCCACCCAGGCAGGGGATGTGCAACTGGAGGGCGGGGCAGGTCCTCGGATGTGGGGACGCCGGAGGAGGAGTGTCTGCAGAAGCTCATGCCCAGCTTAGCCCAGGTCTTGCCTAAGACAGTCCCCGGCCTGTGCCTCCATTTCTCTGTCCACATCAGCAATATTCTGTATTCTGGCAGCCACCAGTGAGGAGAGGGAAGACGCGGATGGTGGATCTGGAAGGTGAGGCCGTGAAGGCTCCGAGAAAAGTGGAAGACATGTGCACTGCTGTGCAACCCTGGGTGAATACCTGACCTTTCTGTTCTTCACCTGCACCTGTCAAATGGGGATGATGAAAATGGTCATCATAATAGAAAATCTCATTAATCATCAGCCTCAGGTCTTAAGCAATTTCAAACGAACTCTCACACCATGGAGGCCCTTTGGGGACACACCAGTCGAAACCACAGTCAGAAAACCTAGTACCTAGTGTGCTTCACCTTGGCTCTGCAGGGGCTCAGACATGGTTCTGAGGGTTCCAGAGCCTTGGTGGGAAAATGAACTTCCCCGGCCACGGCAGAGTTGGCACGACTGAGTTTGGGTTGATAACTCAGTGGTCTCTCTGGGTGGCTATCACTCCCTGTTCAGACTGTGCGGGGTCTTTGTAGTGTGGTAGGAAGTATTCCTATCCATGTTTTGTTGGTCTTGAGCCCCCCCCCCCGCCCATTCTTCCAGGGGACAAGGCAGTTCCCATCGCTCTTCCTATTAGCAGGTAAGGAGACTGACGCTCGGAGAGGAAGACAGCTTGTTCTTTAGAGGCAGAGAAAGCTCACAGTCCTGAGCCCTGAGTCCAGCCTTGCCTGAAGCCCACCTCCCATTTTGCAGATGACACACCCCAGACCCCCAACTCCAGCCCTGGACCCCTGGTCTGTGGCTACTTCCTGGGGCTGGGTCTCTGTCCATATATGACCCCCCAGGACCACACGCGCACTCGTACACATACAGGTCCCTAGGCCAAACATCTGGGAATGTCTGGTTTCACAACTGAACACAAAGGAAAGCCAAGTACCTGACTGCAGAGCAACCAACGTGTCCTCAGCAAAGTGGATCCAGAATCTGCCAGGAGGGGCCTCTCCCCACCCGTCACCACCAGGTCACCATCCTGCCTCCATTGTCCCCACAGAGGGGTCAGCTGAGGCTCTTCAGCTACAGTGTGGTGCACGGCATTTCCCAGGCAGTCTGGCCTGAAGAGTTTGGGCCCCTGTTTCTGACCCATCCTCTGAAACTTTCGTGCCCGGAAGCATCAGAGAGCCACTGGAACAAGGCAGAAGGATCCGGGGGGAGGCCTGAGGTCTCCTGCCTGTGCTCAGCCCGCCTGTCACTCTGAGACACTGTCACGTGCCTAGGAAAGTTACTGCTTAGAGCTCACAGGAGCTTCTCCAGCCAACTCCTGCACCACACCATGGAGAATGTGGATTTCAGAGGAGGGATGCCCGGGAGGAAGACAGGGACTTAACCTGCCACACCCTCCTGAGGCTGGGAAAATAAGGCTCTTACCTAAAAGGGTTTTGTGTCCTGAGGAAATTGCATTAGCAGCAGGTAGCTTATTTCTATACATGAATATACGTATGAATACACACACACACACACACACACACACACGGGCTTTGTGATATTTGTGTGAACTTAACACCCAGCATGAAAGCTTAAAGCTGATGAATGAATTTTAGTTAGCAGGGCAACCCTTATTCCCGATTTATTACTTCATCAGGGACTCACGCAGGCTGGGGGCCGGAGAGCTGTTGGGAGTGAGAGTTGGCGACGCAGGTACCAGTTGAGTTATGAGTCACAGTTTATGAACCATTCTGTTCTGTGGATTCCAGGGATATTTATTGCCATCTGACCACTTGTATTTCCAGACTTGGTTTCACAAATGGAGAGAATGGGACCTTAAAAGTGTCCTTTCGAGCCAGGCACAGTGGCACATACCTGTAGTTCCAGCTACTTGGGAGGTTGAGGCAGGAGGATCATAAATTCAAAGGCCAGCCTGGGTAACTTAGTGAAATGCTGTTGCAAAATTTTTAAAAATATTTTAAAGGATGGGGGTGTAGCTCAGTGACAGAGCACCCCTGTATTCAATCCTCAGTACTACCAAAAAAAAAATTGTCCTCTCTGGGCCTCACCTGGGGCTGGGCTGGTAGCTGCAGAGAGGTCAGCCTGCAGACCTGGGGATGGATGGACGCCCATCCCAAGTGCTCCCCACAGTGGCACCCAAGAAGTCAATCCATTTTGTTGGAGAAGACAAGGGTAAAGACCTCATCCTATTTTTTTTTTTTTTTTAGAGAGAGAGAATTTTTAAATATTTATTTTTCAGTTTTCAGTGGACACAACATCTTTATTTTATTTTATATGGTGCTGAGGATCGAACCCAGCTTGTTACCGCTTGAGCCACATCCCCAGCCCAAGACTTCATCCTATTTTTAAAAGTAGGATCCAAAAGGGTGAGACAGATCCACCATTTACTAATGTCCTACGAGGTACCAGTCACCATGCATGCACTTTCCTCACAATGAGCCCGAGAGAAGGATGATCTCCGCCCACCAGTGACAGCTGGGGAGTTGAGGCCCAGAGAGAGGGGTGAGTTTATTTCTAATGACCCGACCTGATGGCTAGCAGTGTGGGCTTTGGAGCCAGACTGACACCAAGGTTCCAGTAACGCACATGACCCTGGGACCTCAGCTTGTCCCCCACAGACGCTGCAGAACCCAGTGAGGACTGGAGTCTTCAGGGGCAGCCAGTCCTGGCCATTCCACTATCAAATAATTTGGGGCTCCCTGGTCCAATCACAGTTGCACAGGTTCCTCTCCTGCAGACCATCTCAGAGCCTTTACTGTGCCTTTTCCTAAAGGATCACATTGTGGTCCTTTAAGAAAGGTCTGGTTTAGAGTGTTTCTTATTAACCAGAAGAGCTCTGGGGGAAGGGACCCTGGGAACATGAACAGTATTAGGAAACCATTCTGGTGGACGGGGCTGCTTCTTGGCATCAGGTAGAATCTCTGCTTTCTACATCACTTGCTGTGACCTTGGAAGTCCCACTTGACCTTAGAGCATCCCTTGGGTATACCAGGGCCAGTTAGAGCAGAGGACAAAGGCTGCTAGGCAGAAAAGGGAGGGGGGTCAGGGTCACTGGCAGGCTGAAGGGCAAATATCTTGGGCACAGCTGGGGTGGACCTCCGTGTGCCCTCGGCCAGCACCTGGCCCTCTCTGGGCCTCCGTTTCTGCATCTCTCAGGTCTGAGGGTCTTGGAGGATCCTCCGGTTCAGGCTTTGTGCACCAGGGCATCTGCAGGGCAGGAGGGGTGACTTCTCTGGGACTCTGCTCTACTCCTCTGGTCCCCGCTGAAGCCCCCACCCCAGGGAGGATGATAAAGGAGTCAAGAGGCGGCCCAGGCTTAATGTAGCGGGAGTGAGTAAATAATTGATGCCTGAGGAGATACGATCTGTCTCTGAGGGAAGGGGAGGGCTGAGGCTGGAGCAGGAGACTCTGGAGGCCACATGGACCTCCCGGGGGACCTTGTCAGGCCCTGCCCAGTAAGACCTGAGGATGCGCCTCTGGGGACAGAGCCCTGCCTGCACTGTCCGTGAGGGGGGTGATCTAGATCCCACGGAGGGAATGTTGGGGCTTGCTCTACTCTGGACCTCAGGGCCTGAGGGGGTGCAGCCTGACCCCACCCAGCAGAGAGATTCCTCAGGTTGGGCGGTCCTGGCCCAGTGTCACCAGAACACGGACAGCGGGAAGCTTGTGTGTTCAGGGACCCCTGGGGAGGCTGGCCTGGCGCTCTCAGGACGTCCCTGATGGCTAGCCATCAGGGCCAAGGCCTGGTCCTGGCTCAGGGACGCGGAGGCCTGGCTAGCTGTGAGCATGAGATAGACCACGTCCGGGGAGCAGAGGTTGGCCGGGTCTGTTTCAAAGACTGTGGCTGTTTGGTCTGTTGCTTTGGGGCCTGTGGGGAGGCAGGGCAAGGTGGTGGGAGCATGTGGCAGAGGAACAGTTCCATCCTGGGGGCTGGGCAGCCAAGAGGGAGAGGGAAAGAGGAAGGATCCAGAGCTCCAGTTCCATGCCCTAGGGCACACCCCAATGTCCCGATTCCCCTCCACCCAGGGGTGGCCTTCATCCATGAGAGGCCAAGATGGCGAAGTGGACATCCCGGCTCCCTTGCTCCTCGGTCCGTCGCAGGTCCTCTCAGCGCCCTGGCAGTAGCCTTCTCCCTGCGCCTCTGTCCCCACCGCCCACTCCCCTTCCTCATAGCACCTCCTGGGACTGTCTCCTAACAAACCTCTTGCCCCCAAATCTTTGTTCCAGAGCCTGTTTGGGGGGGATCCTACAGAGGTGAGACTGATCTGTGTCCAAGACTTGAGCCTCATTCCTAAAGGACCCGGTGACTCCTCGTCCCAGCCTCTGTGGCCACCGAGTCCCTGGTTCCGCCTTCCTCTCTGCTCCTTGACCTTGCTCAGTGTCGGGGCCCCGGGAAACGGCAGCAAAATGTGGGCCCTGAGGGACTGGAGGCCAGGTACCAGGGAGGGTCCACTAAGGGCCACAGCCCCCCGGCCGCCTTGAGCGGGTCGGGCGGCATCACGGCCACGGTGGAGCCGACATAGGCTGGCTGATGGCAGAGGCCCGTGTGGGGCTGGAGGAGGAGGAGGAGGAGCAATCAGCTGCAGCGTGACAGCCAAGACAGGGCTGCTAAGTGGGCCCATTAGAGGGCATTAGTGACCCGGCAGGGTGGTGGCTGTGCTGAGACCGTGGCTCTGACTGGCCGGCTGACGGGCTTGGCGCTGCTGGGGCTGGGGCTGGGGGTGACCTGAGACCCGTCAGGGATCGTGGACCCCAAGGTAAGAGTTGCTTTAAAAGGGGGTACCCTTCTCCTGCAGCCGCAGCCCCCTGTGGGGTGCCCACCTGTGGCTGCTCAGAGTGCACTTGCAAAATGACATGGCCCAGCTGACAGAGATGATGGCTTTAATGGGGCCCTGGGCGTAGAGCACTTAACGCCTCTCCCAGCGCCCTGTCCTAGCCATTAGGTCATTAGCGCAGGCCTCTGAGGGCCTGTTTCACAGCAGGGAGGGGTGGGGGGACAGTCGGGTGACATGTTAAAGGTTAACCAGGGAGTCGATGAGAGCAGAGTCCCACCAGTTTCCTTCACCCAAACCCGACCTACCTGGCCTTGCCACAGAGTCGCTAATGTCCCTTGAGATTTGGGACAGGGCTATATTCATCACTGTGACCCCAAAGCCTGGTGTTAGGTCTGGTACAGAGCAGGGGCTTTACAAAATGTGGTTATTAAAGAAGATGAGGACCCAGCAGCCACTCCGGCCCCCATCTCAGGCTCCCCAGAGCCCTGGCAGAGCGGGGCAGTGGTCACAGAGCCCAGCAGGTAGCGCCCTTCCTTGCTGTGTGATCTCACCAAATGGCTGAACCTCCCTGACCTTCAATTCCCTCATCTGTAGGGTGGGCTCATAGCAAGATCTGCTCCTGGAGAGCTATGAGGATTAGGACAGGGTATGCAGAGAGCTTGGCAGAGCACTCAGCACACAGTGAGCAAATGGTGGTGGTCCCTTTTGCTGTCACTCTCACCCATTTGTGTGGTGGGCTTCATTTAGAGTAACTGTCGAAGACCCAGCAGCTGGGGGTGACCAGGACTGGGCTAGCAGTCCTGGTCACTAGCTTCCCCAATGGGAAGCCCAGGCTAGCGGCGGGCCTCAGGGCTCCTCCAAGACACGCAGGGGTCGTGGCCACATCCAGCTGTACCAGGCTCGTGGTTCTGCTCAGGAAGGGCTAGCCTCTGTCAAAAATGGGCTGGCGGCTGCAGATGGGGCGCAGCCCAGAGGAGCAGGTCTGCACCAGGGCGGGCTGATGAATGTTCATGGCTCTAAGAACATGCCTGGGTTGCTGTGCGTCCACAGCGGGAGCTTGGGGACAGAGGCGTGGGCTCAGAGAGAGCCCTGCCTTGTCCTTGGCAGTGCCAGTGGTTGGAGACGGTGTGGCTGGGGAGCTGGGAAGGTGGGAGGCTGTGCGATATTCCCATCCCTGGGCTGGATCCACCCTCTGGGCAGCTCAGAGAGGACTCCAACCCAGCTCTGCCACCCTGCACCACTCCCAGGAGCCACTCACAAGGTGACTGAGAGTGGACCTGACAGCCCTTTGCTATCCGCCGCCTCTTTGCTTCCTCCGGCTTGACTTTCCCGGTGCCCACCCGTTGAATTCTGCCTGCAGCTGGAGCAATAGAGACAGAGCGCTCTGTCCAGGGCACAGAATGGGAAACTGAGGCAGGGCGAGACCAGGTGACTTGTGTTCAGCTGACAGTCACTGCAGTTCTAGGAAGGGAAGGGAACACGGAGGAGTGAGATGTGCCCTCAAGAACGGCATGGACGCGCATATGTCCATGCGACATGAGTGCGACCAGCCTGCTTCCGTGCGCCCCTTCTCAGTGGAGCCTCTCAGCAAACCCCGGGGAGAAGGCAGGACAGGGGACTAACAGGCCCATTTGGCAGGTGAGGAAGCAGCTCTGCTGTACTGAAAACTCTTCCTGAGCGTCGCTTGGTTATAATGAAAATCATGAGCAAAAACCCACAGAGGTAACATCTCCAGTGCCCTGGGGCTGGAGGGGCCAGTTTCCAAGGCTGTGGAGTTCCAGAACTTGTCCACGCAGGGTCAGGCCCCAGCTGGCCACTGTTTCTGTTGTGGCTCTGGCAACCACAGGCTGTTTAGGGGTCAGCCGTGGGATGAGCCAGTGGACAGGGGCACCCCGCCTGTTCGCTGTTTGTCTCTCCCTCCCTCTTCCTCGCTGTCCTCCCCCACCAAAACCAAGGGCAGGATTCGCTCTCCCTGGACACCGTGCTGCTCTGCCTCCTCCTGCTCTGGGGTCCCATCAGCCATGGCCGCTGTGCCTTAGTCCTGCGCCGCCGTTCCTTGGTGCTGGTTGCGCGTGGCCAACAGCGTAGGCACCATGAGCCTAGAGCAGGACGTGAATGGCATCTGGAGACATCTAGGGCACCCCCACAGGGCACCTGCAGGCTGCCTCCCCTCCTGGTTTTGAAGACATGGGAGCAAACCCATCTGCTCTGCCCGAGGTCCTCGTCGCCCCTCACCCACCCCTGGCTTCATCTAGCTCCCGGACACCCAAAGCCCCTTCCCGGAAAATGAAGATGTGGGGATGACAAGGGCACCCGCCTGCCAGTCAGGGCGAGGCCTGGAGGAAGGCACGCAGCCAGAGCACCGAGCCCCCGCCACACGGGGGTGGAGGGACCCCGCAACCGGCGCTGTCTGCCGTCTTCGTTGTGGGCATCAGCTCCCTGTGCCAGGGCACCAGGGAGTGACCCAGGTGCATGGTCCCTGCTGTTCTGGAGTGCAGTGTCCTCACATCCATGGGCAGCGCCTCCGGGAGCCCCTACCCTGCAGACTGCGCGGGGACCCTGCTGCCGCTGCTGCGAGGCTCCTGCCCTCTTAGATGCCTGGCAGCCAGGGACCAGGGATGGATTTTAGGGGTGTCCCCTGCTTGCAGCATGGACCAGGAACTGAAGAGCTGAGTACCGAGTGATGAGCCTGAACCCCCGTCCTCTCCTGTCCCACTGTCCCCACTCTGTATGTGGAGCCCAGTGCTGCAGGTCTGAATCCTCGGCCCCAGGTGGTCCTCGTGAGCGCTCCGAGGGGCAGGGAAATGGCTTCACAGATGACGGAGGAGCTGACAAGGCAAATGAGACGGTGTAGCCATGACACCAGGCCCTGCACCCAGGACTGGAGGGACACAGGGAGACTGGGCGTGCCCTGTGGGAGGGGAAGTTCACAGGAGACTGCAGGAGTGCCCCCTCCCAAAGCAGAAAAGACCAGCAGCCCGGACGTCCCTTCCTCCTGCTCTCAAGCCCCCAGAAGTGCCACCCAGGTCAGAAGCCAGCTGAGCCATGGCCTGCAGGAGGCTGTCCCTTTGCAGAAGAAGGCCGAGGGACAGATCTCAGGGTGAAGCAGCCTGGTGCCCATCCCACCGTCCCATGTCAGGTGCTGCCCGGCTTTACTCCAAGCCCCCTGACCAACGGCCCTGCAGTGGCCTGGCTCCGTCCTCTCTGGCCTAGGTTCTTCCATTCCTGTTAGCCCTGGCCCTCCCTCGGCTCCCAGACACCAGCCCCCTGGCCTGCTGGACACCATCTGTGGGCAGCCTGGATCCTATGCCTGGCAAGAGGGGACCTACCCTCCCTCAGTCCCAGTTGACCCTGGGACACGGTGTGGCAGCCACCTCCACCTTGGGCCACTACACACTCAGCCGCATGGGTCCTTGACAGCCCAGGAAGATGCCCATCTTCACCCCTCATGGCCACCGTGCTCCATGGTTTGCCTCCTTCCCAGTATCCCTCAGTCCACTGCAGCTCCACCCTCTGTTCTCACTGAAAGTCTCTTTCTTCTGACCCACCATTCCCAGGGGCCTTCAGATGAGCTGTTCCTCTCACCTAACCATCGATCCCTCCCTACTGACCCTTGTCACCCTCCAGCGGTCTGAGGGCCGAGCGTCCCACAGTGGTCCACGTCTCCAATTCCACCGCCCCCTCCAGCCTTCCTCTCCTCCCTGACTCCAGCAGAATGTCGGTCCTTGTCAAGATCTCTAACGACTGGGTCGCTCCACCCAGGTCTCAGTGCTTCCCCGTCTTCTCTGACATCCAGTGACATCTGGCCCGGTTGGTCACTTCAGTCCAGGACAGTCTCTTCCCTGGCTTCCCCGTCCCCTGCCTCACGGCCTCCTCAGTTCCCTTGTGGACTCTCCACTGCCCAGCTCCTTGCTGTGGGGGAGCCCCAGACCCCAGGCTATCACACTCCCAGGTCATCTCACCTATTCTGTGCTTTTATAGACCCAGGCCTTACTGGCGACTTCCATTTGTATCAGCCTGAGCCATGACACTGAGCGCCATGTTTGTTCCCCCAACTCACGATGGCACCATGCTCTAACCATCCCAAATTAAATTGATGACATTTTCAGTTGAGAATACATTTAAGGTGGTGCTGGGGTGTGGTGGCTCAGTGGTACAGTGCTCGATAAGCATGCACAAGGTCCTAGGTTCCATCCCCGGGGCGTGTGCACACGTGTGCACACACATACACACACACACACACACGTGTACTTGCTCTGCCTTACCTAAGTTGCCACAGCATGCTGGTTCTTTCCCCTGGTGATCACATGGCTAGCCGGGAGCCACGACTTGCTGCCACCATCCAGCATCACCAGAAAGTATCACACTGCATCTCCCTAGCCAGGGAAAGATCAAAATGCAAAATTTGAAGTATGGTTTCCACTGATTGTCTATTGTTCTTGTACCATCAAAAAGCAGAAAAATCGGTAACCAAATCATCATAAACCAAGGACCCTCTGTGCCCACCTATTATGGATGTGTGACCACGCGGGCATCTAAAATCGCCTTGGTTGGACAGGACTCTGCTACACCCATCGCCTGTCAACGAAACCAGCCTTCCCCTCATGGCAAACGGCACCACCATGCCCACGGTGCTCACTCTGAAGGGAGGGGTACCCTCAGTCCCTCCCGTCTCCCCCCTGCATCCTGTCTATCACCAGACCGTCACCTACTTCCTGAATTGTGCCCCCAAACGATCCTCCTCTCTCCAATGCCAGTGCCTTGTCTCCCTCCAGCCATTTCCCTCTCTCGACTGTTGTGCAGTCTCCTCCTCCTCCTCCTCCATCTCCCTCTATTCACTCAGTGACCAGTTACTTTTGCAAAACTGGGTTCAGGGCGCATTACTCCCCTCCTGATACCCCTGAACCTTCCCACAGCACCCAGAATAAAATCCAGACTCTCAACTGGAGGTTATGAGCCTCTCGTGGATATGGTCCCAGGGGCTCCCACCAAGTGCCCAGCACGCCCCCTCTAGGGCCCCAGACACAGAGGCTGCCTTCCCACTGCCCCCTGCGCATGCCCAGCTCCTTCCACCCCAGGGTCTTTCCAGGCCCCTCTGCTCTGAAGGTGCCTCCCCAGTCACGTGGAGACATAATTG
The DNA here is from genome assembly GCF_048772815.1 of Callospermophilus lateralis. NCBI lineage: Eukaryota > Metazoa > Chordata > Mammalia > Rodentia > Sciuridae > Callospermophilus > Callospermophilus lateralis. The sequence goes on along the minus strand of NC_135319.1, from coordinate 43,196,314 downwards.
CTCCCCATGTGCACAGAGGCGGATTTCCAGTGGTGTCCCAGCACACAGTAGGCATTCAGCACATATTTGTTGAGGGGAAAAAATAATCCCATTGTAAAGGTAAGAAAACAGAGTTCCAAGAGAAGAACGCCGGCTGTGAAGGCTGCTAGCTGAGCTGGCCTCGGGCCCCACATGGCCTGTTTGTCTCTAGTCCAAAGGGATGGTGGCAGGGGGCAGGGCCTTGTTGCTCACTGAGCTGGCCGGGGCTGGGGACTGGAGCGAGAGCCCTCTGGCGTGCCAAGACCTTCCTCCTGCTGTCGCCGGCTGGTGACGGATGCCCAGCGCTGGGATTTTTCCTTCTCTCTCTTTTCCTCCCCACTGGGTCTTTTTAGGCAGTAATTACAGCAAAGTGGACGATCTGTCTTTTTATTTTTAGGCTTTGACACTCAGACATCAGGCCCTGGACAGCAAATGCTGCCTAGAAATAGGTGACTGACGCCCGAGCGGGGTTCTGTTGGGCCTGGCGGTGAGCAGCCCTGGGGGTGGGCGGGGGGGGGGGGCGGGAGTTGATGCCTGGGGGTAGCCTTTCTTGGAGCCAGGATCCTGGGGCCTTTCTGCTTCTGCCCTTGACCTTGGGCAAGTCCCTGGCACCTTCTGTGCCTCACCCTCCAGCCCAGGCACAATGGAGGGGAGGACTCAGTGGGCGTCACCCGTCCTGAGGTTACAGGGTGGAGGCCCCCAGGGAGGGGTTTTCCTCCCATCACCACACTGCGCTGAGAGATAACAGGAAGGATGGACCGGGCCACCTGGGAGGACCCTCCTACTGATGAGTGATGGTCCTTCAGACCTTTCCTGTCCCCTCTGCTTCTTCCTGTGGCCTTCACTTTCTCATTGTCCCAAAGTTATATTGGGCCATCCTTCCTCCCTCGCTGCCCTTACCTTGCTCTCCTATTGCTCTGGGACTCAAGGGACCAGGCCACTGCCACATGGGCTGACAAACAGGAGGCGCCAGCCCCAGGCCTCCGGCCCCCACAGGCCCAGCTGTTTCCTAGGGTGCCCTGGCCGCCGTCCAGCCAGCCTGAGCCACTCCTGCTCCCCAGGCTGCCCCGGCCCATCTCCTCAGGGGGTCATCCACAGAGTCACCCACTCATTCCCTTATTTACCTGCCAGTCCCGATTTTAGAGTGTTCCCAGGGTGCAGGTGATGGAGCCACGGCCCTGAGATGAAGGGCACCTTTGCTTCTAGTTGGAGGAAGCAGTCGCCGCGCCAGACCCAGGCAGAGAACTCGCAGGCGGACAGGAGGGCTGTGAAGACATGGCACTGAGAGGTGGGGCTCCGGCGACTGCTTCCAACCAAGTAGTCAGCGACGGCCTCCCAGGAGGGCACAGTTGAGAGGGACGGACCTGCACTGGGGGAGGAAAGGTGGTCTGGGACCCTCAGATCCCTGTGACTGTGGGAGAGGCCCCTCTGCTCTGGGTGACCGACTTTAGCGTCAAGGGGCCTCATGGGCGGGGGTAAGGACAGGCTGGCTGTTCCGCCTTGGGGAATAGGGTACTATTCCCCCGTCCAGGGTTGAGAAAGCTTCGGGAGCTTTAGGAGAAACCAGAGTAACTCTTAGACTTCGGAACCTGTCCTCTGGAACCCGTTGGCTCCTCTGTGTAAATAGGCCCAGGCCATTTACTCAAAAATTACACAAAAAGAATCCCGGGAGGCCAGCAGGAAGGCTGCTCAGGCAGAGACCTGTGATGGGCTGGCCTGACCCAGGTCACACAGAGCTCCAGGTCTCCCTGCCCCAGCCAAGGCACCTCCCCCTGACTCCCGCCTCCTGCAGACAAAGGCTTTGGAAGTGGAAGGGGAGGCTGCCTTGGCCTCTGGGGCAGTAGGGGCCTTGGGGTTGCTGAGGCCACCTGGGTGGGAAAGAGCTGGGGATGGACAGGCCCAGTCCCACAGCCCCAGGCTGGCTCTGTGCAGGGAGCCGGGTACCCTGATTGCCCGCCACAGGGATTAGTTGGAACTTATCTCTCAGGCAAGTCCTTGCCTGAGGCCAGGGGATGGGGCAGCTGACTCACTAGGCAGAAGGAAGAGTCTGGCCTGGAGGCTGCCGGCACTACTGGCGACTGCGGTCCCCAGTGTGTGTGGGGGTGGGGTGCTGGCACTGTGGCCGCCTGCTCCCGGGTCTGGAGGGCAGCAAGGTGGAGGCCTGGCTCAGGCCAGCGCTGCCCAGTTCTCTGGGACACCCATCAAGGAGGTATTTGGCTCATGCCAAGCACCCGCCCGCATACACCACAATCACCCAGGACTTAGGCCACTGGAAGTCAGTGCTCCAACAAGGTGCTTGTCCTGTATTCTTGAATTCTGTGTGTGTGTGTGTGTGTGTGTGTGCGCGCGCGCACACTGCCTATGAGCAGGACTGGGTAGCTGGATGGCTAGAATGAGAAGGGACACACAGATCATCTACCCCATCTCCTGCCGTGCCTACTTCAGAAATCCTCTCCACAGCATCTCTGCCCCCAGGACAGCTCACCTGTCTTCCAGGACAGGAAGCACTTCCTCCAGAGGCAGACTGCTTCCTGGTGAGAGGCTGGGACTGTTGGAAGGGCCTCCCTACCCAGGAGACTCAAGTCAGTACAAGCTCACTGGAGGAAGTGAGGGCTGCTGCAGCCCCTCTCTCTCCACGGGACTCCTCCTAGACCACCCCAGCTCCCCAGCTGTCTCTCTCCTCTGTTTCCTCACAATAACAACAGTCTCTGGGCGCAGTGGTGCCCGCCTGTAATCCGAGCAGCTCAGGAGGCTGAGGCAGGAGAATTGGAAGTTCAAAGTCAGCCTTGGCAAAATAACGAGGCCGTAAGCAACTTAGCAAGACCCTGTCTCAAAAGATAATAAGGGCCAGGGCTCAGTGGTAAAGCACCCCTGGGTTTAATCTCCAGTACCATAAAAGAAAAAGGAATAACAACTATCAGCTGGGTGTGGTGACACAAGTCCCAGCCTCGGGGGGCTGAGGCTGGAGGATCACTGGAGTCCAGGGGCCTGCCAGCCTGGGCAACGGAACAAGACCTCATCTCAAAAAGGCAAAGTAGGGAAAACAACTGTTTCTGTTTCATGCTGTGTCTGTCTGTCGTCAGTTCTCCTGTCACATGGATTCTGTCTCCCTAGAGACAGGAACCTCACCAGGATAGAGGCCCCTTTCCAACACTGAGAGAAGATAAAGAGAAAGCGCTTAGCATGGTGTCTAGCCTTTGATAAGGAAATGCCAGCTATAACAAGAAATGCTGTTCCTTTCACCATCACCATCTACCAATGAGACCCTGCTCTGTCCTCCCACCAGGCAAGTGACCGCAGGGCTCAGAGCCAGGGGGCCCTGGCCCCATTCTATGCTCCCAAGGGTGAGAATACTGTTATCCTCATAATGCTACCATTTTACAGATCAGTAAACTGAGGCACAGAGTGGAAAAAGAAGTTGCCAAGGTCACAGAGCTGGACAGGCAGACCCAGGCAGTCTGTATTCCAGTTCATGCTCCCAACTGCCCCTCTTCCCACTACAGAAAGTGCTCAGTAAGATCTTGACCTTTGGAGGCTCAGGGCCGGCAAAGTGGAGAGGACCTGTTCTTCAATACTGAGTCTCCCAGGGACACCCAGCTCATCTTGCCCCCTGGAGTCCTGGACGCGCAAAGGGAGGTTTTTTTGTTTGTCTGTTTGTTTTTCCAGGGGATTGAACCCAGGGGCACTTAATCACTGAGCCACATCCCCAGCCCCTTTTCTGTATTTTATTAGAGACAGGGTCTCATTGAGTTGCTTAGGGCCTCGCTAGATGGCCGAGGCTGGCTTTGAACTCGCGATCTTCCTGCCTCAGCCTCCCCAGGTACCTTTTGAGCACAGTGATGTTGCCACAGGGCCCCTCTCTTCTGAGTTAGGCACGAGGGGGGCAGGGAGCTCTGAGGAGTAGGGGTGCATCACTGTCACTCCTGGGAGAGGAGACGGACAGCAGAGGCAGCCCAGCGCTGGAAACCTGTTCCCCATCAGAGTGACAGCGGGCAGCGCCTCCAGCCGCTCCCTGTCGGCGGCGCCGGCAGCCGCCCCGGAACACGCACACATGCGCACACGTGCGCACGATATTAAAGTCATATTTTTGGTTGCTGGGAAGGCGCGGTTGTCACTTCCTCTGCCCCAGGCAACCTGCTGGCCCAGCTCCCCTTTTACTTCCCCGGCCCGCTGCGCAGCGCCATCCGTTTGTATTTATATAGATAAATCGGCCCTGCTAATTAAAGTTCTCTAGCTGGAGAGTGGGGGAATTAATAAAAGAACTTGGAACGGAGCCGGCTGAAAGCTGGGGTGCTGAGAGCCGCAGCCGAACCCACATGGCAAAGGAGGCCAGAGGGTCCCGCAGACGCGTGAGCCACCTCCGCCTCCCCCAGGGAGCCCAGGGGCGCAGGAGCGGGAATGGGGGCTGGTGAGGCAGGACAGGCTGGTGGCTTCCTGCTAGGATGTCTCCTGTGGCCTCTCGCCCTCAGCGGGTGGCTGTAGCCTGGGCGCTGGAGGGAGTGGGGTGGAGGCCTGATAGACAGGGACACTCAGGAGAGGATGGCCCTTGCCATGGTGGTGGCTGCGCTGGAGGCGGGAAAATGGGCTCTCCTTGGTGCACTGCCTGGCTTTGCATTCGGCTGTCACTTGTAACGGTACAACCCCAGGCAAGTTATTTTGTCACTCTGTGCTTCAGTTTATGTCTGCAGGGGTCTGATGCTAGGAGAGGATAAAGAAAGGCAGCAAGAAACTGCAGCCAGAAAGCAGGGAAGGGACTGTGTGTCACCCCCATGAAAGGAACGGCCTTAGGGTCAAATCTCCTCTCCTCCACCCAGACCCTGGAGGACCCCAGGGGAGCCCCTTGTCTCAGACTCAATTGCCACAGCCGTGCAAGGGGCTGTGTAAGGGGCCGTGCAAGGGGCGTGCAAGGGGCTGTGCACAGGGTGGAGCTGCAGGTTTCATGCACAGAGGGTCTCAGGTGGCCTGCATGCACAGGGGCACTCAACTGTGTCTGTAGGAACAGAGTCCAAATCACGGGCTTTTCTGTGGTCCCCCTCCTGGCCCTGCTTAGGCCTCAGAGATGGAGTGCTGGCCTTCAGCCATGAGGCCTGGTGGGGCTGAGGAGGAGGCCACCAGGCCCCAGGGTTGGAGCACCCTGAGCTGCAGACGCCTGAAACTCCAGTGTCAAGGGCAGTGCTTCTGAGCGGAGCCAGGGGCAGCCAACTCTATTCTTAGCCAGTGTCCCGTCACATGGAGAGAAGCTTGTCGTGGGTGGGAGTGAGGGAGGACGTTCTGGATTAACCCTGCCTTGGCCAGGAGGGTGTCCTGAGAACTGGAGAAGAACCCCAGCAGGGCGTGCGGGGCTGGAGATTAGAGCTGCAGTCAAACAGACCGCCCATAGGGGGCGCTCATCGCAGCTACACGTTAGACAGATGCAATGGTCAAGGTCCCAAGAAGGACTTTCAGGGCATGAAGGTGACTCTCTAAGGGGAGAGGTGCTGAGCATCCCGTCAGCCTGCCACTCTAACAGCTATGCAAAGAGCCCTGTGGGATTTGGGAGACCAAAGCCAGTCGCTCTCCACGGCAAATATGCTGGGTGTCTAGAGACCCGACACAGCCCTTCTCTGCCTGTTGGTCTACATGGAGGCAGTAAATCCCATGACCCTTCTGCTCTGAAACTTTGTGACATGGACACTGTGGCTCAGACAGAGCAGGGCGGGAGCGGAGAGAAACACCCAAGGCTCCACACTGTCCTCTTCATCCCACGTGCCAGGGAATCTCGCTGGGTGGCACTGGGGAGTGGGGGACACTACTTTGACGGTGCTGGTGTGGAGGACATAGATGTGAAGGTAAGGGAGCCATCTGGATAGCACAGGAGCGGGGGAGCTGCGGGGGGACACACAGGAACATCTGGGAGGGGCACTCCTGGGTCGACACGTGCCTTGGAGGAGCCAGATGGACCAGTTCCCCAGTTCCCTGTGGGTCCTGTGCCTCCTCCTCTCAGCCATGTTCCTGTGCCCAGCTCAGGTCTCCCCGACCCGTGAGCCAGTCTTCTCTCCCCACTGAGCTGTGAGCTCCTGCGGCCCGTTGTCCTGCTCCATCTCCATCTTCCTGGGGTTCCCCTAGGCAGGTCCCCCAGGCTCGCTTGTGCTTTCTCAGGCGCAGTCATCCTGCCAGGCCACCCCGAGCCCACCCTCCAGCCACCAGCCCCGGTGCAGCCGGCCACTCATTTCCTTTGTAATCAATCACTGTTGGCCTCCAGTGGAGGCGTCCGTCCCCTCCCCAGCCTGTTTGCCTACAGAGATGAGTTGCTTTGTTGAGAAAAACAACACTTTGCAGTTCTATTTCTCCTGTTTCCTCTCTTCCCTCCCTGAACCTCAGAACCAAGGGGGCCAGGGCTTTCTCTGGGCCTCTCCAGGACAAAGAGGAGGCCCTGGACTATGCAGAGACCAGCCTCAGTTTCCTCCTGTCAATCAGGACAGGCGCGTTCCAGCATCCGTGGGGCCCAGGTCGGGACGGGAGGGAGGGAGCAGTGAATTCAGGCCTTTCCACACGTTGGCTCCGGAACCCACCCCACCACCCCTGCCCTGCCGGACCAAAGCAGCTGGAACGTTCTGTAGAACTAATGAGCTTTAGATCCCCACATGGAACGGAACTTGTCAGCTGGCCTCTTCCGAGCAGATACCAGACCCCACAGTGTAGGACATGACTCATCCATCGCCACGGGGAAGGGAAGGGAGGGAGAGGCTGTGGGGAGGAGGAGGGTGCTCCACTGGAGGCACTGCTCAGAGATCCTCAGGGGGACCCAGCCCACAGCTGTCCCCTTCCCTTCAGGGCAGTGGCCCTCCCAAGTGCAGCTGCGCCTGCCCAGTGAACTAGGTTGGGAACATTTCCCGGGGGTGGGCTGGACTCCATACACCGACTCAGAGGGCTCAGAGGTAAGAAAGACTGGCACAAACCCTGCGGCCATTTGACCAGCCCCGGCAAGGACAGTGCCTCTCAGGCTCTGAAGAGTGGGGGTAGCAGAGTGCTGGCCCTCTGCGTTGTAGAGGAATCACAAGGACTCAGCCTGGTTTCTGCCTGGCCCCTGGGACGCGCCCCATGAACACTAGCTATTATTTACCATTGTCAAGGTCGCTTGCTTTAGCATCAGGAGGCAAGCAGTTGAGAGAGGCAAACTTCAGGACTGGCCTGGAACCTACTCCTGTTTTTCAAAAGGGGATTATGCATCAACCCCGCTCTCCTGTTACTGCTGGTGAGTGTGACATAGAAAGTTCTGGTGGCTCATGAGTGGGACATGGCTCCCAGTACCAGTACCAAGGCCGGGGTGTCTGCCCCAGGGTACCAGAGACCCAGGGTTATAAGCCGCAGCTGTGGAGATAAAACTCCATCCCCCAGTCTGGAGTTCAGTCCTGTGAACCCTGCAGTGTCCCCTGAACCTGTGGTACTGACCATCCCAGGGGCCTAGGGGCCTGTGATGGAGCAGGCTGGGTAACAGAGGTCCCAGCCCTGAGTCGAATGACAGCTGGCAGGACTGGGCTTTTGCCCGTGCACCTCCAGTCTGAGCCCGAGGCACCCCTTCTCCCCCCCAGCAGAGGCCCAGGATTGGGTCTCTGGGTGCTCCTGGGCTCCCAACGCCTCAGAGCTGGGCTGAGGGAAGAGAACAGCCTCAGAGGCCCTGGAACTGGACAGAGCTGAGGACATCGCGTCTCCCATGGGCCTGACTGAGGGGCTCCCGGAGCCGCAGGAGACCAGGCCTCCCAGGGCCTGGCGCAGGCCTTAGCTCTGTGGTGGGACCCGGCAGCCCCCTCCTCTGCTTCTCAGATGTCCTGACTCTGAAACAAAGGGTCAGTGACCGCTGCCTGTGAGTCAGGAGCCCCTCTAGCTGCAACAGCAGAGAAGTCACAGCAGTGCTGGCTGAGAGGAGGGCGGGGACGGTCGGAAGGTGGGCACTGCCCGGCAGACAGCAGCCGGGACTTTCCTGCTGGTAAGATCACCCTGTTCTCGTCCTTCTTCAGTGTGGTCTGGGTGGGGGGTGACAAGGGATTCACTGTTTCCTCAGAGGCCATCTTTGACTGAAAGAGACCTCAGGCCCATCCTAGGCAGTTAGATGTGACAGTAGGGATGCCACATTCGGTTGGGCAGATTGTTCACTGCTCGAGAGTGCTGGCTGTGAGGACAGCTATGGGCCTGGAATCCAGCCTCACCTGTTCCCCAGGCCACACTCTTCAGCCGGGGCTGGACCTGCCTGAAGCACAGCGGCACCTTGTGCACCGTTGGTGCCATGAGGGGCCACCCAGGGGGGCTGCTCCCAGCTTTGGTTCCCTGAACTGAAAACATAGAAATGATCCTTGCTCCAAACCCATCCCTCAAGGTCGGGGGGCCAGCGAGGGTCTGAGAAAATCAATATGCTACAAGGGCTTTGTGACAAAGAGGGGTGACAAAGGCAGGTTCGCTGTCTCTGTGGCACTGACAGGGGTGGGGGACTGCCGGGCTGCTGGCATGGGGACGGGCGTGGCCACTGGCATCCCTCCTGCTGGCCCTGGCTGGAAAGGGGGGACATGGCTTCATCTGCAGGTTCTCAGCTCCTCCACCTCCCTCCTGGAGACTTGCACATTGTGGAAGATCGATCCACGCTCGTCCTCACTGAATGGAACCATCTGCATGTGCCCATCAGGACGCTCTTCCACGCTGCGGTTCTGCTCAGGGGCAGCAACGCACACATGCCAGCCAGGGCTGGGCGTCTGGAGACCAGGTTCAAAGCTGGGCTCTGTCCCCACACTCTTTACAACCTGCACCACTGCCCCTCCTGGACCTCAGTGTCCCTGTGTGCAGAGCAAGACTTTGGACAAGAGGGATGGGGCCCCTTCCCTCCCAGAGCAGTCTGGGGCTGTGGACACCTCACCATGTACGTGCACCTCCTGGAGCCCCCCTTTGTCTCCGAAAGAACCAAGATAAAACAGCCTAATCCGCACCAGGGAGACCGGTCCTCCGCCTGAGGGGCTGAGGGCACAAATTGGGCCGTCGCGTTGCATTACTTCCGCCAAGTTGGGTCCCACCGTCTCACCTCTGCACCAGGGGGAAAGGGGACAGCGGAGGGCCAACACGCAGTGGGGGCGGGGGCCCATGCCGCCACCAGGCCTCCGGACTCCGCCATCAAAGGCGACGATCGGAGGCGGGGGCAGCCAGGGAGGATTTTTAATGACCCCAAATCCTGGCAACTCATTACGCTGCTGATAAGGCAAGGAGAGCTGTCACTCCCAGATGCAGCCGAGGACTCCCTAGAGAAATCTTGCTGCCTTCTTGCTAATCTTCTTATAAACATTGTTATTTATTTTTTCTTATTTTATCCGACATGTGTCAGGCAGCCCCTGCTAAGACTGTGACATCTCTGGGGAGGCTGGAGGAGGTTGGCCTCTGGCTCCCCAGCCCTGCCCCTCCCTGTCGGTCTCTCCTCTGGCCAGCCAGGGTTCTGACCAGACTGGCAGCTCTGTGGTGCCCACAGGACCTGGGTCTTGGGCCCGGAGATGCTGAACATGTGAGACTGTGCATCGTGGGCTCTGCCAACTGGGTCTGGTTCCAAGGAGAAGGAGGAGGGGCCGTGTGCACCCCTGGCAGCCCCAGGCTGCTCTGGGTCTGCTTGTTAACACCCAAAGCGGCCATGGATGTATCTGCCACGGGCTGAGACCACCGGTCCCAGGTCTGTGCTCACCGCTCTTCACACACTGGGTCTTGTTATGGTCTGGATTCGAGGTGTCCTGCTGAAGCTTCTGTGCGGACACGGGAATGTTCCGGGGTGAAACATTTGAATTGTGAGCACCTGACCTAATCCATCCACCCTAGGTTGAGTGGACGACTGGGCGGTAACTGTGGGCAGGTGGGGTGTGCCTGCAGGAGGTGGTCCCTGGGGACGTCCCCTGGAAGGGCTCATCTTCCCTATGGCCCCTGCCCTCTCTCTCTGCTTCTCAGCCACCATGAACTGAGTAACTGTCTCCACCACACCCTTCCACACGATGCTCGGCCTCACCTGGTGCCCAGAGCAGTGGAGTCGGCTGACCCTGGACCAAACCTCTGAAACCATGAGCCCCAAATAAACTTTTCCTCTTTGAGGTTGTCCTTGTCCGGCATCTTGGTCACAGAGATGAAAGCCTAATACAGGTCTTGGTCACACCCCGTGACGCTGGACCTCATGGCAGCCTCGTGTGGCCTAGGGACGTGAGACCACTCATCCGAGGCTGGCCAGGCAGGGCGGGCCACACTGGGGCTTTGAACCCCAGTGCTGGATGCAGAGAAGGACGGGTTTTCCTCACAGTCCCTACGGGCCACCTCCCGGGAACCCTCAGGGATCCCAGGAAGGAAGCCAAGCAGCCCAGAATCTTCTTCCCATTTCACAGGTGGAGAAACAGGCCCAGGGAAGGCACGCCGCTGCCCAGGGCCACACCACCAGGGCTAGAACCCAGCCTCCCGGCTTCCAGGTCAGAGTTCTTTCTGGAAGGCCTCAGCTCCCAGAAAGCATCTGCCACACTTTGTGTCACTTGGTGCTGAGATCCAGGGGACTTTCGTCCTGTCCCTGCTGGGACAGTGCTGGGAGGGTGGGGAGACCCAAGAACTACAGGGCTCAGGGAAGATTCTGGAAGGTCTAGAAGACCCCCCTCTCAACTGTAGTCCCTGGCAACACTTGTGATCAGCCTTGTGAATCTATCACGATGGATCGTAATTAATAAAGCTGGCAGTAGGGCTAGGGTAGGGGTCAGGGTCAGGGTCAGGGCGTGGACCACGGGATCCCGGTTCAGTGGTGGCAGTTGTTGTGCAGCGTGGACATTCCCAGGGAAACAGAAGGTCAGATCTGCTGCTTCCAAAATAGCCTGCTTCCCCAACACCCTCACCCTCGCTTAAGGCCAACGTTTTACCTTTCTGAGCATCTTGAACCCAGAATAAGTCACAAGATACTTAAAATGTTTGGCTTCTGCCGGGGGCGGTGGCGTATACCTGTGATTCCTGCTACTTGGGAGGCTGAAGCAAGAGGATCATAAAGCTCAAGCCCAGCCTCGGCAACTTAGCAAGGCCCTGTCTCAAAACTAAAAAGGAGAAAAAAATGAGGAAGGGCTATGGCTCAGTGGTAGAGCACCCTTGGGTTCCATATCCCCGCAGTTTACTTGTGATTTTAGATTTTTCAGGAGAGTTCAAAGATGGCAGAGCGCCATGTCCCCCACCAGGCTCCCCCTAAATGCACCAGGCCAGCAGCTGGCATAACCTTGGATTTTTCCAGCTGTACCGGAAACACTGTAGGTTTCCCCGTAGGCTCCCATCATGTCACCTCGGGGGACACATCAATGGGACCCTGCCGGTCGATGCTGCCGGATGGCGTGTTGAAGGTGGCACCTGCCGGTTCCTCACTCAGGGCTCCTGCTTCTCCCTCTCCCGTCTATCCTTAGAAGCAAGTTGCTAGTCCAGACCACACTCAAGAAGAATGAAGCTCCACCCCCACTCCCCGCAGGTGACCCTGGGGACCAAGGCTTCAACCACCGCATTAGGAGGGGCTTTGAGCCACACTTCTCCACTTCTCCTTCCGCGGCACCCTCTTCTCTTGGCGGCCTGGGCAGCTCCTGGTGCAGAGTCCTAATGGCCACTGGCTGTTTCTCTCTCCTTCTGCCCCGGGTGTTGGGGTCCCACACTCCAGCTATGCGTGGTGTGGCTCTCATTGTCCCAGCTTGGGCCATTGGAACCACTTTCAGCCTGGCTGCTCTGTTGGGATGACAAAGTCTCTGTCTTTTTGAATTTAGGGACCTGAGGTGACCATTGGTAGCTGTGATCTTTTACCTTACTTTCTGGTACCCTAAATGCCCCAGGTCTATCTGGCATAATCCCTATCCAGCCATTTCTCAAGGAGCAAATGATATTTAGAAAAAAGCCCGGGTGCTCGGAAGGCGCTTAGTTTTGAAGATCAGGTTTACACCAACGAAGTATCTGGAACTCTCTTTCTGCAGAGGAAGGGGCAACAGGTGTAGTCAGGTGGGCTTTACCTGTAGATCTGTACATGTTTATGCACCCACACCTGCGTCTCCACGTCCCTCTTGCACCTCGTCCATAGAATGGCCTCTTTCAGGTCACGGCCAGTGTGGGCGATGTTACTCTGGGTTCCAGGCCACCCCACTGGTATTATAGCCCCTCTCTCCGGCTGGCCTCTGCTACCGACATCCACCTTTTCCTCTGCGTGCTCAGGGTGAGCAAGCTAAAGAATTTGACATGTCTTCAAAATGTCGATGGACCATTTGGGAAATATTAAATCATGATTTAACGATTCTCTACAGGTTTTACTCAATTACAAATTTAATATTCTTGACATTTTCCTTCATTTCTATGGAGTCTCTGAAACTCCAGAGATTGGGGAGAGAGGCCCAGAAACAGGGTGTGATCACAAACGAACCAAGGCAGGCCCTGCCTGGTGCCTCCCCTCCCCGGCTGGCTCCCCACTTACACAGAGGGAGCAGGGTTAGCAAACGAGAGAACAGTGGGGGACGCCAGGGCCGTGACTGCGGAGTCCCGGCTCAGGATCCAGACGGCTCCCAGCCTGGCTCCGTCACCAACACCCGCGACTGTGGGCGGTGGGCTTGGCTCCCTGGGCCTCAATTGTTTCATCTATTAAATGGGGTATCAGTTCCTTCCTCCGGTGGCTCTTGGGGGGATCAAGGGAGATAATCTCTGCTTTGCACAGAGCCTCAAGGTCAGGGGCTCCTGGGCTGAGAGTCAGTGACAATAACAATGGCATCAAGGATAAGATCAGAGTTCCAGAGGTCAGTGAGTGGGAATGTCATCAGGGTCACGCTGCATGAACTCAAGGTCAAAACAGGCGTCACATTTAAGTCTTCTTTGTGCTCTTCAAAAATATGTACTTGATTTTTAAGAGCGATTTTATGTTCACAGCAAAATGGAGCAGAAGTTCCAGGGAGCTTCTGTCTCCGCACATGCAGGGCCTCCCCGCCCCATCCACATCCCACACCAGAGCGGGACGTGTGTTACGGTCTGTGAACCTGTGTTGACAGATCCTTATCACCCAGAGGCCGTAGCGTTCCTTAGGATTCACTCTTGGCGTTGCACATTCTATGGCAAATACATAATGGTATGTCTCCGTGATTATAGTCTCATGCAGAGTATTTTCATTACCCCAAAAATATTCTGTGCTCTGCCTGTTTGGCCATCTCTCCCCCAAGCCCCTAGTGATGACTGATCTTTTTATTGTCCTCATGATTTTGTCTTTTCTAGAAAATAGTGAAGCTGGAATCACACAACATGTAGCCTTTCCAAATTGGCCCTTCCACTTAGTAATATGCATTTGTTTCCGCTGTGACTTTTTCTGGAGGGCCGCCCTGTTTTTAGTGCAGAATAATATTCCACCGTCCTCATATACCAAAGTTTTCCCATTCGTCTACTGAAGGACATTCAAAGTTTTGGCAATTAGGAATAAAGCTGCTATAAATATCTCTGCAGATTTTTGTGTGGACCTACATTTTCATTTGATCTGGGTACATACCAAGGAGCACAGTGACTAGACTGTATGGCAAGAATAGGGGTGTGTTTGGTTTGCAAGGCACTGCCAAACTGCCTTCCCCAGTGGCTGTACCATTTTGCATTCCCAGCAGGGTAAGCAGGAGTTCCCGTTGCTCCACACCCTGAGCAGCTGTTGGTGATGTCAGTGTTCTGACTTGTGGCCCTTGCATGGGTGTGTAGTGGAATCTCATTGCTGCTGTGATCTGCAGTTCCCTAAGGGCCTGTGATGCCGAACGTATGTTCATATGCTCACTCACCACCTGTCAGTCTCCTTTGGTGAGATGTCTGTGCAGGTCTTTTGCCCATTTTCCAAGGGTCTCTTGTCCATTCCGTTCTTTTTGAGATGCACTGCTTGCCGATATCCTCTCCCAGTCTGTGTCTGTCTTCTCATGCTCTTGGCAGTGTCTGGCAGAGCAGTTCTGAACTTTAAAGAAGCCCTGCTTGTCAATCATTTCTTCCATGGATTGTGCCTTTGATGTTGTGTCTCGACAGTCATTGCTATACCAAGGTCATCTGGATTTTCTCCTGTTCTGTCTGCCAGGAATTCTAGTCTCGTCTTTCATATTTCGGTCTGCATTCCGTTTTGAGCTAGCTTTCCTAAGGGCTGTGGGTCTGTGTCTAGATGCATCTTTTTGCATGTGATGTCCAGTAGTTGCAGCACAGTTTGTTGAAAAGACCATGATTGCTACATTCCCATGTATTTCATCTTGGGATTTTTGAGGCATCCATAGACAGAGCTTCCTGAACCCCTGCCCATCACAGCCCCGTGCCCCTAGGGAAGGTGTGTGTGTGTGTGGCGGGGACAGAGGTCTTGGGCCTGCCCATGCTCCCTCTGGGTCACGGCCTGGGGCAGTGTGCTGGGCTGGGGTTGGGGCCGGAGGTTTTCAGGGCCGGCTACCAAGGGGTGCCTAAGCTCCAGGTCAGAAGGAGGCCTGATCAAGGGGCCTGGAGGTAGGGGACCCAACAGCCCCAGGCCTCGGTGGGGATTAGTGCAGGCTGGGGTGGGCAGCCCTGCAATCACATGCATGAACACACCCGCAGGCTGGCACCCCACCTGACAGGGACGTGGGTGCAGCTGCTTATCAGGCCACGCCAGCCCTGGCCAATTAAATATTCCTGTTGCCGCCTCCCTCACAGGGTTTGATTTAAGGCTCCCAGCGCCTCTGTGGCCTGGGGAGGGAAAAAGAGGATCTGAGCCCGACACAGTTCCCAGGAAGTGGGCGGGGCCAAGGTCCTGCCTCCTCCCAACCTGGTCAGCACCTGGGAGGGGCAGCTGCTCTGGGGCAGGATGAGACCCGTCCTCCCTCAGGGCACAGAGCCTCGATGCGCTGAGGGTGAGGCAGGGACGCACCCCAGCCTCACCCGGGCTGGCCCTCCATCCAGGCCAGGCTGGACCTCCTGTGAAACGCAGTTGGGCTCCTGGGCAGCCCGGTCTCCTTCTCCCTCCCTCAGCCCCCTCCAGACGGAGGGACCAGGGGACTGCTCAGTCCTGGGCACCAGGAGCCAGGAGCCAAGCCAGCCCCCACCCATTCATGGTCCCTCATTCACTCCAGACAGCTGCAGAGCTGGTTAGGGGTCATTCCGCAGACACAAGGCCCCAGAAGGCTCTTCGGCAGAGTGGTCAGCCCTGGCGGGCTCAGAGCTTGTCACCAAGGCCTTCCGAGCCTCAGTTTCCTCACAGGGCCATTGAGTGATGACCCGAGGTCTGGAGGTAAGGCGACGTGTGCAGCTTGCAGTCAGCGCGGGTGGACGGGCCTTGAGATCACACTGCCCTGGGGATGACCCAGCTCTTCTACCCACACCCTGTCCCCAAGAGTCTCTGGAGCAGGTCCTTAACAAGGCCCGTCTGGACACGGTGGAAAGCTGAATGTGTGGGTGCGGCAAAGCCCACTCCCACCACCCTCGCTCTCCTCTCAGTCATGTTTCTCTGCATATGGGTGACTGCCAAGCCCAGAGAGGGCCAGGAACCAGGCCAGAGTCACACAGCGTGCTTCCCAGAGAAGCCATGGCTCCCACTGGTCAAAGCTGTCCATCTGCTGCCCTGTAATCCTGACCATGCCCTGAATTGCCCATTTGGGTTGGACAGTCTGTCCTCAGGGTATGAAGTTCATTTTCCTCACCCCTCAGGGAGAACTATGCTCAGCTGATATCCAGCCAGTCATAGCGATTTGCAGAATCCAGCACCACAGTGGCCTCGGTGGCCGCACAGCGCAGGCCACACTGCCCCACTGCGCAGGCCCTGTGGGCTCCCGTACTCGTTCACACAGGCACACGCTGGCTCGCACACCACGCTCTGAATCACACTCCTGGGCTCACGCTTGACGCGGCCGCTGCACTTGCTCTTTCTCACACGCCCATGGTGTTTTGCACACCTGTGCATAGCAGCAAGCTCACACACTGACGCGCGCGCACACACACCCCTGCATGGCGCAGGGCCCCCAGTGCTGCACAGCAGAGCTGCTCCCCCAGCTCGACGCCCAAGCAGCGGCCACCTCGGGTTCCACTGGCCGTCGCCTTCCCAGGGGGCTCCCCGCCACCTCTCTGCTGCCCTCCTCCCCGTGTTCCCCCCAAGTTAGCAGCAGCACAGACCCAGCATCCAGTGCTGGTTGAGCACCTCCTACGTGCCAGGCCTGGTGAGCCCCAACCTCCTCTCCTGGGGCCAGAGCCTGCAGTGGGGGGCCTAGGGCATCGTCTGTGCCCAGGCCTGCGCTCTGCCAGGGCCAAGCGTTTCCAGACCCAGCTCTTGTCCCCTCGGGTCCTTCCCCTGGGAGATTATTTAATCTGGCTTTGCCAAAGGCTTAGAAGGCCATGAGGACTATAAATTGAAGGATTCCAGGTGGTACCTGTCACATTGTATCCTTTGGAAATGGTGCCCTCTGGAGTTGTGCAGTGTCTAACCTGGACAACTGTACACAGCATTCCTGCCCGTCTCCTGTCCCAGGGACTGCTCTGAGGATCCCACGGGATGATAACAGCGTAAGTGCCCAGGGGGTTCAGGAATGCCCGGCAGGGACATGCAGGTGCCTTAGGACTCAGGACTGCTGGTGAGGACGCTCCTTCTTTCCTGCCGGAACCCCTCTCCTTCCCCAGCTCCTCACCCTCCCAGGGGCTCCTGTCCAGCCTTTGCTCCAGACTCTCTCCGCCTGCTGGGAGGGTCTGTCCGCTCAGGGCTCGCAGGCACTGCACACCACCACCTGGTCCACAGCTTCTAGATTCTTCTGCGGCCCACTTGACGGCCGTCTCAGTTTCGGCCTGTGCCCTGGCAGGCATCCCGCATCCCCTTCCCCATCCTGCCCAGCTGATCCACTGGCCCGTCCCTCGGCTCCCACACCCCCCACCGATCCCCTCCAGCTCTCTGCCGTTGGCCACCCGTCCAGCAGCTCCCCTCTTCTTCGTCTGCCTCTGGGTCCCTCAAGAGCAGAGCGTGGACAGGATCTGGAGCAGGTGTGGCCGGGAGGTGATCTCGGGGACGGGCAGGGGCTGACCACCACAGTGGGGGCCGGGAAGCCCCAGGTGGAGGTGCCAGAAGATCCGGGCTCCAGGAGGACCTGCCACCCAGACGGTAACGTCTCCCTGGCCCTCCCTCGGTGGAAGGGACAGGTGTCTTGTGAGGACACGGGCATGGCTCCCCGTCACCGTGGGGCAGGGTGTCAGCGTGTGAGGTGACACTCAGATCTTAGAGCACCACGCCCACCCGGGCCTGCCCCGGAGCTCCTGGCCCTGCAGGGGTGGCTGCGGGGCCACATGGCACGCTCCTCAGCAGGTCCCACGTTCCCACGGCAACGGAGGCTCCCAGGGGCCTTCACTCCTGGGCCTTCGGCTCTCCCAGGCTGTCGAGTGCAGGCGGAGTGCAGAGCAGGCGACAGGCAGCCACTGAGCGTCCCCCACTGACCCGCCTGACCGCTGCAGCGGAAGTCACCGTGCTGAGGGGCACCAGGAGCACAGGCTGCCCCTCCCCTCCCCCGCAGGGGGACCATTTAAAACCAAAGTCCACTGCCCACCCTCCAGGTCCCTGTTGTTCTTAGTGAAACCTGTGCCAGGGGCTGGCCAGCCCCTCCCTCAGCCCCCAGCCCCTTCCTTTCCCCCAGGCAACCTGGTCTTTGGGGGCCTCAGATTCCGCAGGCCTCCCGCGGCTTGAGTGTGTCCTCCAAAAGTTCGGGAGTTGGAGACTTTATCCCAGACTCCTACTGTGATGGTTTGAGGGGCGGGGATTTCAGGAGGCAACTGGGGTTAGATGAGGCCGTGGGATGAGATGAGTCCCGAGCACGCTGGCTCTGTCTTGCCGTCCGAGGCCTTAACCAGGCTCTCAGGCAGCACAAGACCCTCGCCAGACACTAGCACCATGCTCCTGGACTTCCCAGTCTCTGGATCCCTGAGCCAAAGAAACTTCTCTTCTTTATAAATTATCCAGCCTCTGGCATCCAGATACAGTAGCAGAAAACAGACCAAGGCAGGACTTTGTGCTTGCTGGCCCCTCCCTGCGCCCGTCTTCCTCACGATCTCCATGTGGCTGGCTCCTTGTGGTCATTCAAGCAGGAACTTACATGTCACTGCCTTAGGAAGACCTTCCCTGACCACCGGATTGAAAGCAGCCCCTCCCTTCTTTCTTTTCCTCTCTTCGGGGCTCCCATCTCTCATGGAGTTACTTGTTTACCTGTTCATTACCTTTCTCTTCCACCAGGAGTCAACATCATTGTGTGTCCCCAGGGTCCAGCCCAGTGCCTGGGATACAGCAGATGCTCCATAAAAACCTTGAATGGATGGATGGATGGATGGATGGATGGATGGATGGAGTGGGTCAGATTCTCCCAGAAGCAAGCAGAGCCTGGGCGGGGTTCCTGTGCACCTGGAAGTCTAGCCAATGCTTTCAGGTGAGCCCTGGGCAAGAGAGAGGGAAGCAGATTAGGGCAGGAAGAAAAGCTAGATGAAATCAGTGTGGCCTAGCCTCAGCCCTACCCCACCGGCGGCCCCGGAGCACAGCGTGCCACCTTCAGGCACAGGCCGAGGTGCTCCTGTGGCAACCCATGCAGGTCAGCCTGCCTCTGCCTGGTGCAGGCCAGGGGGGCACAGGCAGCGGGCACTGCTGGAAACTGGGAGAGAGATGAGGCCTGTTGAGGGGCCCACAGAGGTCCCCCCGGGAGGGGAGGCCTAGAACATAAAGCCCAGCCAGCAGCAAGTCCGACTTATGAGCCAGCTCTCCGCCCAGATCCCTTCCCAGAGCTGCCCTGCATTCTGCATGCTGCCTCCTGAGCCCATTCTCCCTCTGTGTTCTCCCTGGTTAAAAGAACCGTGGGTGAGCGTTCTCCCCCAGACGACCCTCCGTGGCCCCAGCAATCTGCGGGGCTGTGATCACAGCCGTGGGGGCCGTCACAGCAGCCCACCACTGGCTGAGGGCCGCCTCCCCCTAGCATCAGTCCAGTTCTGCCAGTTCCTGACAGAGGAGGACCAGAGGCAGCGTGGTCCTGGTCAGAGCCCCAAGGAGCCACCGGAAGCTGCACAGCCTCCGCCCACCTTCAGGGTGCATCCAGAAGCCGCCAGAGAGCAGGCCCTGTGAACTCGGCACTGACCGGCCCCAGCCCACTGACCCTGCGCCTCCCCTAGCCCCGCAGCTGTTGATGGTCAGGGCGCTCTCTGTAGGTTCTTTTAATTGTTTAAATATTTTAAATATTTTAATTGTCTTAAAATATAAAGAAAACGCCCATTGATTCCGTGTAACTGATAAGCTCCCCACTCCTGGGCCTTTCTAATCAGGACCCTGGGCCTGCCGTGAAGCCAGGGGTGTGGGAAGGAACAGAGCCAAGCCAGGGGAGCCGGGCACCCAGCGTGGAGATGGAGAGCAGTTTAGGAGGCTTACCTTTGCTAAGAAGTTTGCCTAATTCCTGAAGCATATCATTATCCCTAACATTTACACAACACTCTATGTTTACATAGCAATCTACATTTGCAAAGCTCTTCCACATTTATTGTCTCATCTGATCCAGTTGTTTACCACAGAGGACAACCGGCCCAGGGCTGCTTTCTCCACTCTGCACCCAGGAAGCAAAGTCTTGCTCCCTATGGTCCTGGGGGTAGTCTGGACAAAGATTGCCACCCATTTTATAGATGAGGATATTGAGGTTCAGACACATTAAAGCTTTCCCAAGGCCACACAGCAAATGGATAGTCAGAAACTGTTCTGCGTGAGGCCTCTGAACTGCTCCAGATGTTCTGCTCCCTAGAAATGAGATTCTCTTGGTTATTAAGATATGGAGATTCCGCCAGGTACAGTGTTGCATGCCTGTAATCCCAGCGACTCAGGAGGCTGAGGCAGGAGGATCATGAGTTCAAAACCAGCCTCAGCAAAAGTGAGACGCTAAGCAACTCATTGAGACCCTGTCTTTAAATAAAATACAAAATAGGACTGGGGATGTGGCTCAGCGGTTGAGGGCCCCTGGGTTCAACCTGATACCCAAAAGAAAGAAAAAAAAGATATAAAGATTGACTGTTGGGCTCCTGCTCAGTATGGGTCATAATCAGACTTCAAGAAGAACTTCCTAAGAAAAAGGGTGACTGATTGTTGTAATGAGCCTAACCAAATGATTTCTCCTTCCATGAGAATGTTCGCCTCGGTCTTGGGCCTGTCAACAGAGGGATGGATCAGATGACCTCTCTAAGCCCCTTCCAGCACCAGGACTGATTCCCAGGGTGCCAGGAGGATGGATGCCCATCAGCCTAAACGGCAGCAGGCCAGCCTACTTGTCTTCCCCTCGGCTCGCACCAAGACATGAGTCATAGAAGGTGCCGGAAAATTTATTGCATTATCAATATTTAATATCTCCAGGGAGGTGACATCAGCAAAATTGCCTGGCCTGGCAGAGCCATCTAGGTGGACAGGGGGACAGGCCCTTCATCTCTGGAAGCCCCACCCTCCCCACCTGGGGAACAGATGACATCTATGGGCTCCTGGGAGAGGCTGAGCTTCTTGTAGGGTGCCATGTTCCTCGGCACCTCGTGTGCTGGCCTGGGGACCTGCTGCCCGTGACCGCTTCCCAGGGTCACCTCTCCAGCAGGGAGGGGGCCAGGTGACTGTTCTTTAGGACTGAAGCATGGAGGCTCTGATTTTCCAAAATGTCCGTGGAGTGTGGGGGGCTTGGCCAGGTTGGGTGATAGCCTGAGCTGGGGTCCCAGGCCACACGGCTGTCCCAAGCCATATAGAAGCACCAAGGGTTCTCAAGTCACCAAAGCCTGAGGAACTTGGCGGGCAGCAGGAAGTCATAGATAAGGCGGGGGGCACAGGTGGATTGCCGCCGACCAGACAGAATCGGGGGGCACCCCCCAGATTAGGGAGACACAGACCTAACCCCGGGAAGTCCTGGCTCCTGCTGAGGCGATAAAGGAGTCGGAACCCCGTGGAGTCCCAGGAAGGAAGCTAAGGGCTGGGAACCTCCCCTCAGCAGGTGCCAAAGAAGCTGGGGCAAGCCTGCCCTCTGCCTCGGCCGGCCGCATGCTGTGGCCTCCTGGATCTGCGCGGGGCATGCCACCTGCGTGGCTCCACTCCCCGCCTTTTCTGCTCACCTCAGGGATGGCGGGGGTGGGACTTTTAAAACCACGAGTTCCTCCAGCTTCCGTCAAAGCTGGCTCTAATGCGACCTGTTTCCCCACCCATGTGACTGAGTGTTCCTGGAACAGTGAGCACTGGGTCCAGCCCCTTTGCTCCCTGGACAGAACCTCTCAGTCCACTCTGGGGGACCTGCCCCGGGGGAGCAGGGGAGGACCCAAGGCAGGATGGGGGTGCTGGGGCTGAGGAGAAAGGGAAGCACCGGGAGGGAGCCTGTGCGCGGCTCCCCGCGGCCCCTCTGCTGGTCCCCATCATCTCCAGCTGGAGAGCCGGGCTCAGAGAGGCTGAGTCCTGCGTCCTCGCCGGTACATGGTGGGGCCCAGATCTGAACCTGTGACTGGTTGCGTTTTGTGTCCTTAAACTGCCCGAGTGTGGGTAAGACGGGAAACTGAGGCAGGACAGGGGCCGTTCCGAAGCTGTGCAGGCTGGCCCCAGGGGACATCTCAGAGCTGGTCAGCTCTAGAGGGGACTCTTCTCTTAGGAGCCCTGGTCCTGCTGGGGTGGAGGACTCCCCCGAGTCTGACCAGCATATCATGTTCCTCCACCAGGCGCAAAGTCTCCTCTGGCCCTGCTATGGTTTAGGTATGAGGTGTCCCCCAAAAGCTCATGGGTGAGATGGTGCAAGAAAGTTCAGAAGAGAAATGACTGAGCCTTAACCCAATCAGCGAACCCATCACCTGATGGGGTTACTGGAGTGGTGATGGGGGGGGTAGGGTGTGGCTGGGGAGGTGGGCATTGGGGCGTGGCTTTGGGGGACATATTTGTCTCTGCAGAGTGGAGTCTCTCTCTGTTTCCTGATCACCATGTGAGCTGCTTCCCCTCACCACACTCTTCTGCCATGATGTCCTGCCTCACCTCCAGCCCCGAGGAATGGAGCCGGCTGCCTAGGGACTGAGACCTCTGAAAACGCAAGCCTCCAAATAAACTTTTCCTCCTTTAAAGTTGTTCTTTTTGTGTCTTTTAATCACAGCAGGGAAACAGCTGGCTAAAACAAGCCCTTGGACTCTACCTGCCCAACACCATGGTGCCATGAGATCTGGAGGTCGGGAAGTTCCCAGGTGCCCGTCCTCCCGTGGAGGCATCGAAAAGACCACTCCCAGATGCGGCTTCAACAGCAGGAAGAAGCCCAGCTTGGTCCTGGTGGACTGCCTGCCTCTCGAGTCGCTTCTTCTCTCCGGCCTCAGTCTCCCCATCTCTAAGGAAAAGTGCTGGGCTAGATTCTCTCTCCACGCTGCTGGTGCCAAGCTTCCCTGGAGGGCACAGGAACTGCACCCAGCAGCAGAGACTCCCAAACAAACCAGCAGTGAGAAGGCTGCCT
Organism: Callospermophilus lateralis; assembly: GCF_048772815.1. Classification (NCBI taxonomy): domain Eukaryota; kingdom Metazoa; phylum Chordata; class Mammalia; order Rodentia; family Sciuridae; genus Callospermophilus; species Callospermophilus lateralis. The sequence continues at coordinate 43,173,854 of NC_135319.1, read as the reverse complement.
GTTGCAAGCTAGAGAGTGTCCCCAGGGTCATGGAGATGAGGCGTCCCTGCCCCTACAGGGCCTGCTAGAGAAGAGGCAGGGATTCGGGCCAGAAGAGGAGGTGCAGGGGCAGGAGAAGGGGTGGACAGATTCGTGAGCTGGGAGTGGTCAGACGTGGAGCTCAACACCAAAAGCAGACCAGGGGCTTGAGGTCAGTTCTGGAGGAAGGGCCAGGGCGGCCCAAACCCATCGCCATTGAGGCCAAGGCGGGAGGGCGGACAAGTGGTCCCAGCTGCGCAGAGGGGCTGTGTGCTCACCTCCTGCAGGAACCGTTTCGACTCTCCATCGGCAGAGACGCCTGCCCGCGCAGTTCTGGGGGCCAGGAGTCTGCGGCCTGGAGCAGCAGGACAGTGCTCCCTCCCAGGCTCCGGGGGACCCCCGGCCCCGCAAGCTCGTGGTGTTTGCTGACGATCTTTATGGGCCCTTGGCTCGTAGACATCTCACCGGCAGAGAGACAGGCCCTCTCGGAGGCCGCCTGGCCGCATATCTTCTCTGAGCAGAGAGTGACCGGCAAGGCCACCCTATACCAGGCTCTGGGGCTCAGCAACTGGGCGGGGTGAGGTCCTTGCCTCCGTGGGCACACGCTGGAGCCCTCTTTGAACCCCACACTTTTCTGTTTGGCCCGTTGGCCAGGTTCCTTTCACTGACCAGAAGCTGCCTTGCTCAAAGTGGGTCCCAGGGCTCCAAGCCAGCTCCAGTGAGTGACCCCAAGGAAGAAAGGTGACCAAGGGTCTGTGTGCAGGCCGCCTGCTGCTAGAGGAACTGGAACTCAGTCCTGCTTGGAATGTTCCAGAAGCTGGGTAGAAAGCCTCTTCTCTTGAGGGCCAGAAGCCTGGGCTTTCACCCACCTGTTCTCATTCCTCTTTGCTTGAAGGTTGTCAGTGTCCGGGACATCTGTCTGCCCCTGTGGACGGCCAACCATGAGCCCCGGGCCAAAGAATTCCCTCCAGGACTTCCCATAGAAAAGAGGCATGGGAACCATCCCCCAGGGTGGCGGGTGACAGGGAAAGGAGCAAGGGGAGCCTTCCAACAGCCCATCTGCCCCCATCTGCTCCCTGGCCGTGTGTAAATACCTGTGTGTAGCTCACACACATACGTGTGGAGCACGCACATCCACCCTCCTCCCTCCTCTGCCCCCACGGTCCTCTCCGCTCCCAACTCCCTGTTCACCCCCGGCCCAGGGAGGCAGGGGACGTGGACGTCCACCTCCCAGTATGATCCATCCCAATGGGAGGGGAGCCTGGACCCCAGGAGCCACCTGCACCCCAACCCTGCCACTTGGCCGTCGGGTTGCAGAGCCTGTCTCCTGCCAACCCGTCAGCTGCGATCTCGGGCTTTGAAGCTGGAGACTTCCCAGGCAGACAAAGGGGCTGCCAGCCAGGGGAGCCCCGGGGGTGCCAGTCCAGGTGTGTAGCGATTATCTCGAAGACCCAATCAAGGTGCCTTGTCCCCAGCTCAGCTAGTGAATGGCGACCGCCCGCCCCTCCCACCACTTAGCCACACACTGGCTCCTGGGACCCTGGCAGACACCTGCTAGGCCGTGCCCCTTCCCTCCCCTGCCGGGCCTCCTTTTGTACTGTCACAAAGAGGAAAGAAAGCCCAGGCCCACCTGGTGAGGGGAAGGGCCAAGGCTCCCCATTTCTCAGCTGTGACGCGGCTCCCCCAGGTCCGGGTCGGGGTAGACTGAGACTGCCTGTGAGTGCCAGGTGTTGGTTTCTAGCAGGGTGCCCACAGAGAGAGTGACAGATGATGGCAGCCAGGGTGGGCGGCAGGATGACACAGGACCCATCCTGGCAGCTGCCCCGTGGGGCTGCCTGGGTGCGCACGAGCAGGGCCGAGCCGCTGGCTGAGCTGGTGCGGGGCCCCGCCCACTAAGCGCCCCTTAGCATCTCCTCTGTCCCCAAGCCTCCTGTGGGAAGCAGGGCCAGACCTTCCACAGTCTCACCTTCTACAGAAGCAGCCGGCAGGGGTGGTGGGGGCAAAGCTCCGCGGAGTGAGGGAGCCACCCACGCTCACCATGTGGACCTGCAGCCAGTCCAGACCAGGCCGGACACCTGCGTGGACACTGTCTTGGTGTTGGGGCTCATGGTGTGATCGGGAGGGGATAGTTATGAGGAGCTACAGTGGACTGGCCCAGGCCTGCGCCAGTGGCAACCAAGCCCCCACCCCTTTGCCCTCCCCCTCCCCCCTCCAGCTGTTTCTAACCTCTGCACAGCAGGGCCACTCACTCTGCCCCCCTGGAGGCCAGGGAGAGGGAAAGGGACAATGCAGAGAGCACACTTAGAGACCACAGCAAGCAGAGAGGCACCCAGTGTCCCTGGTCGGAGGTGGCAATGCTAGAGAGCGGCCTGTGCGGCTCCTCAGCGTCCAGGCCATTAAGATGAACCATGGCTTCCCCGGGACCATCCTTCAGAGTTGGGTCCTGGCGAGGGGAGGGACGCATTCCTCACAGCTAAGAAAGACGCAATGCTCTGCACCAGCCTGGGTCGGTATTGAACCTCCCATCGCTCCCCTCTTAATGGATGGCTTCCTGAGGGTTAATTAACTTCTCTGCATCCCTGGGCAGGCAGCCCAGCCCCCACCACTGGGCAAGGCCTGAGTCAGCCACTGTGAGGGTTGCTGATGGCCTTCAGGGGAGGCCAGTCTGAAGTAAGGGGACAGTGGGCAGGCCCGGGGTCTGTGTCCGGTGGGGCCCTGACCAACCCATTCGTAGTTGAGGTGGGGACACAATGGCCTGGAGGCAGAGGGCACCGTGAGCCACTCGCTGAAGGCTACACTGGAACTGCACAGCTTGGCCGGCCTGGAACCCAAGCCTCCAGCCCACAGAAGGACCATCTGTAGGTTCAGCCCTATCCTCCCCTCCAGGGCCAGTGTAAGCACGTGGCACAGGGCGATTCTGTCATCACTGGGTCATCTGAGCAAGACCCACAGCCACACCCGCCTGAGTCCCTTCGAATCCCCCTCCTCTCGTTGCAAGGTCCTATCAACCCTTCCCAAGTGTCCGGCCGTCTAAGCCGTTCGCTTCTGACTTCCAGGAACCCGGATCCTGGCAGCACGTCCTCCCCCCAGTTTTTAGATGAGAAAAATTGAGGCCCAGAGAGCTCACATGACTCCTCAGAGGCCACTGGAGCCTGTCTAGAGAGGAGCTCTGCCAACAGACCCAACCCTTCACTGCAGGGGAAACCGAGGCCTCCCCCACCCGCCCCTCCATTCCTATGTGGATTCAAACTAAGGCTCCTGTGGAGGTCCTGTCCGCCCACCCTGGAGCCCCTCGTCTCTGCTTCATTCCAGGACACACAGCCCAGCTTGACCCTGCCCTGTCGTGGGGCCAGCTCCAGGTTCAAGTGCCACACCCAGTAGCCCCTTAGAGCAAAGGGGTTCAACTCAGACCACATCGGGGTCCGACCAACCCAGGCTGACTCCCGCTCTGCCGTCGCAGGCTGTCGTCCTTGGCAAAGCTGTCCCCCTCCCACAGCCTCCATGTTGTCATCGGACAAGTAAAGATGACCCTCATAGGACATTTGTGAGAATTAAGTAGGGGCGCCAAGCCCTTAGTCCAGCGTCTGGCACATCGCAGAAAGCACTTAATAACCAGATCATGGGGACCGGGGCTCCACCTGGCCAGGAGCCCCGCTCCCTCCTGCCCCTGCTACTGCAGTTGCCCCCACCCACCCAGAGGGCTTGTCCAGCGCCTCCCCCAATTAGGATGGGGACAAAGAAGCTCTGAGGACATTAGATGCCGGAACAGAGTCCTTCCGCACCCAAAGGGAGCTCGGGGCTGCCTCCCGGGCTGCAGGCTAATTAATTGAGCCGGCTGACAGCAGAAGGGGCTGTGCCTTTTGCCGGCAGCCCAGAGCAATGATGGAATAATGGGCTCTAATGCACTGGTCTCCTCGGGGACCTGTCTTTCATCCCCAACAAAACTAATTAATGATAGCAATAAATAAATCAAGCCCGCCCCCCCCTGCCCGGAGCAGCCAGGGTTCTTGGAAGCAAGCCTGTTGCTGGCGGGGCCAGGGAGCCCTGTGGCCCGGGGGCTTGTGTGGCAGCGGTTGAGGAGGGTGGGGAGGGTGAGGACACTGTGATGTCATGTGCGGTGACGCCGGAGGAACCAGGCCCAAGAGGTCCACTTGATCCCTGGCTGGAAACTTGGGAGCTCTGAGTTCCAATACTAGGCAAGCCACCACGTTCCAGGTGACCTTGCCAGGTCCTTCCAGATCCCTGAGCTTGGAAATGTGAACCCCACTGAGAAGAGGTGTGTGGCCTGTACACCGGGTAGGGTCACATTTCCTCTTAGGACTTAGAAATGCTGGGCACATCACAGGAAGGATACCCCCCACCCAGGGGGGCCTCAGGTCAGTTAACACTGTCTCGAAAAACTCTCAACTGTAGCGCACATCAGAATCCCCAGGGCCTGGAGAAAACTCGAGCTGTGGATTCTTCCCCCAGGTGCCAGAGTTCACGGGGCCTGAGAATCTGCCTTCCTGACAAGTTTCTGGGGTGTACAGAGGCTGTGGGGGGGAGCCCCCTGAGAACCACTGCTCTAGTCTGAGGGTCAGAGACAGGTTCTCAGGCTGTCTCACTTCCAGCCGGCGTGGGGTCCCCGGCTCCCCTCTCTGGGACTCAGTTTCTCCATCTCTAACATGGAGTGTGCATGTGAGGTGGTGGATAGCGGAAGGACTCCGTGACTGGGCCTCTGCTCTGCCCTTCTGAGGCAGCTGGGATCTCCTGTGTGGCATGTGACCTCACACAATCCCAGTCAGAGTAGGAATCCTCGCCCCGCAGTTGTCCTTGCCTGGTGGCCCCCAGCTCTTCTCGCACACCTCCACTAACAGAGAGCTCACTCCCTCTCCGGACAGGCGCCCCATCCCAAGGTCATAAGGAGTCTTTTCAGGGGCGTTGTTCATATTTAATGCAAGTTCAAAATCTACCACCTCGTGACATGCTCCCTCGGCCACCTCCACCTTGGGTCTCAGTTTTAGTTGTGGCATCGTGACACCTGGATAGGAGAACGGTCTCCACCACCCACTGCTGTGGAGGCCTGGGGAAGCCGTCTGTGCCTCTGAGCTCCTGTTCCTCTCTGAGCTGTGCAGAAATGAGATACAGGAGGTGGAAATGGAGAGTGCAGCATGACCAGGAGGGATTCCCGTCGCTGCTACCTGTTCATGGGGCCCCTTCCACGGTGCGATCAGGCAGGACCCCATTCTTACCCGGGCTGCTGCTCTCCCCAGGGCCTCTGGCGCAAGTGAGGTGCACTGCAGCCTCCCTGGGCACCAGGCAGCCTTGAACCTCAGACTTGTTGGAGCTTGTGTCCTCCCCTTAGGGCCTGAGGCCAGTGCTCCCAAGTGGTTCTGCTGAACTCTTCCATGGGAAGTGCTGAGCAAGGCCAGAGGCCTGAGTGTCCTGAGACTCAGTGTCCACACCTCAGTGGCACGGGTCCTGGCTTTGGTATCTCTGGGCAGCAGTGTAGCCTACTCATGAATGTTGGAGTGCGGCACCAGGTCCCACAGAGACCCCACCTCCTCCATGTAAAGCAGGGTCCCAGGAGCAGGTAACAGACGCCAACACTGAGCAGAAACAGGACCTATCAAATGAATACCAGGGCCTCCCAAACCAGTGGGAAGGGCTGGAAATCACAGTCCCAGACCACAGGGGAACTAGCTCTCCAGGTCATTTCTGCCTGTTCTAGGGAGGACCTGGGGCTCAGAGGTGCAACTGGCTTTCCCAAGGTCCACAGCAATGGGTGATGGAGACCATTCTCCCATCCAGGTGTTATTACGTCAAAGCTGAGACCCACAGTGGAGGTGGCCAAGGGAGTAGATCACTGACCTCAGGCGGGCATGCACCTCTCAGCCTGGAGGGCCGGGGACTGCCCCTGGCTGTCCACTGCAGAGTGTGTGGGGGGGGTCCTGCTATGGGCAGCAGGCTAACTGGGCACCTCAGAGCAGGATCTGTGCCTGAGCTTCAAGGGAGGCTGGGAGAGCGAGGAGTTGGGATTTTTGACTTCTCCAGCAGTGGGTAGGACTAAAAATGCCCTCCAAATACAGAAGGAGGGTTCAGATCTGGGACAGGAAAACACACTAGTGGCCACTTCTATTCAAGGCAACCTACCTTGGCAAGCGTCCATGCAGAAAGACCACAGGCAGGGCCAGGATAAAAATAACGCTCACCCTGGGCACTCGCTCCGCGCCAGCCGCTCTTCCGAGCCGCTCAGCACCCTCACCAGGGAGGTGCTTTATCACGATGATCATCCTGTTTTGCCAACAGGAACATTGAGGACCGGGGAGGTTGCCCGCAGTCAGGAAGCGAGCAAGAGGCAGACGTGCTAGTCGGCTCTCTATCGCCATAACCAACGCTGGGGACCAGGCTCTGGAAGAGAAAGGACGGATTCGGGCTCATGGTCTGGGGAGTTTCAGTGTGTGGTCTGGGGACCCTGTTGCTTTGGGCCTGTGGAAAGGCCACATGTCACGGAGGAAGCCTGTGGGGAGGGCAAAGTGGCCACGGAGAGGAAAAGAACAGGAGACCAGGATTCTCCGGGAGCACACCCCCAGTGACCTGAAGATCTCCGGCTAGGCCCACCTCTTTTTTTTTTTTTTTCTTTTTTGTGTACTGGGGATTGGACCCAGGGAAGCTTAACCACTGAGCCACATTTCCAGTCCTTTTAATTTTAAAAAAAATTGTTTTTGTTTAGAGACAGGGTTTCACTATGTTGCTTGCTAAGTTGCTGAGGCTGGCCTTGAACTTGCAATCCTCCTGCCTCAGCCTCCAGAGTCTTAAAGTTTTCACCACCTCCCAGCAATGCCAAGCTGGAGATTAAGCCTTTAACTCATGGGTCTATAGGGACATTCCAAACCCCAGCCATAGCTGAGACCCTGGGCTTGAACTTGGCTGTCTGGCTCTTGGGCCTGCAGTCCTGGGGGCTCTCTGCTCTTCTTCCTCTATCTTAAGCAAAGATGGCTCAGCTGCTGTCCGTAGAGTGTGGAGGACGTACAGATTTCTGGAATACGAAGCTGTTAGCCCCAAGGACCAGAACCAGTCCTTGGGTGTGGCGGGTGTCAGCCATTATCCTGGGGACATGTGGGAGGGGCAGGAGATGGCTGGGAAGGGTGCTCGAGGGCAGTCCTGGCTCAGGGTCCGGCCTGAGCTCAGGTACTTGTCCATGACGAGGATGCTGAGGGTGGCAGCAGCTGGCAACACTGCCAGCCCCCTGACAGGGACCCCAGGAGGCAGGTCCAAGGCAGGTCCAGCCAGCCAAGGCCGACTGCCCCGTTAGCCAGAGGAGTGCTTCTGACATCATGCACACGTGGGCGTGGTCAGCCCGGGGCCCTCCTGGGGTTTCTGAATCGCTGGACATTAAGTGTCTAGACTTATATATCTGCGTTTGAGCCCACAAAGCTCACGGGTTTATTCGATGGTCTAGGTAGATCTTGGCATTGGCTCGAGTTTCCCCAGTGATTTCAACGTGCAGTCTGGGTGGAGAACGCCTGGTCCTGGGGTCTGAGTCTCCCTTAGGCGTGGGGAGGTGGCCCCACAGTGGGTGGCTAGATGCCATCAAGGGAGCTTCGAGCAGGGGGCTGGGAAACAGCCTTCTCTCAACAGAAGCACACCCAAGGCACTCAGTGGCTCAGGACAGCTGGGGAGAGGCCAAATGCTCTTGGCAGAGCCAGAGTGGCCAAGAGGAGCCCACCCAGGGGGGACAATTCTGAATCCCACCTCCTCTAGGAAGCCCCTGAGCTGGGGGGGGGGGGTCTTGTGCCTCTGGCTTCCCCAGCCCTGACTGACAGACTGATTGATAACAAAACAGATAGGAAGCAGCTCTGATTAGGAAACACCCTGCTCAAAAACCTAGTGAGGCTCCTCGTGGCCCTCGGGGTAGAGGCCTAGTACCTAAGCCTGGTGCTCAGAGCTCCCATAAGAGCTGGTCACCACCCACCTGTCACCTGCCACTGCCCTTAAAATCTACGGAAAGAGCCCAGCAGCTTTGAGTCTATAGATCCAGATGCCTAGTAGGGTCACTGAGCAAATCCTTATATATATCCTTATATATATGAGGATACGCACCAGGCATAGGTCATGGTGCTGTGCTCAGAAAGTACTTTAGAAAGTGATAGCTGCTATCATCATGATTGTCATCATCATCTCCATCATCACTACCACCACCACCACCACCTTCACCATCATGTCCACCACCATCACCATCATCTCCACCAGAATCACCATCATCATCTTCACCATCACCATCATCACCACCACCATCACCATCATCTTCACTATCACCATCACCATCACCTCCACCATCACCATCACCATCACCTCCACTATCACCATCATCTTCACCATCACCATCACTTCCACAGAATCACCATCATCATCTTCACCATCACCATCATCTCCACCACCATCACCATGACCTTCATCTTACCATCACCATCATCTCCACCACCATCACCATCACCATCATCTCCACCATCACCATCACCTCCACCACCATCACCATCATCTCCACCATCACCATCACCTCCACCACCATCACCATCATCTCCACCATCACCATCACCTCCACCATCCCCATCACCTCCACCACCATCACCATTATCTTCACCATCACCATCACCATCACCTCCACCAGAATCACCATCATCATCTTCACCATCATCTCCACCACCATCACCATGACCTTCATCTTACCATCACCATCATCTCCACCACCATCACCATCACCATCATCTCCACCATCACCATCACCTCCACCACCATCACCAACATCTTCACCATCACCATCATCACCACCATGACCATCATCTGCACCGTCACCATCATCTCCATCACCATCATCTCCACCACCACCATCTCGACCACCACCATCATCTGCACCATCACCATCATCTCCATCACCATCATCTCCATCACCATCATCTCCACCACCACCATCTCCACCACCACCATCATCTGCACCATCACCATCATCTTCACCACCATTATCTCCACCACCATCACCATCATCATCACCACTACCACCATCATCATCTTCTTCCTCTTCGTCCCACAGGTGCCTTTCCTCCTTCTGGGCTCCCTCTTAGGTCGCCCTCCACTCCTTTATCTTGCATAAGGAGGAACAAATGAGCATACATCTTGCTCATCCTCTATGCCTGGCTTAATTACAGCCTCCTAGAGGCCCACAGTCAAAGAACGCAAGAAGCCAACCAGTGCCCTTGCCTGCCGTGCATGGGGTGGGGACGTACGTGCTCCCGCGTCCTCTCCTCCCCTGGACCAAACTCCCCAGCTTTCTCGTTCACCAGCCCCTGCCTGCACAATACCCTCTTTACCCCCCTCCACCTGCCCCCAGCTTCTCTGAGCAGCTTGTCTTTCCCCTGTGCGTCACCGGGTCCGCTCCTGTCCCCGCCATTAAGTGCTCCACATTGCACCTCCCTTCCCCAGGTAACCGCAGCCGAGCCCACACCCACGCCACAGTTCCTCTCCTGCCCTAGACGGCAGCACAAGCCTGAGGCCACACCTCCAGGTTTGAGTGTAGGTCCTCACTTCCTTGGCATATATCTTTGGATGTGCCACCCTCCCTCTGGGGACACGTAGGGTCTCTCCATCCACACAATGTGGAGGTGCATGGACAGAAGTTCCCTGACTCGAGTGTTCTGGGTCTGGGCCAGGTGGGAGAGGGGTCTGGGCCAGGTCTCTCCTCCCCTTCTACACTCTGAGCTGCGGGTGGTGGGCTGAGGGCTCTCTCCATGTGGCTCTGAAGGCAGCAGCCGTGTCTCTCTGTTCTGGGGGCGCGGGCTGAGCTGGGGGCTCGGCAACGCTGCCTTAGCTGAGAGCTCAGAGCTCTTGGCCCCAAGAGCCCGAGGGGAGGGATATTTACGGTTTAATAACTGGCCTATCGATTCTCATTTATATGCCTCCAACGGGGCTTCCCGAGGAAGGAAGGTGAGGGGCTGTGTTTGTAAATAAGTCTCCGTTTGGCCCCTGGCTCAGCCTGCTGGCCTTGCTTTGAGCAGGGGGTGAGCTGGGTTAATACACTGTGTGCCCTCTGCTTAGCCGAGCCCAGACCTGCCACCCCAGGGACACAGGCCCTCCAGGCCAGCCCCTGGCCCCCCAGCCCAGCCCCTCCCGTGAGCTTGACAGTTAGCCAAGCCCTTCCCATCTATTGTCCCTTTTGACTGTCTCCTTGGAAATTCAGCAGCCCCACAAAACAGAAGAGAGCCTGGGGCACAGGGGGCGGGCACTCAACCCCTGAGCTGCACCCGCCCAAGAGCATGTCACACAGCCAGGATTGAGAACGGGCCACCTTTGAGTGGCTCTCTTGGTTAGCTAGTTCGTGTAACAAACCATCCCAAAGTGTGGTAGCTTAAGATTGTAACTATGGCCAGGTGTGGTGGCGCACACCTATAATCCCAGCAGCTTGGGAGGCTGAGGCAGGAGGATCATGAGTTCAAAGCCAGCCTCAGCAACTTAGTGAGGCCCTGAGCAACTCAGTGAGACCCTGTCTCTAAATAAAATATTAAAAAAAAAAAAAAGGCTAGGGATGTGGCTCAGAGGTTAAGCACCCCTGGATTCAACCCCAGTACCAAATACATATATATATAACTCTGACTTCTCAGGAGTCTACGGGAGCTGGGAGTCTGGCTGGTCAGAACCAGGCTCGGAGGACTGAGTCGCGCTGCTCGGGTATCTGTGGTGAGCTGAGGGCCAGCTGGCCCTGGTGCTGGGGGAAGGCCTTGGCTGGGACAGACAGGTTCTGCCCTATATGTCTCTTGTATTTACCTAGCAGACTGGTCACGGCTTGTCGCCCAGGGGGCCAGAGTCCAAGAGAGGAAGTAGAAACACCCAACCCCTTTACAAGGCTCGGCTGAGATGGAATTGGCTCCCATCACTGGCCAAAGCAAGTGAGGCTTGGAGGGCAGCAGGCGGAGATAAGCAAGGCGTGACGAGTCCAGGGCACTGGTGCAGTCCCCTTCCACCCCACCCAAGGGTATGGCTCCAGTCCCTGTTTCCCAGCACTCTGCCTTTCCCTTTGCAAGGCGGTCCCCCCATGGGGTGCTCATGGCCTGGCTGCAGGAGGAGTCTGCTCCAACGGTCCTGGACGCAGAGAAGATAGCAGCCAGCTCCCTTCCAGCTCCACAAGTCCAGGTGCTTGAAGAAGAGTAAGAGCCGGGGAGACCTCAGACATCTCCCCAAGCTCCACAAACATAAAGGGGATTGTGAGCCTGGGAGCAGGGAGCCCCCTCGCAGCCGCAGAGACGCAGCCAGGTAAAGCGAAGCAGGTGGACCCCAGAGCCAACACACCTGAGTTGAATGAACCTCAGGCAAATGCTGTCTCTTGAGCCCGCGTGCCAAGGGGACGAGGCCTCCAGGATGATTGGAGGTCCAATACGATCACGTAATGAACTTCCCGGATGAAGGGTGGACAGCGACTGTCTTTTCCCCTTTTCTTTTTGAGTCTTGGTGGATCACAAGAGCTGACATGAAATCCGTGTCCCTTGTGCTGACCTTATGTCCACCCTCCCAGCTCTGCTTGTCCAGAGCAGGCAGCTCAGACTGCCAGGTCTGGGTGGGTGGACCTGGGGGCCCCGGAGGGAGGGGCGTGGCCAGGCCAGCGAGGGCCTCCCAGGACTTGCTCCACCACCTTCCCTCCGGTGACAGCATCGGGGTGACCAAGGCTGACTGGAACAATGCATCAACATCGGCCCCCTCCTCCAGTTCCGGCTCCGGGAAGCACCCCTTCTCTGTGGCAGGAACCTGGTGAATGAGAGGGAGGGAGGGAGGGAGGGCTATTGATGGCCTTGCCTACTTCCCGGAGCCTGGGGGCTGGATAATAATAGTAGCCGCACCTTGCCTTCCAGCAGCCCAGAGCCCTCCCCAAGCAGGCTGGCCCTTGAGGGGCTTCTCAGCTCAGAGGCCATCTGTTCTGGGCCACCCGGCTGGCAGGCGCCTGTCCCGACCACCGCCCCTGATTGACCGGCAGCCCCCGGGTTGGCTGGCCATCTCAGTGACCAGCTGACACGGCGAGGTCGGACTGACAGCCGGGCACTGACCCGGGAACTGGCCAGCTAATCATCTGGCTGACGATTGATGTGACATCCGACAGAGAGTCGTGGGTTGTCTGTCTAAAAATTGTCACCGACTGACTGACTCACTGGTTCTTGGCCACCTGTTTCATCACAGACTCCCCCAGATAGTCTGGCTGACTCCCCACCAGCAGGCAGGATGATGACCGACTGACCAGCTGAGTGCTGCCCACCAACCCCTCCAGGCGCCGACAGGCCTTCCACGAACCCTGTAGCAGCGACTGTCAGCGAGTGGGGTTGGTCCTACCCGCTGCCTGACAGCGAGAGGCCACTGACCACCATACTAAGAAGCCAGTCCACCTGCAGCCTAGCAGACAGGCCTGCTCGGTGACAGTCACAGCACCTCGCTGGCTGAGGGACGGACCCGCTGTTTAGCTGCCTGTGCTGCCGCCCACCTGATCCAGCCACTGACAGGTGGCTGACGCCGGACCAACCCCGTGGCTGCCGCCTGCTGTGCCCACTGTCAGCTCCATCGGCAGCCTCCGGAGCGGCTTCCAGAAGAAAGTATTTTTAGGAATCCTTTCTGCTTCCCCTCTCTTTCCCTTCCCTGACCTCGAAGCTCTCAGCTCGGCTTGTCCACGTCACACACTTTTATCTTCGTCCTGTGTGTGCGCGTGCGTACGTGCCCGTGTGACAAACGCAGAGGAAAGCTCTAAGAATGAAATGAAGTGGACATCTGTGAGTCCCCACCCAGATCCAGAGCAGGGACAGTGACTGCCACCTGAAGCCCAGTACAGCCACCTGGGAGTCCTCCCTACACACCTGTGCCCGGCTCCACCCGGGGGTGCTCACAGAACCAGTGTTGTGGGGAAGAGGGGGACCTGGGGGTGTCTGAAGCTCCAGAGTGGTTCTGATCCGCGACTGGAGACAGAGGTGTCCCTGGCCAGACGTGTCCTGGCTTAGCCTTGCAGCTTGCAGTATGTTCTGAGCCCTCAGTACCAGCCCCACTTGGAAGCTTGGGGAAAGCACAGAATTTCAGCCCAACCAAGACCCACTGCATGGTAACCAGACCCCGGGGTAACCCATCTGTGTGTTAGTGATCCACGTGGCTTTGGACGGTCCCTGGCTCCTCCCCAACTGCCCTCCCTCCTCCCCTGCAGAGGCAATCACTGCCTCCCGCTTGGCTGGACATCCCCCTTGCTTCTTTATGGTTCCACGTGCAAGTGTGGACCCCAAACCATGCATTTACCTGCTTTGGTTCTCGACATCAATGACACCTCTCTGCAGACACCCTTCTCCAATTTTTTGGACAGGTGCACTATATTCTCTAGATGCTTCCATGTGTAACTGTAGCATTTTCATTTTTCCCTGCTGAATAGTATTCCTGAGTGTGGATTGGCCATTTTTATCCATTCTGAAAACAGACACTGGGCTGTTTCCATTGGTTGTAATTAAAAGCTGTTTTTGCTGCTCTACGGACTCTTAAACATTTCTGTGGGTGCCCCTGTGCAAGAGTTCGTCTCTGGGATGAGTAGCTATTAGGCATGTATATATAGCAAAATGTTCCTAGGCACACATCAAATGCTGTTGAGAGCCACAGCCGAAGGGGCCCCAGCAAACTTTCAGACTGCCAGCTGATGATTGTCTCACAGTGGCCCCAGCAACATCCAGCTGATTGGCTCCTCTGCGGTGATGCTCATTGGACTGTTTCCCTGCCCTTTCAGGCCACGGAGCTGCTCATTGGGGGACTTTTTTGGCTCCGCCCAGGTGACCCAGCCAATCGGCCTCAAGAGCAGGAGGATTGTGGGAGGTGTGGAGGCTGGTGGTAGGGAGAGTGGCTTGTGAGAACCTGGTGGTGGCAGTTGGGCTCTGAGGGTTTTTCCTGAGGAGCTGTTTTGTTTGGCGTGTGTGGTTCTAAAAATAAAGTTAGTTTCTTTTGACAAGTGGCTCCTGAATTGTGCCCAGCCAGACTGCGGCAAAATGCCTTGCTCTTCTTCTCCTGGTAGTGACATGGCTTCAGCCCCTCCTGACACCTCCCAGTGGGAGAAGTGCATCCACAGAGAAGGGAGTGATCCACCCAGGGGCCTAGGAAGGTGTCACAGACAAAACAAACCCTGAGCGTGTCCATTTCCTGTGGTGGCTGTAAGGAATGACCACAGATTCAGTGGCTTAAAACAAGAGAAATTCATGCAACGTTCCAGAGGCCGGAAGTCAGGATCCAAGGCCCCTCCGGGACTGTGCTTCCTCCGGGGCTCTCTGGAAGACCCAGCATCCGTGGTGACGTACCACATCTTGGTTGTAGCTGCAGTCCCGACCCCTGAGGTCATACTGCTTCCTCCTCCTCTCTGTCCAATATACCATGGCCTTGCTCTTGGAAGGACACTTGTCACTGGACTTAGGCCCACCCAGATAACCCCGGAAGGCAGCCTCATCCCAAGATCCTTAATTACCTCTGTAAAGATCTTTTTTCCAATTCAGGCCACACTCACAGTTCCAGGGTGGGGTGTAGAAATATCTCTTGGGGGGCCACCACTCTGCTACTACCCTAGGGACAATAGGCCAAATAGAAGTGGGGTAGGCACCCAGGTGGAAGGAGCCATGTGCACAGGCTCCATCAGATGTGTGGGGAGATGGTGAGTCCAGAGAGGCAGAGGCCCCGTTGACCAGGTGTAGACATTGGCCATTTCTTCTCCAAGTAATGGGGAGCTCGGCTGGGTGTCCAGCACGGCCAGGCCCCTCAGGTCACGTTTTGGTGGTCATGTGGGGGTGGGCCTCAGGCCAGGGCCAGGGAGAGATAGTGAGGACCAACCTGGCAGTGGTCGAGAGGTGCAAGAAGACGCCCGAGAGCTCTTCCAGAGCAGAACTGGCTGAGGAGGAGACGGGCAGGAGCCCAGGTGGACTCCAGTTTTCTGACCTAGGGAACAGGAAGGATGGGGAACATGGGAAAAGGGCGGGTGATTCCAAGGAAAGAAGAGAGACCCGTTTGGGTGGACCCGTTTTGTGGTTCTTGGGGAAAATTCCCAGCACACTGTCCAGCCCTGGGGTCTGCAGGATGTGATGAGAGAGTTTCAGGGCACCAGCTGGTGAAGTGACTCCTGTTAAACCAGGAAAAGACCATTCGGTGGCGTCCTGGAGGCTGGAGGAGGGGGTGGGTCAAAGCCGCTGTGAGTCCTAGTAGGATGATCGCCAGTTTCAGGGCAAGGAGCCAGGCTCTGGTCCTGGCCATGGAACGGGCTTGCGGTAGGACAGTGGCCCTTCTGAGCCGCATCCTCCCAACCTTTCCATGGAATTGATGGAGCAGAGACATCACCCCTAAGAGCAGTTGGGCCATGCGCTGTTCACCTGCCAGGTCACAGCAGGTGGGGAGCCATGGCGGGGGGACCCAGGCCTGGGATCCAGGATGAGCTAGTGGAAAACCATGGACCTGGGAAGAGCTCCACAAAGGAAGAGAGAAAGGAAGGCAGCAAAGGAGAGAAGGGCCGGGAGAGATGGAAAGAAGGACAGGAAAGGGAGGATCTGGGAATGCCAGGGAGCCATAGAGCATCCAGAGTCCTGGCCCTTACCTTCAGGGAACCTCTGATCCGGAGGCTTGGGGTTGACCGGTAGAGAGGCCGATGGCTTGTTGCTAAGCAACAGGTGAACAGGTGAGTACAGCGGTTCCCCAGCCAGCGGGGCTGGTTCAGAGCATCATGGACACCCGGATCTGCAGATGTTCAGGTCCCTCATGGACCGAGGGGTGTTGCAGGTGGGTGAGTGAGCCCAGGGTGAGGCAGACCATCCTGGTGGAGGGCGTGGTGGGGGGAAAGCTGCTCATCCCATGGCAGTCGGGAAGCAGGGTTTGTGCCTGGGAGAAGAAGCCCCAGAAAAGACAAACCCTTCAGGTCACACCCCAGTGACATCCCTCCTCCAACTAGGCCCCACCTCCCAGTAGTGGATCCAGTTCTTAGTGGATTAATCCACAGATGAGGTCGGAGCTCTCATGATCCAACTAGTGCCCACCTCTGATCTCCTGGGACCCTGAGGGACTTTCCAGAGCAAAACCATGACACCACTTAGCTTACAGCATCCTCCCGCTTAGTCACCTCTGGGTCACTGATAAGGCCTAATACCGTGAAAATGCTAAGTAAATGGTTGTTATAGTGTGTGTGTGTGTGTGTGTGTGTGTGTGTGTGTGTGTGTAACAACAAAAAGAATGTCAGGACACGTCCAGTTCAGATGCAGTATTTTCTATCTGTGGTTGGTGGAATTGGAGGATGCAGAAGTTATGGACCAGCAGGGTCCCCTCTAATCAGAATGAAATGCAGCCATCAACCTGGATCCTCGGTCCACCTGAGAGGTCTTTCTTTTTAAATTAACTTTACTCTGAAATCATCACACAGTAAAACTGGTGCACAGTTCTATGAACTCTTTCCCTCCCGTCTTTTCCAGAGTATGATGGACAGTTGAGACTTGTACCCATTCAAGTCGTGTTTGTTAGCTGTAGACAGTGAGAAATAAGGTCTTAGGATTTTTTTAAACACGTGCAGGTCTGTGTGAGCAACGCTGCCATCAGGATGCAGGAGCTCCCTTCAGGCTGCCCCTCTCTGGGGACATCCCTACATCAGCCACTGGTTTGTTCTCCAACACATCTTTTTAAGAGTTGTTTCCAAGGATGTCGTGTGAATAAAGTCATTCAGAACCCGACCTTCTGATGCTGGCTTTCTTCACTCAGCAGAATACCTTTAAAATCCGAACATGTTGTTACATGAAAATTGAATCATTTTTTTTTTCCTTTTTCTTGTCAATGAGGATTCCAGTGAATGGACCTACCACAGTTTTCTTATGCACTCACACACTGAGAGCTATTTGGATCGTCTGCAGTCTGGGGCAGTAATGAATTAGAGCTTCTATACATTTTTATATACATATTTTTCTGTGACCATCAGATTTCAATTTTTTTTTTTTTTTTTTTTTTGTTTTAGGGCAAAGGCCCGGATTTGGTGGCTGGGTCAATATAGTTGTATGTTTAACATTGTAAGAAAAGCCTAAGTCCTTTTCCAGAGTAAATTTACTATTTTGCATTTTCCTCAGATATATTGGTGAATCCCGATTGTCCTACAACCACATCATGATTCAACTTAGTAGTTTTTCTTAATTATTATTAGTTATATTAATTATTATTCTTGCATTATTAGTTTTAACTTGCATTTCTCTTACGACTGAAGATACTGAGCATCTTTTCCTGCTCTTACTTGCCACCTTTAGATCCATTTTAGGGATGTGTCTGTTCAATTCTTTTGTCCATTTCATACTACTTTGTTTTCTTATTATTGAACCCTAAGAGCTTTTTATATATTCTGGATGCAGGTCCTTTGGCAAGTTGTGTCATTTCTCTCAGCATGAAAGATTCCCACTCCAATCTTTCCCCATCATTCCTAGAACAGTGCCTTTTACGTTTCCACACAGTCCGAGTTATTTTCTTTTCTATTCATACTTTTAGCATCATGTCTAAGGACTCTTTGGATGAATCTCAAAGGCATTAGGCTAAGTGAAAGTTGTAGATTGCAAGCAATTTCTGCTATAATTTTTTTCTGGGAATCTTAAAGGATTGTTTTACATTTAATCTGTGATCCATTTGAGTTAATTTTGTATCAACTACAAGGTTTAAAGTTCATCTTTTTCATATGAATGTCCAATCAGTTCAGCACCATTTGTTGGAGATTATCCCTCTCCATTTAATCACATTTACACTTTTGTCAAGAAGCTATTGTCTGGGCTGGGGCTGGGGCTCAGTGGCAGAGCGCTTGCCTAGCATGTGTGAGGCACTGGGTTCGATTCTCAGCACCACATAGAAGTATATAGATAAAGGCCAATAAACAACTAAAAATAAAAAAAAATAAAAATTTTAAAGCTCTTGGCTGCCAGGCACCGTGGTACACACCTCAAATCCCAGCAGCTCAGTAGGGTGAGGCAGGAGGATCGCAAGTTCAAAGCCAGCATCAGCCACTCAGTGAGACCCTGCCTCTAAATAAAATATAAAAAAGGGCTGGGGACATGGCTCAGAGATTAAGTGCCCCTGGGTTCAATCCCTGGTACCAAAAAAAAAAAAAAAAAAAAGAAAGAAAAGACAAGCTATTGGCCATATCTATGTGGGTCCATTTCTAACCCTCCATTCTGCCTGCAACTTCATATTTCCTTTTCAAAATTGCTTTATTTATTCTAGTTTTGTTGTCTTTCTACATATGGTTTAGAATCAGCTTATCTATATAGACACGAAAATAATGCTGACATTTTCATGAAAGTTGAAGGAGATCCCTTCATTCTTTGGCAAGGATTGACATCTTTATAATGTCGAGTCTCCTAACTAATAAACACAGGAAAGTATTATATTTAGTAAATAAGTATTTCTCCATTAGGCATTCTTGGGCTTATTTTTTCTTTTTCGGTAATTTCCCTATTACAATCATGTGTAAGGTGCTACACGTGTTTTTATTTTTTTAAGATTTTTACCTAAGTCTTTTATTTTTTAGAACTACCCTAAAAGATGACTTCTCTGCGTTTCTTTTTCCTGTTACAGGAAGGATTGGTTTCTAGGTATCGACTTTGCATCCCGAGATCCTGTTGTCTCTTTGGCGACTCCCTGGGGTTTTCTGCCTGGGTAATCTTATTGCCTGAGATCAGGGACACTCTTGTTACTTTCTATAACCTGAATGTTTCTTATTTCTTTCCCTTGCCTTTGCACAGCCAGGACGCCCATGCAATGGTGAGGAGGGCTGTCCGCATGGGCAAAGTGGCCTGGCTCTTGAAGCGGGTGGGAAGCCGACAACCTTCAGCCTTCCATCATCAGGAATGAGGTTAGATAAAGATTGTTCAGAGATGGTTCCATGGGACTGGGGAGGTTCTCCTCGTGAGGTTTTGTTTGTTTGTTTGTTTTGTAGCAGGGATTGAAGCAGCTGTTGCTTAACCACTGAGCCACATCCCAGCCCTTTTTATTTCTTATTTTGAGACAGGGTCTTGCTAAGTTGCTGAGGCTGGCCTCAAACTTGTGGTCCTCCTGCCTCAGCCTCCTGAAAGGCAATTTTGAGTTTTTATCATGAGTTTTGATCATGAATGTATGCTGAATTTTGTCAAAAGCTTTTTCTACATCAATTAATGCGATCATGTAGTTTTTCTTTAATCTCTTAATATCGCAGGGTACATTGATAGATTTTTTACAGATTAAACCAGTCTTGTACTCCCAAAATAAACCCACTTGGTTGTGATATTTTTTTAACTGTGTTTTTGGATTGAAATCACTAAGATTTGTTGAAGATTTTTTGTGTCTGCCTTTATGAGTGATATTAGTTTAAAGTTTTCTTGTAGTGCCTTTGCCTAGTTTTGATCTCAGAGTAACACTAACTTTAGAAAGAGATGGAAAGTGTTACCTCCTCTTTTTCTGGGAGAAATTATGTAAAATAACAACATATTTCTTTCTTTTTTTTAATTCAACAAACATTTACTGAGAACCAGCTATTTACCACAATGTGTGAAATGTAATCATGGGTCTTTATGCACAGGAGTGAAGTCTTGAAAAAAGTTAGTTGACAAAATTCAGTATATGAATGTACTTGTTGGGATATTGTTAATATGTTTCTTTTAAACAAAGAGTCCCTAGAAAAGCATTCCAAAGTATGCCTTTTTAGATGTAAGTTATGAAAGAGGAGGTTGAATCACAGTATCAAAAGGAAAAAATTGAACCACCCGTTGAAATATGAAGAAAAGTACTGGACTTGGGCGAAGAGAGAGAGATTCAACTGAATGTAAATGATTCTGTCTGCTGCAGTAAGTAAATAAATAAATAATCTGTTTCTCCATTCCACAAGCACAAGCTCTTCTTTTTTAAAGTCTAATTAGTTATACATGACAGTAGAATGACACTTTGACATATAATACATAAATGGAGCACAACTTCTCACTCTTCTGGTTGTCCATGATGTAGAATCACACTGGCCATGTGATTATATATGTACATAGGGTAAAATTTTTTTTAGAAATTTCCAATAAAGCAATATGGGCCAAGAGATTTCTCTCTCTCTCTCTCTCTCTCTCTCTCTCTCCCTCCCTCTCTCTCTCTCTCTCTCTCTCTCTCTTTGGTACCAGGGATTGAACTCATGGGCACTTGACCACCGAGCCCCATCCCCAGCCCTATTTTGTATTTTATTTAGAGACAGGGTCTCACTGAGATGCTTAGGGCCTTGCTTTTACCGAGGCTGGCTTTGAACTCACGATCCTCCTGCCTCAGCCTCCCAAGTGGCTGGGATTTACAGACGTGCACCATGGTGCCTGGCCAGGGATTTGTTTTTCAGAAGGTCTAAAAGTACAAATTCCAGATCATTTATGGTTATAAGGCTGATTTATCTGTTTCATCTTGGGTAAGTTTTAATGGTTTTCTTTTTTTGAGGCTTTTGTCCATTTCATCTAAATTATAGAATTTTCTACAGGTACTTCTCATAGCATTCCCTGGATTGGCCTTTTAATGCTCAAAACTTCTTCTCTTTCATTCTCAAATCTGGTCATTTCTTTTTTCTTTGCCAGACTTGCTGGAGGCTCACAAATATTATTGATTTTCTCAGAGAACCAGCTTTGGCCTTGTGGATTTACCTATTGCTTGTGTACATTTTAACTGATTTCTGCTACTCCCTTTATTTTTTCTTTCCTATTGCTCCCCTTTCCTTTTCACTCTTCTTTGGTTTCTTAAAGTGGAAACTTACACTGTTCATTCAAATGTCTCTTCATCCTAATCATGCCTTGAATGCTATGCATTTTCCTGTAAGTACAGCGTTAGCTGCACCTCACAAACTCGGTTCTGCTGAATTTTCACTTTTGTCTCTGATTTTCAGAAGTTTGATTGTGGTGTGTCTGGCTATGGATTTCTTTGGAATTATCCCATTTGGGACTCGCTAGATTTTTTGGATCTGTAGGTTGATATCTTTCACCGGACTTCGGAAGTGTTTAGTCATTATTTTCTCAAATACTTTTTTGCACAGCCCTCCTACGTTTCTCCTTCGTAAACTCTGATGACATGAAAGTGAAACCTTTAGCTGGTGTCCCATAGTTTTTAAAGTTCTATTCCATTCCCTCCCTGTTACTCAAATTGGATAATTTTCTGTGGCTTGACCTTCAAGTTCTCTGTTTTCTTCTGACTTCTCCAACCTCTTACTGAGTATATTCAGTGAATTTTTACTCTTAGCTACTGTGTTTTTCAGTTGTAAAATGGGCATGTGCTTTTTTTATAGATTCTATCTAGGACCAATTTTGTTCCCTAGGAAACATTTGGCAAGGTCTGGAGATACTTTGGCTCTAACAACTGGTTGAGTGGACTATCTCAGAAACCTGGTGGGTAGAGACCACAGATGCGAGTTGACATCCTACAGTGCATGGGAAAGTCCCCCACAGTCACCTAGACCCAGAGAGCAATAGTGCCACTGGTGAGAAGCCTCTTCTGTTTCTTCATGGAAACTATCCGTTTGTTTTCCATGGGTTTTGAGGTCGTTTGATCATGTTTTAGAGTCGCTACTTTAAAGTCTTCATCAGGTATCTCCAACACCTTTGACACCTTGGTGTGACACCTGCTAATTGTATTTTCCCGTGTGAGTTGAAATTCCCCTTCTTCTTCATATGTTAAGTGATTTTGGATTTTGTCTTCTCTATTTTGAACATTATGAGACACTGGCGTCTTGTTTAAATCTTCAGTTTTGGGGATCATTCAAACTTCGTCTTTTGCAATCCATTTCTGTTTACTTTTCAGAGCTAACGAGGTGCTCCATGCTGTCTGTTCTGTGGATTTGTCTGGAACCAGGACCTCACCTGGAGGTCTGTTTGTGTTTCAAATGCTGACTTCTGGGCCCTGCTCCAGCCAGATAGAATATCTGTAAGTGGGGATGTGAGGATCTGCAGTTCCGCAAGCTCTGGGAGATTCTGAAACACGTGACGGCAGATGCGGTCATGATCACTACTGCTAGAATCATGTTAGCCCGACGGGCTCCACCTCCATCTGCCCAAGTACTTCTTCTTCGGCTGCCTAACTAAATGGTGGCCTCGCCGTCTGGGATGTCCAGGGTAAGCAAGGTCTCCACCTCCCCAGGAAATGAGCTTTAATATTCTCGCTTCCTCTGCACTGAGTCACACCTTGCAGGTCTGGGCTCTTGTGTGCCTCCTGAGACCCCTGGAGTAGCGGGCACCATCCAGGGATGGGACTAGAGTCCCTGTGGGGATTTACCAGCACAAAGACCCTGTGCGTCCCCTTGAAAACTATCCTGGCTTCCTCTCATCTGTGACTCACACTGTTCTTCTTTTCTTTCTTTCTTTCTTTCTTTCTTCTTTTTTTTTTTTAATAAAGCAATTTATTTGCTCGTTTGTTGGTTTTGTCTTCACAGTACTGAGGACTGAACCCTGAGCTCTGGGGCACCTCTGAGCTACAACCCCACCCCTTTTTTAATTTTTAATTTTGAGACAGGTTTTTGCTAAGTTGCCACAGCTTGTCTCCAACATGGACTCACACGGTTCTTAAGTGCTGTTCATGCAAATGCCCTTTCCAGAGAGGCATTAGGGTCGAATAGGAAGGAACCTTGTAGTCCGATGTCAAATGGTAACAGCAACCATAAACTGAGCACTTACCATGTAACAGACACAACACCAGGCATTTGACAAACCTTATCTCCCTTTGCCTCCAGAAGACCTTATAAAAAGTTAGATCATGTTTCACGCGTCCACAGAGTGCGTGTGTGCATGTATGCGTGCGCACGTTTCCACACAAAGACAGCCTACTATGCATGCTGTTCCCCATCTTGATTTTTTCCCCCAGCATTATACTCTGTAGGTTATTATTCCACTTCATTACATGTTGAAATGTTTGCACCATGATTTAGAAAACAATCCTCCCTTGATGGACTTTTAGATTTTTTCCGATATTCCTTTTGCTTGGTTCATTTTTTTTTTTTTTTTTTGTCAAAAAATTCCTAGAAGTTCGGGCCTCAGCATCGCTCGGGGATTTGGAGCCACCAGGTGGGGTTCAGGTGGGCAGCCAATCCTGACTGATTCCTGGTGGAGGAAGAGCTGAGAGAGAAGGGGGGAGGCTGGGAGGGGAAGTGGGGGGAGAGTGGAGGTTGTGTCGGGGGTCCACCTGCAGAGGTGCCAGGAGGAACGTCGGGCAGAGCTGTGGCTCCCTGTCTCTGGGACCGTGGGGGCTGGGCAGGTGGGGAGGGGGAGTTGAGAAGATGCAAAGTCTGTTGCCAGTTGCAGGCCCCCCCTCGCCCTGCCGCCTCCTCCGTTTCCCCCCTCCCCAGCTCGGGAACATGGAGTCAGAATTAATAAAAGCAGCAGATTGCTCAGAGATGGAGGGCGAGGGATGGAGACAGTTTGGGGCTCCATATTTCCCTCATGTGCAATAATCTGGTGGTGAGATCTGGAATTAAAATCCCTCTCCTAGAGCCGTTATTAATATCAGCTCCTAATGCGTAATTACCTGGAAGGCCCAGGGGGCGGACGCTGGTGTCACTCTGCTCCACTGCTCCCCCCCAGCTGGGCCACCTGCTCTGCAGGCCACAGGAGGCCAGGTGCTGGAGGAGGGGAGGGCTGGCTCCTCCAGCACAGGTGGGGCCAGCCGAGAGCCTGGGGTCCCCAGTCACTAGCCTCCTGGTGGCTTCGGGCATTCTCTTGTCCCTCTATAACCCCAGAGGGCCAGAGCCTGAGGGAGCTGGGGCGCCCACGCACAGGCCGGGATTCTGATGAAGGAGCAGGCGTCACACACAGCCAGGTCACCACCCCTCTCCGTCCCCTCGGCTGCCGACGTGGCCTCTGTGGTGTGGTGGGGTGTGACCAGCAATTCTGGGTGGCTGTGAGTCTTGGCAGGTCTGTCTCCACCCAGGGCGGCCTCCTCAGCTCCTCCTGACCCAACTGTCCACCACCTCTCAAGCCCAAGGCAGGGCTGGGGAGCAGCGGTGACCTGTCCTCTTCTTGGGGAGCAGACTTGTCCCTGCAGAGCAGGCCTGGGCCTCTAGTTGTCATGCCATGGAGTCTGGGTGGGGCTTGAAGTCACTTGCCTTCCCTGACTGCATTTCTCCAGCAGGACAACTGGAGCTCTGCCTGGCTCCTCTCTGCCCCTTGTAGTATGCGTCTGCGTAGGAGCCAGGAGTCCCAGAGTAGGCAAAAGCACAGTCTGAGCAGATAAAGACTAAGAACGGGAAAGCTCAGAGAGTCCTTCTCCTCGGGGTCCTACCTTAATTATCAGGCTCCCAGCAGGATAACAAGTCTGCACCCACTGGGAGGAGGTACCTCATTATTCCCCCTACTAAGCTCCCTCCCACCACAGGGCCTTTGCACATGCTGTTTCCCCTTCATGAAATGTTCTTCCCTTGCCTCTTATGTCCTTCAAAATTTAAGGCAAGTGTAACTTCCTCTGGGAAGCCCTCCCTGGTCTCCTACCAAGGACACATCCATGGGCCCTGTGTGTCTCCTTCACAGATTCTGAGTTGATAAAAATCAGGGACACACCCACCCACACAAATGTGACTACTTTTCTGTGACTGAGCTTTTTCTGCATTAAGTCCCCATTCCACCCAGAGGCCGAGATGTTACCCGAGGATCCTCCTGCTTGGGATCCCTGGCATTTTGTGGGGGGGAAGGGAGGGAGAGTGCGTCCCCTTGTTTCGCCGTCACCTGCTCGCCTGGCTCCCTCTGCCACGTCCTCACTCCAGCCCCGTCTCAGCCCCTGTGGTCCCATCACATCGTCAGCCTGGCCCCATGGCCCTTCTTGGTCCCCTGCCACCGTGCCGCTCTGGACACCCACAGCTCTCCTTCTGCCCCCACGTGACTCTGGGCAGGGGAACTCGGGGTCCTCCCAGGTGGGGGAGCAGGGAGGGGTGCAGGCCCTCCGCCTGGGAGCCCCACGTGGGGTGGGCCTGGGAACACAGGGAAATAGCTTCGGGGCCCCTGGGGACCACGGCTTCCCACTCTTTCCGGCCCTTTCCTCCTCCCTCCTCCACACCGGGCTGGCACCTCCGGTCCTCAGTCCTGCGGCTGAGGAGGCCACCTGCCTGTGGCTGCCCTCTGGCTGGGCTGACCCAGGTCTGCAGAAAACAGCTCCCTCCAGGGAAAGCAATCCAGTGTCCACCTGTGCCCTGTCCTGTCCCCCAGGCAGGCTCTCCGAGCACCAGGTCCCCATCTCTGTGGACTCTGGGAGGACAATGAGGACTAAGCCGCCTAGGCAGGATTGACACCTTCCCTGCGAATCCCGTGGGTGCCAAGTTGTCCTTCGGAAACTCAGAGAGGCTAAGTGGCTGGCCCAAACTCACACAGCAAGCAAATGTCATGAACACCGCCCAGTGCCACGGGGGTGCTGGATCCACAGCCTGCGCTGTGTCTCCAAGGGTCCTGGGAGTCCTGCTCAGGCCCACGTCCTCCAGGAGACCCTGAGCCCTGGCCCACGGGGATGAATCCTCCTTTGTCACCTGAGTGTTGCTCCCGACCCCAGCGGCCTCCTCCGCCCCACCTCCCTCTGCCTGATGCGCTGGGGTTGGTGGCTGAGGGACCAGGCTCTGGGCTCTGACCACCAGTGTGGATGCCCCCCCCCATTAAAACTGATGTGGGGGCTGGGGCTCAGCGGTGGAGCGCTTGCCTAGCGCACGTGAGGCCCTGGGTTCCATCCTCAGCATAAAAGCAAATACATGCAATAAAGCGTTGTCTCGCACACACCTTCCCTCCTCAGGTTAAGAGTTTGGGCTCTGGGCCAGCACCACAGGGCGACGCCTGGCTCAGCCCCAGTGCTTCAGGGACGCCTCCTAGCAGAGTGGCCTTGGGTGGGTCCTCCAGCCTCTGAGGCTCAGTATCATCTCCTGTAAATGGTTCTTTTTTAAAGAATTCTTCGTAGATTCTTCTAAGCCCACGTATTCCTCTATACCAGAATTCCCTTCCCTATATGGGAAGAGGCTGGATTCAAACCATCAGGAGCCCACTACTGGTTTCACAGAGGCCACGGGGAGCCATGGAAGGCTTGGGGGCAGGAGCACGGCCTCACGGGAGTTAAATCTCCATCTATTACTACCTGTCAGCGTTAGGGGGGTTCCGACGGGCAAGCTTCCTGGGAGAAGGTACTCAGGGGACATTTCCTTTGAAGGCCTGAGCTTCCTGATGTGGCATGGCTTGAGGACGTCACAGACTCCACGGGGGCACTGTTTATACTGACAAACGCTAGCTCTCTTTGTTTCCTGGTGAATGACAGGGTCACCTCCAACTGCAGCTTTATCATCATTGTGTCTACTGGGTGTCCAGCCAGCGGCCCATGGGCTACCTCCTCCTGGGAGCCTGGGGACGGACGGAGAACTCAGGGTGGAGCAGGAGCCCCTTCCTGGCAGGAGGCCAGGCCAGACCACCAGAGACCCCTTTTGTTCACAGAGGATCCCGAGGAAAGAGAAGGACCGAGGCACCTGGGGCACATTTCCTGGCCTGAGCCACACCCCTGGGCGGGAGCAGGGGACCTGGGTCTCAGGCCTGGATCGGCAGTTTACCAACACCTGACGTTCAGCGGGTCACCTGACTCTGTGAGCTTCCGTTCCAATATCTCTGACCACGTCCTCTGAATCCACTCCATCCTCCAGCCAGCCATCTACCGCTGTACCCAGCTACCTGTCCATCCACCCTCCTGTCTACCCTCCCGTCCGTCTATCATCCGTCCACATCTGTTCATCTCTCTGATTTAAAGCCCCCATTGCTCTTGGCAGCTCTTCTGAGCATCAAAGAGGAAAATGATCGCCAACTGTAAAGCCCCGTCTCTGTAGGCCGCGCTGCTGTCATGGTGCCTACAGACGGAGGGGAATCCCGGGTGGCTCTTCAGTGCCACGTGGGCCTCGGGGAAGCCTCCCCTCTCCCAGCTCGGTTTCCCGCCTGCACGGAGGTTCCCTGGCGCACACCGACTCCCAGACGCCAGGCAGCCTTCCTGCGCGGGCAGGGGACCAGCTGACAGGCCCCGTCAGCAACCTGATCTCCCTCCCTGAGGGACGCGGCTCCCACCAGAGCGGCTGGTGATGAATACGCTCTGAGTGAGGCCCCGACCCTGTCAGGGACATCAAGGAGAGAGCCATGCACAGGCTGTCGGCTCCGGGGTGAATAAATAACAACAGCAGTGGGGTAATGGGATCCGGGCCGCTCGGGATAATGGAGCCACAGGCGCCGAGTCGGAACCCGGGGGACCAGAGCTCCCGGGAGAGTGGGACGGGCGTGTGCCCTCCCGGCCAGCAATCATCAGCTGACCCTGGTGATGACCAAGCCCTGTCCCAGTTCCAGCTGAAATGACTGCAGCAGGGGGTTCACATTGAAGGGACTTGTCCAGGCTTTGGAGTCCCCCACGCCTGGGGCACTTGGCCTGGCTCAGCAGATCCCTCTCTCCATCCCTCCTGGAGATACATGGATAGATAGATGCTAAGGTGCTGAGGCTGGCTTTGAACTTGCAATCCTCCTGCCTCGGCCTCCGGAGCTGCTGGGATGTCAGGCATGAGCCATCACATTCAGCTCCCCGAACTCTTAATTCAAAACTGCCCTGACAGCTGGGCACGGTGGCACAGGGCTGTCATCCCAGTGGCTCGGGAGGCTGAGGCAGGAGGATCAAGAGTTCAAAGCCAGCCTCAGCAAAAACAAGGCCCTAAGCAACTCAGTGAGACCCTGTCTCTGAATAAAATATAAAAAAGGGTTGAGTGCCCCTGAGTTCAATCCCTGGTACCAAAAAAAAACTGTCCTGAGTACCTAGCAGGGCAGGGGTGGTCCCATCTGTCACACAAGGAAGCGCCTGACTTTCTCAGGAAACCCCAACTCTGGCCCTGGCTCTGTTTACCCAACACTGACTCAATGTCTGCTTAGTGCCCAGCTGTCCTCTGGCTCTCAGGTGACACCTGTACATAAGTCTGCGTCCCAAAAGATCTCAGTTAAGACAAAAAGTAAACAGCAGGTTGGGAAAAACGGCCTCCAAATCGAAACCCCAAGGAGATTCCTAGAGTGGCTTCCCAGTGACAGTTGACCACGCGCCTGCCGGCGAGGAGGTGGCGCAGCGGGAACTCACACACCCCGGGCACAGTGTAAAACAGCAGAAGCACGTCAGAGGGCACACTTCTTACACGTCTACACCCCGGCTGCTCTTGACCCACCAGTTCCATTCCCAGACGTCAACCAAAGAAATGGAAATGTGTGCCACACACAGACCTGCTCACAGGTTTGTGCAATGGCATCATTTACAGTCACCCAGGCTGAGGGGACCCATCCTCAGGCACACACAGGACGCCAGAGGGTGCTTTCTGGGGTCATGTCAGAGTGAGGGGCAGCCTGCTAAAGGGCAGGAGGGAGCTTTCTGGGCGATAGAAACATCCTGAACCTTGACTGTGGGTTTGGTTTCGGGAGTGTATACACTTGTCAAAACCCACAGAACTGCACTTTATGTTTTTGGTACCAGGGATTGAACCCAGGGTGCTTAACTTCTGAACCACATCCCCAGCCCTTTTTTATTATTTTTTTTTAAATTTTGAGTCAGAGTCTTGCTAAGTTGCCCAGGCTGGCTTCAAACTTGTGGCCCTCCTGCCTCAGCCTCCTGACTTGCTGGGATCCCAGGGGTGGGCCACTGCCCAGCAGAACCGTATGCCTTTAAGGGGCATTTTACTGTGTATAAAGTGTGTTTATATAAAGTTGACTAAGGAACAGATCAAAACCAAACCCAAGCACCCAATAAAATATTGAACCTGGGTCATCCAAACAGCTGGCACTTCCCAAAGGGCCTAGGACCCTCAAAAGTGGCCAACTGAAGCCTCCACACAGTGATCCTTGGCACGGGGTTGGAGGCCCACTTGGAGGGAGGGAGGAGGCTTCGCAGGGGCTCCATGGCCCTGTGCCCCTCTGCATGGCCCAGGCTCCTGCCCACTCCTCCTCAGGATCAGGTCAGGACCACCGTCACCACACAGCTTCTTCCAGGGAGTTCCAGAGCCCCCCACCCTGGGGCTGGTGCCCCCGCTTGGCCGGAGCATGGAGACACCGCTCCTTCCCTCGGGACTGGTCTGGCTCCTCCGTCCCTCGGGCCAGGTCTGTGCCCAGCTCACCTGGGGGTTCATGCTGGCCCCCATTCTGGAAACTTCCCCACCCATCTGTCCGCTCCTTTGCTCTCTGGGCTTTGCTTTCCACTTGTCGGATGGGAGCCAACAGCTGTGACGGCCTAATGAGGTACGAGAAGGGACATTTCTTTAGACAGGACCCTGGGCTTGACAAATGCCAGTCTCTCCCTGCCCGCTGGATGGGTGGACAGACCCCTGGCTGGGTGAGTGGTGGGTGTGTGAGTGGACAGTGGACGATGGATGGACAGTGAATGAGGAAATGGTTGGGCAGATGGATGGATGACAGCGTCATCTCTAAATTCCAGTCCCGAGTCCTGGAGCTGTGAGATTTGGGGCCCACACATCAGTGACTTTGGGTGTCTCTTTTGCTCCCCTCCCTCCAGCTATCCCCAACGGCATCAACCCCAGCTCCTGAGCCTTTGGACCCCCAAAGTCTACAGGTAAACCTCCTCTTTGGGCTGGTGGGCCAGAGTGGGCCTGAGGACTGTGGGAGGTGACTGGACACTCCCGCCCTGCCCGCCCCTCCTCCTCAGGCCGGTGGGCCCTGATCTGTAATGAGGTAACTGATTGTTCCGCCTCTTAGGCTCTTTTTTGATAAAGGGACAGACTGAGATGAGACAATTAAAAGGCAGGTTCCCGGCCGCCCTGGAGAGAGCCAATGAATATTAACAGACTTCCAGCTGCCGTCTGGCCAAGGCCTTGGGAACCCACTGCTCCAAACAGGCTTACGGCCTGGTGGGATGGCTTAATCTTCAAGACAACAATGGTAAGGGGGTGTGGAGGGCTGCCCCCTGCAGGATGACCACTGAGTATCATCTTCGAGGGGCTGCTGGCCTGCCCCACATGGACGTTAGGAGAGGCAGGCTCAGGACCAGAGAGCAGGGACTCCGAAGCCAGGGCTCAGGGTCACATCTCAACTCCGGCCTTACTCAAGCCATGTGACTTCAAGCACGTAGGTCCCCAGCCTGTCTCTGCATGTGTGACATGAGGTGGTGGACCAGCCCACCTGAGCACAGGTGAGACCCTGCTGCATCGGTGGAAGGGGCGGGGCCTGTGCACTCGGGGAACCAGGATGAGGAGACCTGGGAGCCGGGCGCAGGGAGCCGGCCCTCGCCTGCAGCCGGTGTCCTGCTTCCCGTCTGGCATCGCAGACTCACCGAGGGGCACAGCAGCTCTCCTGGGCCCACAGCTGCCGACCAGCAGAGGGAGGCCACTGGAACGCAGGTCAGGAGCCCGGCCAGCCTCTCTGGTCAGGCTCTGCATATGTGTGCTGTCCTTAGGGAGCCTCCGGAGCCCCCAGACGAGGAAGACCCCTCTGTCCCAGCTCACTTGCCCTGTGACTTTCCTTGACACACCTGCAGCAGGGGCTGGTGCCACCCGAGGGCGTTTTGGAGGGATCTGGTGCCAGCACAGTGCCCGTGCTTCCTAAGCAAGGATGGCACCCTCACCAGGTGCCGCTGAGCTGTTCTCCACCCCACCCAGCCCTTCGGCTCCAGGGCGGGGCTCACCAGCTATGGGTGCTCACCATCAGTGGTGGGCTTCCAGGTGGCAGAGTCTGAGCCCAGCCTGTGACCCCCGAGGGAGCCCGCTGCAGCGAGGCCAGGAGGGCTGGAGGTCGGGGAGGTGAGGGCTGAGCAGGGAAGGTGACAAGAGCCCAGGTGAGCAGGAGGCTGAGAACAGGCCTCGGCTCAAGCTCCAGAATCACCAGGAGGACTCCACCCACCCAGCCCTGCCCTGGCCAGGCCCGCTGGCCACCTGCCCAAGGCCTCTGCCACTCCAGAAACCCCATGTGGAACATCACTCTTCCCAGGAAGGCCAGGCATCCAGTCTCACCTCCCAGAACCTCTGCTCACCTCCCCTAAACGCTGCCTTCTCATCCTCACCTCCTGGACAGAGGCCCTGCAACTCCACCAGGGCCTCCACTGCAGAGGACAGAGCACTGTTCTGGGAGTCCCCGTTTGTACAGGAAGGCTTCCTAAAGGAGCCGCGGCGATGGCGTCTCTCACTCTGCCTGTCACCAGGAAAGCCCGGGGGCTGTTGAGAGGGTGGGGCCGTGGCTGGGGGGGGCATCAGAGTGTGGGGGAAAGCGAGGCTGGGGGCCGCCAATCAACCTCAGCCTGGTGTCCCAAGTAGAGGCAGAGGCAGGACCATGGAGGCCAGGCCCCTTCCTGGGAGCACACCCGCTGGGCGGGTCCCAGCTCCCCCTTTGCATCGGGAGGACACAGCCTGAGCTCCTGATGGGCACTTCTAGAGAACAGTCCTGTCCCTCTGAGCCCTCAGGAAAGTGCGAGGCACCCCAACACAGTCCCTGGGAAAGGGGAGCCCGGAGTGAGGGAGGGGATGGCAAGACCCCAGAGAGAAGCACAGGGGACACTGCCACCCCAGAAACCTCCCTGGGGAAACTGTCCCCTGGGATGTGCTGCCCAGCCCTCAGCTCTGTGCCACAGACTCGGATTCCAGCCCAGGAGAGTGCAGTGTGAACCGTGCCCAGGACGGCCACGGCAGCAGGGCCACCAGAGCCTGGGCCTAACCCCCACCCCCGCGGGAGGGAGAAGCAGGTCAGAGAGGTTGTTCTCAGCCTCTAAGACTCCACCTTGTCTCCTCCTGGGTTTTGGACTTACTGGGACCAGTGACCCCCTTTTCCCTCCTCTCCCTTCTTTTGGGATGCCTGCGTCTGGCCTAGGCCCGACCCCACTGTATCCTGGGCGAACTTCAAGTGTTTGCTTCGGTGTGTTCTCAGCTGGACAGCAGCTGCCTCAGGAGGGACGGACCTTTATCTGACGGATGCGCCATTATCGGATTAAGCTGATACTTAGATGAGACTTGGACTTTTGAGTTGATGTTGGGTCCAGACGTGAATTTGGTGGGGGGTGGGGGGGTGCAGAGGCAGAGTGCCTTGATCTGGATGTTTCTGTGCCGAAAGGTCCAGTTTGAGTTCCGCCTCTGTGAAGCAGACGACGGGTCAGCCTCCTTGGGGCCCCTCGGCCACACCCTCGCTCCAGCCGCTGTGGGTCAGTTCTGCCCAGGCTTGACCACCCTCCCTGGGGGCAAACCGATAGAGATGGGCCTTCCCCCAGGAGCACGAGGCACATTTGCCAAGGCGTGGGACATCTGTGGGAATCCATGTGCCGCTCTTGTTCATGTCAGTGCGTGTGCGAGTGCGTGCG
The DNA here is from genome assembly GCF_048772815.1 of Callospermophilus lateralis. Taxonomy (NCBI): domain Eukaryota; kingdom Metazoa; phylum Chordata; class Mammalia; order Rodentia; family Sciuridae; genus Callospermophilus; species Callospermophilus lateralis. The sequence continues at coordinate 43,141,526 of NC_135319.1, read as the reverse complement.
TGTAGCCCCTGACCAACGGGGGAAGAGAGCAGATGGGTAACTGTTTCCTGTGTTCACTGCCCCCAGGGACTGTCCTAGTTCAGGCCACTGTTAGAAAACACCCTAGGCGGTCACTTTATAAAACGAGAGACGTGCATGGCTCACAGCTCCGCTCACAGACTGCTAAGTCCAAGATCAAGGGCCAGCAGACTGGGTGTCTGGTGACAGCTGGGCCTCTGTCTCTAAGGGGGTGTCTGTTGCTGTGTCCTCCCGAGGTGGAGGTGGAGCTCCATCACATCACGCAGGGCTCCCTTGCACGGGGGATTGGGGGATTCCGGTCACAGGAAGGACAGACCCAGGAAGGCGTGGCTGTCCTAGGCTGAAGTTGATTGGCAGCCCCACCCCCCAGCCACCCCCGCCCCTCGCCCATGTGGAAATGCCCAGTTGAGTCCTGCCTGTGTCCTGGAGCAGGAAACCATCTCAGCACCGCCCCCAACTCACTCAGCCGCACCTCTCCTCCAGGGAGAGGCTGAGCAGAAGGTCCCACTGAGGTCCCGCAGTAGGCGTGGGGGCCACCGTGAGGCCCAGGAGGGAGGAGCTCATGTCTGCCTTTGAAAAATGGCCCTGTTCCACCTGTCTCACCATAACAAATGGGGCCTGGTCCGGAGACCCTGGAGAGGCCTGCCCCTGTCAGCTGTGAAGCCCCGAGAGTCCCAGAAGGGCTTCCGCCTGCCAAAGCCTACCTGTCCCGGTCCTGGGAATCAGTCCTGCACCAACAGAGGCCAGGGAGGCCGCAGCCATGTGGGGCAGCTCTGGGCCGGCCCTGCCCCTCCAGGAGCTGTCCAGAGAGCCCACTACCCTGCCTCGCTCAACTCCGACTGACCAGGCAATCCTCTCTCCTTCCAGCCTGGGGCAGGGTGCCCGTGGCATCCCGGCCAGAAACCAGAGGCCTGAGTTTTGTCCTAGGGGCTTCAGGGTAGAGGGAATCTCTTCTCAACATTGCTCCCTCCTTGCCCTCCCAGAAAATGAGGGCTCTGGGGACACAGCACACTCCTAGAGGACCCCTGGTAAAAGCCAGCTCTCCCACGACATGAAGGCTCAGCCACCTGCTCAGTCGCTGGGGCTTCCTGCAGCAGAGCCTTAGGGTGGACAGACCTGGGTACCAATCCTGGTTCAGAGCCGCCTTGAGCAAGCTACTGCACCCCCTAAACCCCTGTGTCCTCTGTTGTGACATGGAATTCAGCGTGATTATCCCTCAGGGGTGAGTGAGCCTGGGAGCTCAGGTATGAACAGCATCAGGCACAGAGTAGGTGCTCAATAAATGATGGTTTCGATGTCTCACCAGGATGGAGATAGTAAACAGGGTACCCTGCTGACCAGGGATAATATTCAAGGGTCACAGCCAAGAAGAGGGGCATCAGGGCCCTCACCTTAAGTCCAGAGTGTCATCTGTGGTGGGGCCCCGCTTCCATGGCCCCTCATAACATGCCAGCAGCAGACTCAGCCTGCCCACACCCCACCTCCCCACCCACACCCATGTCAAAGGAGACTGGAATCCAGTGGAAGGGACTTTTCCCTCCTGAGTGGCAAAGATGGGGAGAGGTCCTAGACAGACATTGGAATAATGGAAACCTGCTGGTTTTCAACAACAACAGCCAAAAAAACAGGCTTTTTAAGAAATGGGACTACACAGCTGTAATCACAGCTCCTCGGGAGGCTGAGGCAGGAGGATTGCAAATTTAAGGCCAACCTGGGCAACTTAATGAGATTCTGTCTCAAAGTAAGACCTTAAAAGGGCTAGAGATCCAGTTCAGTGGTAGGTCTAGCCTGGGGGAGGCCCTGGGTTCCATCTCCAGTGGCCCCCCCCCCGCCAACTCACAGGAAGAAGACATGAGAACTGGACGTTGAGTGAAGGACCGGGAGGACACTGTTAATGGAGCGCCCGCGCTGGCATGGGGTGTTTGCGCGGTGCAGGCGGAGGCTGGGAGAAATAGTGGACCTTTTTGAGCTCCTACCTCCATGAGCTGAGACTCCTCGCTAAACACTGTCATCTTTATTAGTTAATTAACCAGTGGACATATTGAGCACTGTGAGGCCATCCCTTCTCCAGGTGCCTGCAGGACACGGGGGGACCCAGCCAGGGTGCCTCTGAGCTCGCAGTCCAGCTGTGGGGGGCTCTGTCCTGTGCTTCTGCGGAGGAGGCCGGGTGGTCTGAACATCCCCAGGAGGGAGAGATGGGACCCTGACAAGAGTGGCTCCCTGTTGTGCTAAAGGCCAGAGCCCGTCTGAAGCAGGTAGGGGCAGGTCTGCAGTCCACATCTCCCTCGAGGTGGGAGGTGACACTGTCAGTGTGCAGCTGGGCTGGGCTGGTCCCCAGGGGCCATCTCAGGCAGGGCTGGGCCAGGGCAGTCCCCTCCGACCCCTGCTTGAGCTTTACCTCTCTCTCCCCCTCAGCCCCTGAAATCGGATGGTGGGTGGGCACTGTTCACTCTGGGGAGCTAGGGCCTGCCCCCATTCCATGCCCCCTCCTTCCCCACAGGACCACTCACCTTCTCTAGCCAGCTGACATCTGACGGTCACTCCCTGCCAAGGCAGGTGGGGTCAGGTGGTTTAATTCATGACATGCATCACCTGGACAAAGGGTGCCTGCAAGGTACCCTTGGCCCTTATTGACCTCAATTCTAATCCAGTCTTTACTATTGACGGGTTCTGCGACCTTGTCTCTGGGCCTTGGTTTCCCTAAGTGTCCATAATGAGGCTGAACTAAATGGTCTCTAAATTCCCTCCCAGTACTGAGCTGTCCCCACCCAGCTTCCTTCACCCACAAACAGCAGGAACAATTCTCTCCTTTCTCTACAACGTCAGCTCCACCAGAAGTCAGCCAGCTGTGTCTGCCTGATTCACCCAGGGCCCCGAGGACCTAGAGCAGGACCTGGCACATAGTGGGCACTCAGGGAATACGTATCAGTGAAAGGTCGAGTCGACAACAGCTACTATTTATGAAGTGCATATTATGAGCCAAACACATGGCTCAAGGCCCTACACAAGACGAGCTCTCCAGGAGGGAGGGGAGATGATGCGGGGAGGGAGTTCATCAGGGGGCCCTGGAGACTTGCAATGGCTCCGGGTCTCTCCCTTTACAGCCTGCACAGCCCTGTAACTAAGGTCCTTTCTTAAGTCGGCATTTAAGTCTCTTCAATTTCATTGTTTCCGGTTTGATTTTCAGAGAAGGGGGAAGTGCCATTTGATATCAGGTATCAACATACCCAGGAACAAAGTCAAAAGGCAGGTGACTAACTGGATAAAATATTTGTACCATGTGTGAGGGACAAATGTTAAAGGTCTTAACATAACGAACATTTCAAGTCACTGGGAAGAGATAAACTAAGATTCACAGATTCAAATACCCCATAAGCTACAAGGAAATATTTTAAGTCATCAACTTCACTAATAATCTAAGACATGCAAATCCGAGTAACAGTAAATGTAAGGTACCACCTGGGAAACTGGCAAAGAGCTGCTAAATCCAGGGCCAGTTGGAGAGTCGGCAAAGGAGACCCCTGCTGGTATATTGTGGGTACAGGGCAACTGGGCAGTCAGAACTGAGTCTTTAAAAGATGCATGCCTACATAGTCACACGACCACATCAATGTTTATAGCAGCTCAATTCACCAGAGCTAAGCTATGGAACTGATTTAGGTGCCCTTCAACAGATGAATGGATAAAGAAACTGTGGTGCATATACACAATGGAATATTACTCAGCCGTAAAGAAGAATGTCATTATGTCATTTGCAGGTAAATGGATGGAACTGGAGATTAGGATGCTAAGTGAAATAAGCCAGTCCCCCAAACCAAAGGCCAAAATATTCTCTCTGATATTTGGATGCTAACACACAATAAGAGGCAGGGGAGGATAGAAGTTCACTGGATTAGACAAAGGGAAATAAAGGGAAGGGAGCGGGTGGGAAGTGGAATGAATCAGACATAACTTTCCTATGTTCATATATGGACACACAACCAGTGAAACTCCACACCAGGTACAACCACAAGAACGGGATGCTAAGTTATACTTCATGGGTGTATGATATATTGAAAAACACTCTGCTGCCATGTATATTGAAAAGAACAAATAAACTGCAACCCAGTGATCCTACCCCCTAGTATTTATCCCAAGAAAAGCCTCAAGGATGTTCATCCAGACGCCCATCAAGTGGCACTTACCACTGGTTGCCAACAACACAGAATTAGGTGAACCTACCTGGCACCTGCACACACCGACTATCACGAGCCACGCAGATCGCTGTCCACTCATCCCCGTCCTCGGAGCATCCTTAGGAGGCCTCAAACAGTGGGACAGTGTCGGGCTTCTGGAGGAGAATGGGTAGGGGACGGAGGTAGGAGGAGAGTTCATTTTGCGTTCCGTTCTCTTTTGTTCTGTTTGAGTTATTTGTTTATCGTGTGTGTGTAGTAACCTGTAAAAACAAAATTAATTAAAATTTAAAAGGACAAAACGAAATAGAAATATACTTTTGTCAGAAGGATCATTAAAATGGAGTTGGGGTGGGCGACACCCATCCAATGGCGGCTCTGCCTACTCCTGGGAGGACAGCCCCCAGAAGTGCCCTCAGCGGGCGACTCCGACACCCAGCCTCCCTTCCCACCCTGCGCCCCCTTTCTCGTTTTCACCCCGTCAGTGAGAAGGACTTTCACTGGGGGTCAACCCCCCACACGCGGGGGTCAACTTCCCCAGGGGGCGAGGTGACCTCACTACAAAGCCACAGTGGAGCCCCCTGCTGTCCCACTCCCCGCGCCTGTGCCTGGGCTCCGAAGGTGGGCTGGTCCTGCCCTGAGGACGCGGCCATCTCAGACTTTTGGGGAAGGGACAGGAAGTCCCTCGGAGTCCCCAGGCTGGACTGGGGCAGCCATCCTCACCCTGAACGAGCTCCACATTTATTTCCACATTTCTTCATGGGGTAACATTCGGAATCCTGCTCGGCCACCGTTTCTAGCATATGCTTCTCTAGACCCGCACCCTGCGTGGGGTCATGGGACGGGGTCCCGATCTGGGACTTGCCGGGTGTCCAGCTCCACTCAGAATATCCCAGAAACTTCTCCCCAAACTCAGAACAATTCTCCCTGGATAATGGGATATTATAGAATCATTTTCCTGCCTGTGCTCGTCTGCATTTCCTCATCTGTCCATTATTTATGAATTCTAAATAGCTTTCTATTTAAAAGCGGGAAACGATCACCTCTGGGACGGCCCTACTGAAGACAGCGCCCTGGCCAGTGTTTTTCGAGAGACAGACACAACTTCCCTTTTAATCAGGTCATCGAATCCTCCTCAGAAGTCTTCTGTAGACGTGGAATTGGCACCGTGCTTGGAGGGGATTAGGAAATGCCAGTTTTTATCCCGGGGGATTGGTTTTGGAAGCATCATGTCTTCTGAGGACCAGAGGGGCCGTGAGAGAGGGCCCGGAGTCAACACGTATTAATGCCTGACATTTGTACAACATCCTGCGATTTACAGAGAAGATTCACATCCATTATCCCCTTTGATCCTTCCAGAAACCCTGGGAGAGGCAGGCCTTCCTCCTGGGAATGGAAGAAGAATTATTAGTATTTCCACTGGACTCCTAGGGAAACTGAGGCAGAGAGAGGTTAATTGTCCCCCCTGCGGGAGAACCAGACTATAAATGCAAATTATCTGACCTGTGCATGCTACACCCTGGCGCTTTCCCAAGTTGTGTAAGGTGAGCCTCAGTATCTCTGCGAAATGGGGAAAATAATAGTACCCCCTGCCCCAGGGTGGTTGTTAGAATTAACTGAGTGAACAGATGTGCTGTCTTAGGACCAGGTTCTGCATACAGCAAGTGTTCAATAAATGAACTGGTCTTAAAGGTGGCATCTCCAAGGTGTGTGCGCCTGGCCACACCCTAGACCTGCTCGCGGTTTGAGTCTACTTCCTGCATGTGAGCTGAGCACCTCCTCTACTTCGGGATCTGGAATTAGGACAGGAATTAACGAAGGTAGAGGGACGGCTTATAAGGGACTCACCCTCTAGCAGGGCAGGGGCAGGCAGCTAGGCATCACCACAGCCTTGGGACTGGGAAGGCTTCCTGGAGGAGGCTCCTGGCACCTGGCTGATGTGACCTCCGTGGCTGTGTGGGTACAGAGTGGCCTGACAGGCGTGGTGCTGCCCAGACACGGTACGGATGTTCCCCTCTTGCCCACCTAGCAGGAGGCAAATCAGGGGATGGAGGGGTTGCCTCCTGGAACTGCTTCCCCTGTTGCAGACCAGGTGACCAGGCCACGTGTGGTGGTGTGGTGCGGCCTCCATGGGATTGGAGAGGGAGGGCAGGGAGGACATAGGCACCCCCTCCGGCCCCCTCCTGCCCCAACCTCAGCCAAGTCCACAAAACCTTCCAAAGCTGGGCTGCCCTGTTTAGGAGCCAGAGTCTGCAGATAAAATCTTCCAGTGCAGGGAGAAGACGGAGCCAGTGGAGTCTGCCCAGGCCCACGGTGCCCCTGGCAGCCACCCTTTCCACAGGACCTCTACACCTTTGCTCTCTCAGGCCCTATCAGGAAAGGCTCCAAAGTCCCGGATGCCATTTGAGGCCAAGTACCTACAAGCCTTGTGACTGCAGAGGGCTCTTTTGAGCCAGGGGGACACGTACAACCTACCTATAGTCACCCCCAGGACCTTGCCCCTGAACAGCCCAGAGGAGCACCCGTCCTGCCCACAGCTGTGTGACCTGAGCAGGCTAGTGACCCTCTGCAGGCAGTAAGTCCCTCCCTGCATGGTATCTGGGGGAGATCCCGTTCAGGACCATTTTCCTGATACAACAAGAACCACCCGTCAGTCTCAAACACTCTGATCTGGAGGATGAAGGACGTGGTCCCCCACACTGCCCATGAGTTGGGTCTAGTCGTGCTGCAGGCCTCTCGGGGAATCCACGGAGCCAGTTCACACGAGAGCTTCATGCTTTGCCCGCTGCGATCCCTCTGTGGTCTCAGAGGCTAAAGTCAGTACTGCATGCTTAACAGTCGTCACTGTCTTAATTTAATGCCCCCAAGAGGGGTTTCGATGTGGTAATCATCAAGGGGACTCTGAAGCTCCCATTCGGCTGGCATTTTTTTCTGAAAAAGAATGTCCATGCAAGCCATGGACCTTACAGCTTCCCCCTGTAATCCCAGCCATCTGGGAGGCTGAGACAAGAGGATCCAAAGTTCAAGGCCAGCCTCAGCAACTTAGCGAGACCCTGTCTCAAATTAAAATCTTCAAAAAGGCTGGGGAACGTAGCTCAGTGACAAAGTGCCCCTGGGTTCAATCCCAAGACCCAAAAAAGAAAGAAAAAGAACGCTCAGTGCTCTTAGCTCAGCCCTGCCGGTAACTCCTTCAGGTTTCAGGTAAAATGAGCCAAAGTGTCCTAAGAGAAGCAAAGGGGACAGCAGTGCACCTTGGGGCACACAAGAATTTCATCTTGTGACGGTCGTGTGCTTTGCAGTGGCCTTGCAAACAAAATCCAAAACCCACTAGAGCTTGTGGAGTGTTCAAAGTGTTCAAAGTCCAACGCCCTCACCTGGACTCCTCCTAGAGCCAGCCCGCACCTGTGCAAGAGAGCCAGCCTGTCGACCTGTGTTCAGAGTCACTTGACACTGGGTTCGTCAATGGAAATGGGCCACCCTGGGAGTATTTACAGCAGCGAAATCAACAGACAGTACAAAACAGGGAGCCGCCCCACCGCCTCTCAGAGAGCCCCTGGTTACAATCCAGCAGCACAACCCTGCTAAAAGCCCACAGGGTTTAGCAATCCATGGTGAAAGGTCAAGGAGAAGGTCCCATTTTTAGTCCAGGGGCCACCGTGTGTGCAGCCTCTTCCCTTCCTCCTGATCTCTTTCCAGCCTTGGGCTAGTGAAGTCCCGGAGCTCCCTCTTGGCTTGGGGATCAGGAGGGAGGGGCTGCAGTCTGATGCCCAACAGGATGTTTACCTGCAGTTGGGAGCTTTCCAGGATCTGGGGGTCTGGATTACTAGGCCAGGCATCTGGGGTACCCAGTGTCTGGCTGGGTGCCCTTCTGCCAGCTCTCCTGCCTGGCCCAGGGTCCACACTGCCTGGGGTGAGCCTGTGTCGCAGGCTCAGCTCCTCAAACAAATGAGGGCCGAGTGGATATCCTGCCCCGCAGCCTTCCTGCCGGGTATGCAAAGCCTAGGCAAGCAGCCGCCTCCGCTCCACCGGGCCACCTGGACCCTGAGACAGGAGGCCACACCAGCTGGACCTCGAAGAGCTCCTGCTCTGGTCCTATCCGGTGGTGCTGTGCCCACTGCCTCCCCACCTCAGTCTGCCCTTCCATAGGATAGAGGTGACAAGGAGGAGACACTTTATTCCCTGCCATTGCTCTTACAAGTCTTTTTGGGGAAGCACTACATTTATTTGGGAAAAATACACTGGCCTTCCTCTTGAGGAAGGCGACCCCAAGGAACAGGGTAACATCACGAAGCGTGGCCACGGAACTCACTGGCTTCTCCGGTCCTGGTCACGGTCCGCGGCCTGTGGTGCCTGACACGGATGTGAGTGGGGAAGGCTGAGGCGGGAGTGTGACTGGTGGCGGGGGAATGCCAGGTCCTGGTGACCCATCTGGAGCTGACACAGTGGGGACAGGAGATGTAAGAACGCAGTACTGGGTCAGAGGGGCTGATAGTGGGGCTTCGGAGAGAGGAGACTCAGCTGACGGGTTTCTTCTCAACTTCCTGTTGTGCAATGTCACCTGCAGCAGCTCGGTGGACACACCTGGGGAGGACGCTGCAGGCACCTGGCAGATAGGATACCCGCCCCTCGGACCCCCAGTCAACTCCCACCCCACCAAGCCGTCACCCACCTACCCTCCCACACCTCCGGTGGCTCCTGCCTGCTTTAAACATCACGTAAAATGGGTCATGTAGATGCGCCCTCTGGGTCTGGCTTCTCTCACTCAGCACTGGGATCAAGACCCCACCAGTCTGCACGAGGCCATGGCTTTGCCGTTCTTGTGGCCGTAGAGTATTCGGCTGCATGTGCAGCCCTGGATTTGCTCACCTCCTCCACCTGCAAAGGGTGTCTGGGAGTCTCGGCTCTTGGCTACCCTGTGTCACACCGCTCTGGCCACCCTTCTGTTGTGCCCAGGCGTGGGACTGACAGACCGCATACACACGTGTGCATCTTTGGTAGATACTGTACAACCGTTTTCTTTTTGGCACCAGGGATGGAACCCATGGGCGTTTAACCATGGAGCCACATCCCCAGCCCTTTCTTATTTTTTATTTTTTTGAGACAGGATCTTACTAGGTTGTTGACGGCCTCACTAAATTGCTGAGCTGGCTTCGAACCTGTGATCCTCCTGCCTTGGCCTCCCCAGCTGCTGGGATTACAGGCCTGCATCACCGTGCCAGGTGACAGGAATGTTTGAAAAACAGAATGAGGTCATTTGGGGAATTGTTAACAGCTGGGAAGTAGCTGAATGATGTGAGAGGGTGCGGTTGGGAGGAGGCGGACCAGCAGTTTTAAGTAGGAAGACCCCAGAAGGCTGTCTGAGGAGGTGACATTTGAGGGGAGATTTAGAGAGGAGCCAAGTGCATGAAGACACCCGGAAAACATTCCAGGCGGGAAGACAGGCAGGCACAGGGGTCTCGAGGCAGGAAGGAACTTTCTAGAAACCAACAGAAGGCTAGCAGTTAGGGGTGTGGAGAGTGGGGAAAGGGTCATTAGGGCTGGTCAGGCAGCCTCAAAGGTCACCCTAAAGAGGCTGAGCTTTATTCTAAGTGCCACAGAAAGCGCTGGCTTCAGCTGCCGCGGGTGCCTCCCACCAACAGGGAGCCCTCAGCACCTGCTGCTCCCCTTTCTGTGTCCTGCTCGGGGAGGGGCGCTGGCCGGGCCATGGCAATGCAGAGGTCGGGTTCAGGCTGTTTGGAAAGATGAAGGCAGGGCTCTAGATGGTTTGATCTCTCCACCCACAGGACTTGGAGGCTCCTGGCCCATCCTTGTGTGGGCAATTACCCATGTGAAAAATTGTCCAGAGGAGGGACAATAGGAGCAAGACTCTAAAGGCTTTAGCAATGATGGAGGGGGACCAGGGTGGGGTGAGTACCAATGTGGACCCTGCACTCCTGCATCTGCAGGGTCTAGTGCAGTAGCCAACAGCCCCGTGAGGCTGTCAGCCCTTGATGGAGATGTGCTTAGTAAATGTCAAATACTCAGCAAATGCCAAGGGCTTCCTGTGGAAAAGAATATGAACTCTCTCTAGTACCTTTCTATATTGGCTACATTTTGAACTAACATTCTGGATGTATTGGGTTAAATAAGACACATGACAAAGATTCATTTCCACTGTTTCTTTTGACCTCCTTGATGGGACCATTAGAAAATATGCAATGACACCTGTGTACCCTCTGTCCCGGCCAGTGCTGGGTGAGGAGTGACGGCCACTTTCCATTTATGCCTCAGTGTCCAACCCTAAGAGCAGACGGATCCTGCCTTTCCAAGTGTGAAGGCTGGCCTTCAGGGAAGTCGCGCCCCTCCGCTGGGCTCCCTCCTGGGCCCCGGGGTGCTGGCGTGAGGGGCAGCGGCTTTTTATACTAGAGTTTTCTGACCCTTCAGGTAAGGTTTCAAGCTAGGTACAGAGGTCAAGTTCAAGCAGTTGACCCTGGAGGGCCCACCCCGCCTGGAGATTCTGCTATGGGGGTCAGTGGAGTGCGCTAGAGACACCCCCTCGCTCCCCGGGGCCCTCTGACTGCAGGACTGGTGACTTCTCAGCCCCACCTCCCCCACCCCCGGGCTCCACCCCCTCTACACCATCCCCTGGTAATTTATAGCCGCTATCAAAGTTAATTAATGCCCTAGTTACAAAGCCATCCCAATATAATTACGGTGTAATTGGATTAGAACTTAGGTAATTCCCAACAAAGTGCCCGTTCTTATGTGGGGAAGCCAGGGATTTTACCAAGTGATGGATGGGGGGTGTTGGGGACAGTCAGGACGGCTGGGAGGCTGAGGTTGGGGGACGCTCCCCTTCAGGGGGTGGCAGCTCACAGCCTTGGGCCCCATCTGAGAGCTCAGCGTGAGGAGAGCAGGTGGGGAGGAGCGGCTTGCCCTCTGAGCCTCGGGCTTGCTCTCCAGCAGGACTGGTGGGGGCCCTCCGGAGTCGCTTGTCCTGCCCCACCTCCCTCCACCTCCACAAGCTTCTGCCTCCAGCTCACAGCTGGCTTCAGCTCCAGGCCACCCAAGACCGTGGTGGCCTGTTATTTTCAGGGAGGACTGTCCACGTCCTCACCCGGGTCCTGCTCTGTCCTGCCCAGGAGCAGGGGAGGCCATGTTTCATTTTGCAGGACTCTTCTCCCCAACCACCCCGCCCTGCCCACTGCTGCTGGAGCTCAGTGATCCCACAGTCCTTCAGCAACAGGAAGAAAAGGGTCAGCCCGACACCAACGCTGGACAGACTCGGGGCAGGCGCAGCCACGGCGTCACCCGCACCCTCACGCTGAAGGTAGACAGAATACAGCCCTCTGCTGCCCGGGACGCCTCCAGCCACCTAGACCTTGGCCAGGAGAGCGACTCTGGACTCCACCAAGGTTCAGAGTGGCCAAGAGCCTCAAGCGCTCCCAGAGCGAGCCACCAGGCCACCACCACCTGTGTGGCCCCCGGGAGGTCAAAACTTTCTGGAGCCTTGGTCTGCCTGCTGGCTACAGGGGAGGGTAAGAACACTGGGCCTTTAGAGTTCGTGCCTGTGAACCACAGAAACCAAACACATAGAATCTCCTAGAAAACTACAGGGGAGCTTAAAGGGTCTCCCTCCAGAAAGAACTCACAGGATCTGTTCCAGGCTCGGGAACAGACTCCCAAGGACTATCAGGAACAGAAACGCAAACCAGCCATGACCTCGGGCGGGAAGTGCCCACTCCCATCGAGGACACACTGGTGGGCACAGGTCCCTTGCCTGGGCTCCCCTCCCATGGTCACAGCCCCCCTGTGTGGCTCCCTATGGATCCCTCTCCTGCTGTACAGCCTCTCCCACCCTCTGCCCCTCAGGCGGGTGGTGACAGTCCCTACTGTAGACAGCCTCAGGTGACCGCAGCACCTCGTGTTCCCTGACCCCACTCTTGCACTGAGAAGCTGTCCTCACTGAATCCCCCCCCACCGCCCCATTTCCTGCAGGAGCCTCAAACCATGGGGGCTCTCAGCCCGGCTGCCATGACACCATCTCCACCCACCTCTCTGTCCCCCTTCACCCCCCAGGGATCCAAAGTCCCTGGGGGATGTCGGGTGGCTCAGCTGAAGTCTCAGCTCACCTCCCAACTGTCACCAGGTGGACCCCTGTCACCAGGGGAAAGCTGTGTCCTGCTTAGCATCTGACTCTGAGTTCCTGGAATTGCCCTTTCCCCCAGGCTGGACACAATAAGGACAGGTCAGGGCCACCAGGAAGGGCAGGGGATGTGGAGCATTGGAGAACGTCCTGCTGAGCCCTCTGCAGCTGTGGGCAGCAGGTGTGAAATGCCCGGTCAGTGCCTGTGCACAGTAGTGACCACAATGACTGACAGCAGTTCCCGTGGCCCCCGGCAGCCCTCATGGCCACAGATACCCTCCAACCTGCCTTGTCCCTTGAAGCAGCCTAAGCGAGTCTCTGCTCCTCGCTGCCCTGAGATCCCCGTGTGCTGGAGACGGCTCACTTTGAGGCCTCTTCCCTGCATGCTGGGGGCCTGGCGCATGCGAGGAACACGGGGCCTGCCTGGGTACCGCGTCCACCCCTGGGCTCGGTGCGGCCATTTCCAAGGTACCTCCACTGCGGTCATTGCACAGGATTGACTAAGCAGCTTCTGTGCCGGGCTCTGTCCTGGGTGCTGGAATGCGGCACAGAGACCCAACGTGCGGAATAGCAGATGTGGAATGCGTGGTCACAGGATGAGGACCGACATGGAGTGATGCCTACACTCTGACCTGAGGGGTGACAGTAACTCAGATATCTGCTGACCGTCGGGGCTGGAGAGGCTCAGAGGACGGAGCACTCCCCATGGACTTCCTGGAGAGGCTCAGAGGACGGAGCACTCCCGGTGGACTTCCTGGAGGAGGCTGAGTTTGGAAAGGTGACATAAGGAGACTGAGGCAGGAAGATTCCACCTGGTGCTGCCTGAGCATCTCCACCCAAGCGCTCCCTGTGTGGCCCGGGAGCGCCATCTGGGCAGGAGCCCTGGTCACTGAGGCTGGCTGAGTGCAGGCGTCCCCAGACTCCAGCAGGGGCCACCTGGAACGCACCCAGTTTGGAGGGCATCCTCTTCCTGGGTGTCACCCGCACCTTCAGCCCTCATGTCCTTCCCGGGGGCAGCTCTGCCCAGAATGTCCGAGGCCTTGCCAGCCCTGGCTTTCAGCCAGTCTGCAGTGGCTTTCTGGTCTGTTTGGGTTATTTTCTCTCTAAAAATAACATGGTTGGAAGCTGTGCTATCTCCGTGTAGGACTCCCTGAGTGGTGTCCTGGGTCATATTTAGAAGAGGCAGGGCCCCTCCTGTCTCCTCTCAGCCCTGGAAGCAGAGCCCAGGCAGGGATCCGGGCATAGGATCTACCAGGGAGCACTTCCCCGGAAGTGCTCACAGCAGGGAGCAGAGCCGGCCAGGAAGAGGTCAGGCCCAGCCGAGCTGTCCTGTCCCCTGTTGGTGAGTCACAGGAGCCTGCGCTGAGAGGGGCAGGGTGGGCCCTGTCCAGCTTCCTGGATCTCCGGCCGCAGAAGCTCTGGCGCCCCCTGGGGACGTCTCCAGAGCTGTGATCAGTGCAGGAGGGCAGCCGGGGAGAGGGCCACCCTCGTCAGAGGCCCTGGGAGGGACCCGACATCGTCTCCCGGATCTCTTCAGCACACCCGACTCTTTCCCTCCTCCGTCTGAGAGAAAGAAAGAAGGAGGAGGGAAAGAGACCCTCGCTCCACCTGGCCGATGCCTGCAGAGTAAAACACACAGAGTGTGTCAGAAGGAAAGTACAGAACAGGGAATACGAGTCACCGGGACTGCCCCGAGTGTCCCCCAAACCCACCTCCCCACTCGGTTGCCCCTGGCTCTCCCTCTGCTGCAGGGACTGGTGGGGAGGGCCAAGGGGAGAGCCAGGCCTGGTGTGTCCTATTCTGTGACGACTGAGATGTCACCCGACTCAGGGAGGTAAACTTCCCCCGGCCCTGCCAGGAGGGGTGATGGGAGAATGGAGGACGCTGTCCTGGCCCAACAGAGCAACGCTCAGGGGCAGTACAGATGGCCATTCTGCATGGCAGGCCACAGGACAGGGCAAACCCTGCCCCAGGCTGGCCCCAGGACTGCAGGTGCCTGCAGCCCAACACCCCCCAGGGCAGGACTCTGAGGTCGAGGCCGGGTGCTGAAGGACGCAGCGACCTGGCTGGGCCCTGGCTTCAGAGTCACTTCTGGGAGGCCCTCTGTGTGGGACAGGGGCTGGAGAAGTGGGGACGCCGGGAACACTCTGGGCCACCCCACGGCCCTCGGCCTCACCCACAGGCACATCTCTCCCCCTGTGAGGGGTTGCCAAGCCCAGCCCTGGGCAGGCCTGTCGAAGGGCAGGCCTGAGGTCACAGTGGACAGAGCCACCCACTGTGCACAGTGGTATGTAAGGCACAGCCCCGACTCTGGCTGCAGAGTGACAGCGAGGAGCGTCACACCTCCCGGGGCCTCACAGAGTCCTCAATTGAACCAGGGAATGAATCCCCATTGTTTTCACTGTGGCGATAGCGCTGTGTGCTCGAGCAAGAACTTTCACACTCACATGCACACGCACACATGCACACACACAGTCTCAGAGCTTCATTTGCTCAACATTTGACATCTATCAACATCATTCCGACAGAGGACTCTTGTCCCATCTTACAGATGAGGGAAACTGAGGCCCAGAACTCCAAGGTCCCCTTGTTAATAAGTGACACAGACTAGACACAGAGTCAGGCCTTCAGACACTAAATTCCCATGCTCTCCGCTAAGCCTCAGGAAACAGGAATTAATGAGGCCGATGTCTTGGAGGCAATGAAACAATATCATAAATAACCTTGGAGGCCTTGGGCTTTCTTTTTTAAATAATTGTTCTAGCTAAGTCGGAGGCATGCAGAACAAGCTGTTTCGCAACCTGCTTTTTTTTTTTTTAATATCTTGTGAACATTTCCTCATGTCGTTAAATATTCTTTTACTAGGCCATCATTTTTAATGGCTGTATGGTATTCCATCACATGGATGCCCCATAATTTATTTAACCAATCTCTGTGTCAGACCTTTAAGCTATTTCCAGGGTTTCGCTCTCATAAACAAGGGTATGATCAGCATCCTTGGACATAAATCGTTGCACCCATTTCAAATTGCATCCTGGGGGTTGAAAGGATGCCTTCTTTTAAAAACAGATTTTGATGTCTATGACCACATTTCCCGAGGTTGTTCATTTTCTTTCTCTTGTCCTTAAAGATGATAATTTTCAAAAAACTTAAAACCCAATTTTTTTTTTAATTGCACCAGATTCCCCAGTCAGCAGGTCATTGGTTGTGTGACTTTGTCAAGTCAGTCACTTCCCTCTCTGGTCCTCTGTAACTTTGTGTATCAACTGAGGAGTTAGCCTGGGCGGTCCCTAACCTGCCTAGGAGCCCCCGGGTGCTTGGGCTGTGGCAGCTCAGTGGAGAGAGGGAGCCCTGGGAGTTTCCTGAAGGAGGTGGTGCCGGGACCTCGGGAGACACACAGGGGTTGGGCAGAGGCGCAGAGGGGATCCCAGCACCCCCTGCCGTGCTGAGCTAGAGAAGCACAGGGCGGGGAATTCATGACGTGGGAAACACTGGGTGACCGGTGGGAAGGGGGGTGTCAGGAAGTCTCCCAGAAAAAGTGAAATTTGTGAATTCATGCAAATGGCTCAGGGGTGGGGGGATGAAGTGGGCGGGAGCATGAGGGGGAGTCCCAGGCTGAGGGAACAGCGCCTGAGAGGCCCCGTGACAGGGAAGAGGCTGGAACCCTTGGGGACCTCCACGGCCAGGGCAGCTGGTACAAGGCTGCAAAGGGGCAGAGACCTGGAGAGGCCGGGAGGGAAGGTGCCCTGTCCAGAGGTGCCCAGAGCAGAGAAGGGGTGGGAGGAAACGGGATGGGGAGAGGAAGGCAGGAGCCGGCTCCTGGGACGCCTGCTCACTCAGGTGGGCAGCAGGGGTGCCCGCTGCTGGGTGCCCAGCGAAGAGGCTCCTCCCGCTTCCTGGGAGCAGCCTGGCATGTGGGCTGGGGACGGGAGGCTGCTGTGAAGAGGGTCCACCCTCAGTTTATTCATCAGCTTGTGGCGGGGGTAGGCGGTGGGGACAGGCTGGCCCCCCCCCCCAGTATGGTGGCCTGTCAGGCTGCTACCTGTCAGTGACCCGTCATGGACAACGAGACTTCACCCCCGGCCTCGCAAGGCAGCCACACGCACGTCACAATGCTCGCTGCTGCTTCTGTTGGCACGGGCGGAGGGTGGCTTTTGGAAAATTGGCACAGGGAAGCACAGGTGACTTTCTAGCCTGGCCCAAGTTAAAAAAGTCAATTTTCTACCCACATCTGCTGAGTTCTGACCCCAAAGAGGGCATCTGGGGACCACATACCATACCCAAGTCCTTAACCCTGGCCGCCACACTGGAATGGGCAGGCACCCCATTGCAGACGGGCTGGAGGCTGGAGGAGGCCACTTCCCAGAATCACCACCTGCCAGCAGGAGAGGAAGCCGGCTTCACCCCAAGTCCCCCAGCCGCCCAGACCAGGACCCCTTAGGTTAAGCCCAGATGCTGGTGGGCTTGCAAAAGACCCGCATCCGAGGAGGGGGTGGCAGCAGCCGTCTGTTCCGGGGCTCACAGGCCAGACTGGGAACTGGCGGGCGGGACCCCCACTCTCCGGCTCCTTCTCTGACCTCGGCCCACTGGACACCGGCCCCCGCTGGCTGGGTCTGCCCGTTGGTCCATCGGGCTGCAAAATGCTTTTGCTCACAAAAAGACGTGAGGATCACGAAGGGAGCCGGGTTCCAACGAAAACAAAAGCGTGGTCCACACGGCGCTCGCCGCTGTCAGCGTCATTATTAATGTCATTAATAACGACGCGGGCAATGAATCCCGCGTCTGCCGGATCACGTGCTAAATAGAGGGTGACTGCTCATTCCCCCTCACACTTGTCTGGCGCTCCGGGCTCCTCCAGACCCTTCCCATCCATCATCCTTTAATCACCCCGCAGCCCGCCCATGGGGGGGGGGGGCTCCGGGGAGGCCCTGCAGGAGCCAGGCCCAGGACCAGTTGGTGACACACCCTCCCATACCCTGTGTCAACAGAAGGAGTCCTGAGGCCCAGGGAGGGAGGGACTCCTCCAATGTCACCCAGCCAGCGAGAGGAGGAGCCGGGACCTGGGTCCAGACTCCAGACCCCAAATGCAATCCCCCAAATCTCCCTCTAGCAACAGGGTGCCGTCACCCCACCCAGGAGAATCAGCACCTGCAGCCTTGTGCTCTTGGAGACCAAGATGACGCTGCTGTGACCTCAGGCCCCAAGGTGGAGAAGCCGATGGAGCGGACACGTGCTTCCCAGCCCCAGGCGGCGCTCATCTCTGCGGTTTCCTACCTGCCTCTCCTTTGCCGTCGGCAGGGCCTGGACACGGTGGGAAGGCGGAGAGAACTGAGACCCAGCTCCCAACTCCTGGCCAATTCCTCAGACTCTTATTGAGGGGTTCTGCCTCCCTTCACCCACCTCTCAGGGGTCTGGAGACCTCACGCCCCCAGGGAAGGGGCACCCTCAAAGGAATTCCCAACTGAGTATGGGATGGGACCCCAGTGGGAAGCTGGCACTGCCCCACGTCCTGCCTGCCCACAGAAGCTGGGGTCTCAGGTGGAGGGGGGCGGCTGTGTGTGGTCCCTCTCCCCAGGACCCAGCCTCCTGGGGAGTCAGCCCCATAGATCTGTACGTCCCCCTGAAGCAAGAGGGACTCCAAAGGGCAAGCACGGGCAGAGGGGCACGTCCTCAAGTGGGGCAGGCTTCTCCCCACCATGGCCTTCCTGCAAGGTCCCAGCCTCGGGGACGCCATTCCCGGTTATGTCGCCCACCCCCTCCATTCCTGAGCTCATCTGTTGGTTCCCCTCTCTGGATCCAGCCACACCCCCAGACACCCTCCCCCCCACAGCCCTCCCCCCACATGCTGGCCGTGCCCGGAACCTCAGGTCTTCCCAGGGGCCCAAGTCGGAACTCCTGGGCCTACGTTCAAGGTCTTTGGGACCAGGGACCAGACCCTAAATCCCAGCCGCTGCCGCCACGTCCAGCCTGCAGCAGAGGGGACCCTGGCTCTTCTCCAAACAGCTCCGCCCACCTGCCTCCGCGCTGGGGCCTCCTGACCTGCCTGGCAGGCTCCACCTCCACGCCCTCAGGTGTCCCCAAGCCCCTGAAATGTCACGGCTCCCAGATAGGCCATCCCTGTGAACCAAGGCCAGGGCTGCTGGTGGTCCCTCTGCTGGCTCCCCCCGTCAGCCTGGGCCTCCCTGGATGCGTGTGACACACACGCACGCACACACACAGGAGTGGGAGTTATTGAGTGTGCCTAGGACGGAACTCTCGCAGGTGAGAGGGGCCCACAGGCTCGCCGCGCGAGTGTGCTGGTCCAGGGGTTCCGAGGCGCTCGGGTCAGCGCTGCTGGTCCACGTGTATAACCAGCGTTTGGGAAAGCAGCAGAGCGACCCCATGCAGGTGGACCGCACTTCTGTTTCCCTCTGCTGGTCAGGAAATGGGGTTGGGGTGGGGGATTGTGGATGACCAGGGACCCCACGTGGCAGCACTGTGTGAAGCAGGCGTCTGCAGGGCCAGGCCAGGCCACCACATGGTGACAAGCCTGTGTGCCCTGGCTTGTGTTGGCCCTAGCTCCCAAGCCTCAGGCCCGCGCTGGCATGACAGGCTGCAGACACTGCACCCCCGCCCCCTGCCGGGCCACGGCTCCACAGTTCCACCCCCACTTCTAGGTGGAAAGTAGTGAGCTGGCTGTGTGACCTGGCAGTTGGGCAACATGTCACCAGGCTAGCAGCTCCTTGACAGAGAAGAAATTGTATCCAATGGTGCCATCAAGGAACTTGCCAAAAGGGACCAACGCCAAAGGGATTGAAGTGTTGCATCAAAATGGCCCAAACCCAGCCATGCCACTCCTAGGTGTACATCTGACAGAAATGCATACATACAATCTCCAAAATACAGGTACTAGAATATTCTGAGCATTGCTATGTAGGTAGCTAAAAACTAGAAACACGTCCCATGTGGATGGCCTGAGTGGGTAAACTGTGAAATAGTATGCAGCACTGAAAACAAGCGAACTACTGCTACCCTGTCACACACAAATCTCACACACACTGCGTTGGGCAAAAGAGAATGAGTTCTTATGAAAACAGAAGAGAGAATAATAGAGCGGAGGAAAGGGATCAGGGCGGGGGAGGGGCTAGGGTTACAGCTCAGTGGCTTGCCTAGCAGGAGGGAGGCACTGGCTTCAATCCTCAGCACCACATGAAAATAAACGACTGAACTACAGGTATAAGACAAAGAGGGAGGGAGCAGGGGAGGGCCTCGGGAAATGGTGGGGGACAAAATCTACCAAATGATGCTATGTCCACGTACGAATGTGCCATAGCCAATCCCACTATGATAATGCACTAATTATAATAATAATGGGGAAAATTACTAGAGCAGAGCAAGCAGATGAGTGGGAGGGAGGAGAGGAGGGCAAGGGAGGTCCTGGGGAAGGAGCCTGGTCACGTTGGTGTGCTCCTGTATGATTCGGCAAAGTGAATCCTACTTTTACTTATAATTCACCAATAAGAAAAGAAAACATGATCCCACTACATAAAGTCTAAATCAGGCTGGACTGGGCTACGGCGGGCAGCTGGCAGCTCCCTTTATGAGGACAGAAATGCCCCTTGGGGTGCTGGTCCTGGGGTTCTTCAGCCGGGGGTCTTGAAGAGCTGGACTGAGTGCCCGGTGTGATATCAGGCAGATCATCTGACTTCTGAGATTCCCAGTTGGCCAAATGTTACAGGGTCCAGTGCTGCCCTCCTCCAGCTGTCCAAAGGCTGTGTGAGAAGGTCCGGGGGCGAAAGTGTCCCGAACGGAGGAGGTGCCGGGACAAATTCCATCTCTGCCAACACACAAACCAGGGCCCCTCGAAATGGTTCCCTCTAGGCAGGTGGCTGGGGCCGCCTGGGCCCAAATGGGCAGATAACCCGGCAAATGGCCCTGGGCGGAGAATGCCTTCTGAAAGATGGGGAAACCGAGTCACAGAGTGACAACGCGTGACCCAGATTCCCAGAGGTCAACGGGCGCTGCACCTCCTGGTATCCCCTCCTCTCCCCATGTCACCTAGCTGGTGTCATGGCCGGTCCATGGTGGGGGAAAGTGGACACACACCTCCGCCCTCCCCACTGCCCTCCACCCCCGTGAGGAGGCGTCTGGGTGCCTGGTGACAGGCAGACTCCGTGGTGGAAGGCTGAGGCTGTGCTCTGGCAATACCATTCCCAGCTCTGTGCCTTCGGGCGGGTCACACTGACAGAAAGAGACGGATCGTGTCTACGAGGATGGTTTTGAACGTGCCCTGAGCATACCTGGCCCCTGACGACCATTCCACTCTGGCCCTTGCCTCTCCTTTGACATTCATTTGATTTTATTGAAGGGTCACCTTTGTCCAGTCGAGGACGTCCATTTTAAGTGGACAGCTCCGGGGTTGGGTCAAGGTCAAGATCACCAACATTTCCCTTAACCTCAAAGTTCCTTGTGCCTCCTGGCAGTCCTCCACCCTTGGCCGTGTGTGACCACGGATCTGCTTTCTGTCACCATAGATCTGCTCCTGCCTGTTATGGTTCGGATGTGAGGTGACCCCCAAAAGCTCACAGGTGAGACCATGCAAGAAGGTTCAGAGGAGGAACGTCTGGGTGGTGGGAGTCTTGAAGGCAGGTGTGTGGCTGGGGAGGTGGGCATTGGGGCGTGGCTTTGGGGGACATATTTGTCTCTGGAGAGTGGAGTCTCTCTCTGCTTCCTGATCACCATGTGAGCTGCTTCCCCTCACCACACTCTTCCGCCATGAAGTCCTGCCTCCCCTCCAGCCCCGAGGAATGGAGCCATCTGCCTAGGGACTGAGACCTCTGAAACCGCGAGCCCTCAAATAAACTTTTCCTCCTTAAAATTGTTCTGCCTGATCTTTTAGTCACAGGACTAAAACCCGGCCTATTGTGGAGATTCCCAGAAATGGCATCCCACAGCGTGTGCTCTTCGGAATTTGGCTTCTTTCACTCTGCATAATGACATTTTGGGTCCCCCACATTGTTCTGCGTAGCCACAGCTCCTTCTTCACACTGCTGAGTAGCATTCCATGAATCCTGGCCACCTCTTCTCCTATTGTTTCCGGTTTCAGTAACTAGGAATAAAATCCATATAAAAACTCACACGTGGGGCTGGGGTGTGGCTCAGTGGTGGAGCGCTTGCCTGGCATGTGTGAGGCACTGGGTTCGATTCTCGGCACCACATATAATTAAATAAAATAAAGGTCCATTGACAGCTAACAACATATTTAAAAAAAAAAAACAAAAAACCTCACATGCATATTTTTAGGAATTTGTTCTGTTTTGTTTTGCATTTTACCTCCTGGGAAAATATCTAGAAATAGGATTATTAAAACTGTCTTACTGCCTTCTAAAATGTTTGCACTCTTTCACAGCCTCATCAGCGCTGTCAGAGATCCCTGTGACCCTCCCAGCATTTGTTGTTGGTTCAACGTTAGTCATTTTAATAAGTGTATATTGGCATTTCGTTGTAGATTAATTTGTATTCCCCCAGTAACAAATGATGTCGAACATCTTTTACATATATATTTGACATCTGTGTCTCTTACCTGGTACATGTTCAAATATTTGGGACGTTTTTTTAAACTGGGCTGTTTGCTTTCTTATTATTCAGTTGTGAAGTTTCTTTGTATGTTCTATTTGCGAGTTCTTTGATCATTTACAATTGCTTTCTCCAAATCTATTGCTCTCTTTTCACTTTCTAGTGAAAAAACTAGTCTTCCCAAGTCCAAAAGTTTAAATTTTTCCATGCATTATAAATTTATCCAATTTTTTATGCCCAGTCTAAAAAGGGTTGCTTAACCTAAGGTCACAAATATTTTCTCTTGTTTTTTAATAGTTTTACATATTACACTTAAGTCGATGATGCATTTGGAAAAAATAATGCATGTATGGTGTGAGAAAGAAGCTGAAGTTCTCCAGGTGCAGTGGCATAGCCCTATAATCCCAGCCTCAGCAATTTAGCAAGGCCCTGCCTCCAAATAAAAAATAAAAAATGCTGGAGATGTGGCTCAGTGGTAAAGTGCCCCTGGGTTAAATCTCCAGTAACCAAAAAAAAAAAAAAAGAAAAAGAAAAAAAGGAGTCAAAGTTCACTTTCTTACTGATGCGTAACCAATTGTTCCAGCAAATTTATTGAAAAGATTTCCTTTCCTCCCTCAATTCCCTGGCACCTTTGTCAAAAATTAATTGGCCACGTATACGCAGATCTATTTCTGATCTCACTATTCTATTTAATCTCACTATTCTGTTTAATTTAGCTATAAGTCTTGATTATGGTAGCTTTTGACAAGTCTTGAAAATGGTAGTGTGAATTATCCAACTTTGTTCTGTTTTCAGAATCATTCTGGCTGTTCTAATTTCTTTGGATTTGCATATATATTTGAGAACCTACTTGTCAATATTTGCAAGAAAGTATACTGGAATTTTTATTAGGACTGCATTAAAGCTATAGATCATATAGGGAGAATTAATCTCTTAACATTGAGTCCTCTGATCTATGTACATATTTTATCTCTCCATTTATTTAGGTCTGCTTTGATTTCTTTCATTCACTTTATAGATTTCAGCACAGAAATTTTGCATATATTTTGATAGATCGATCTATAAGTATTTCATGTGTTTTTATATTGTTGTACATGGATTGTTTTTTAAATTAGAATTTTCACTCATTCATCAGGAGTACATAGAAATATAATTGAATTTTGAGTATTGATATTTTATCCTGCAACTTTGCTAAATTCATATGTAACTTCTAAAAGCTTTTTGGTACACTGTTGGGATTTTATGTGTAGACAATTATGCTATCCACAAATAGAGACAGTTTTATGTATCTTCTTTCCTATCCTGGTACCATTATTTCATTTTCTTGTCTTGTTGAACCGGCCACATCTTCAAATGCAATATCAATTAGAAATCGTGTGAGTGGATATTCTTGGTTGTGCTAATCTCACAGGGATAGCATTAAGCCTGTCATCATTAATTATTATAACAACACTTTATCAGATGGAGGAAGTTCTTTTCTATTCCTGGTTTGCTAAGATCATCTCCCAGGAATGTGCTAAATTTTGTCAAAGATCTTTTCTGCATCTTTTAAAATTATTGTTTTGTTGTGGTGGTTGTTTTTTTCAAGTTTGGTCTCTTGATATGTTGAATTACATTGACTGATTTTTAAGTGTTAAACCAATTTCATTAACTGTTTAATACATTTTGTGATTCAACTTGATAAAAATTGTGTTAAGAATTTTTACGTTTGTATTCATTAGGGAATTGGTCTAAAGTTTTCTTACTTAAATTCATTTATTGCTGTTAATATAAGGATGATACTGTAGAAGAGTTGGGAATATTTCAATATCCACATCAAGCAATTTTTTGTTGAATACTGGACATTGTAAGTTCATATTTGTGTTAGTCAACTTTCTGTCATGATAACAAAATACCTGAGATGAATCAACTTATAAGGAGGAAAGGTTTGTTTGGGCTTGTGGTTTCAGAAGTTTCCCTCCATGGTCACTTGGCCCTGTTGACTTTGGGCCTGTGGCCAGGCACCACAGCATGGTGGGAGCACGTGATAGAGGGTGTTGCTTGTTTCATGGAAGCTAGGAAGCAAAAGAGAGAGAAGAAGGGGCTCGGTTCCAATATGACCTTCAAGATGACATCCCCCATTTGCCCAGCTTCTTCCTAGGAGACTACTTCTTCAAGGTTCCACCCCACCCCCAGCAGCACCACAGCTGACAACCAAACTTTCACAGATGGGCCTTGGGGGACACTGGTCCAAACTGTAGCCGTGTGTGGAAGGCTCCATCTTGTGGTCCTTAAGAAACCATTAAACTAGATTTTATTGTGCAGTTAGGCTACTCACAGAGTAGTTGGATCCTTTCAGGCTTGTTCTACAGTTTGGTTAAGGCGGTTCAGAGTTCCCCTTGCTCTGAGCTTGTTTAGGCCTCTTCCCAGTGCATGGCCCTTCCGAGGACCCTCCAGTCTGACTGGCCGGCACTTGAATCCCTTCCATATCTGTGGAAACTCTGGGGGCTGCCCAGCTCGTAGCTCTTGGGCCCTTCTTGGTTTCCCTGCACATCTCAGGATTTAGAAACAGGGTCTGGGGGTTCCCGTAGGGACTTTCACAGCGGGAGCTCTCTGCTCACGCGCTGCCTCTCTCCTCCAGCTCTCTGTCCACAACTTCCATCGGCCTCAGTCTCCTCAAATAAGAACCCATCACCTCAATGGAGCGTCCACTAACTTCATCCCTGCGATGCTGTCTGAATAGCGCCTCCACGCCAGGGTGACCACAGGTTCTGCTGGTTGGTGGCCCTTCTCTTGAGACTCACAGCCAGAAGCTGCCTACTGTCCAATACCTGAAAACGGTGGTTCCGTGTATCTGGTGTGGCTCTCTGTGTGTGGGTTGAAGGATGGAAGTTAACTCTCAGTGATCCTGTCATGGGTGGAAGTGGTGGCCTCCCTTTCTTTGTTGGGGTCCTCTCCTGTTATCACACCGGCCAGCAGAAGACGACTCCACTCCTCAGATCTGGGCATGGCTCCCGGGAAGAGAACCGAGCAGGCCAGGAAATAGCCTCACAAGCCCAGGCCCCTCCACGTGGGCCCCTTCAACCCGCCCCTTCCTCCTTCCTACTCAGGTTTCCTTGGAGCTCCAAGCCTGGTTTGTCTCCCAAACCAAAAGGATTGAAACCAACAGATTCTGACCTTTCTGTGGCAGACACGGATCCAGGTGTTCTGACAGGAGTCATTTCCTGAAATCCTCCCAGACTTCTCTAAGGATGAGAGAGAGCTACTGTGGTTCACTTGGCAGGTGCTCTGGGCAGGCCACACGCTAGGCACCTCACACACACCACCGCCTCTCATCGTCACCGTGATCCTGGGATATCGTGAGCGTGAACCCCACTTTGCAGATGAAGAAACTGAGATACAGGCTAGCTGAGTGACTCGGCTGAGTGTCCAAGGTCCTACAGCTAAGCAGAGCAGGAGGGCTTCCTTTTTTTTTTAAATGAGCCAGATGGAAAAGCCTAAGTGCTATAATGACACTTGTTTTGCAACATCAGGAGCAGCAGAGGTACTGAATATAATTTGCTTAAATCGTAAATCCTGAGACTGAAATGTGCATGTGTAAATCACATTTAGGCTCCACAGACTGGAAGCTCCTTATAAATACACAGCAGTATATATAAAGCACAAGATAAGCAAGATGGTGGGTACTACGTTCCCCACTCCTCCAGCTTCAGGTGGAGGTGGCTGGGGTGTTCTGGGCGAGCATCACGGCCTGTTCCTGGCAGCCTTACGCTTCTTTTCTCCCTGCAGGTCCTGAGCCTCCAAGGCCAGCAACTGCTGGGTCAGCGGCTCCTCGGCCAGAGGTTGCTCTCATCGGACAGATGTCCATCCAATGAGAGGACGTCTCCCTGGATCTCCAAGAACATTCCAGACCACCTTTGTGGCGAGTGCTCCTCACCAGCACACAGCTCCCTCTTGTCAAGGTGTCCTTCAGGTGCACGGAAGCCGTCAGAGTTTGCACTCCCCGCTGCTCTTTCCTGGGCTTCCCTGACCCAGGGATTTTTAATGTTTTTTTCCAGACTCACCTCATCCAGGTGTCCGATCAAACCCTGCCGTTCTGTCTTGGAGCTCAAGTACAATTCAGGAGGACTCTGGGTTTGGAGAAGTTCATTTTTCCTTTCTCTCATCCTCTCGAAGACCCAGGTCAAATGCATAAGCAGTTTCCACTCCCTCTTCTACGTCCAAATACTTCAATAGTCTGTTGATATCTTTTGACTACCTCCCTCCGATCGTTTTTGGGTTCTGTGCACCCACACAAACCTAAAGCGCCCGGTTTGCAGCCAAGCCTGTGAGCTCACCTTCTAAGTGCCTGCAAGTGTCAGCACCGTCCACTCCCATCAGAAGCATGGAGCGCCTTGGCCTTGTTCACTTGGCACATCACAGAGCTGACCTCTGTGGCAGAAGATGAGTGTCCTTGGAGAATGGCTGGAAGCCAGCTTTGGGCAGTTTTCAATGATCCCTGGCACGGCACAGATTTGGGTTCAAGTGCGAGATTATGTTTTCCTCAAGATCATGCCTCCTGTTGTAATATGTGTCGGCCTCAGGATGAATCCTGGAGGCCTGCCTCCAGCTCGTCAGCCGCACAGTTGTCTCCGCTGTAAAGGGCACAGTCTTCTCTTTCACAAGGGCCTGGGTTTCCTTACAGATGCTCTTTGTTTCCATCCGGTGGGGAGGGTATGCACTTTCCTTGAGAAGGCGTCCGTCTCCTGCGCTCCTCTTCCTGGTTTGCTGAAGGTCGCCTTTTCCTTCTGTTGCTATAGAGTCCGTCTCCAAGAGTTGTTTTGTTAGAATTCTCTCCAGTTTCTTGTTTAAAAGATCCACATTAAAAAAAAAGGGGCGGGGGGGGGGCTTGTTGTCATTGTGATCCAAAAGACACTCAAGTACAGAAAGGAGGTGACTTACCGAGTCTTTGTCCTACCCGGACATAGCAGTGATTATACAAACAGCCGTTACTCAGAGTCCAGTCGGAGCTGGGGCTCTGGGCTGTGAATTCCAAATTTCTTCAACTATAAAGGAGAGCAGCAGGGGTTGGGGCTGGGCTCAATGGCGGAGCACTCGCCTATCGCACCTGAGGCCCTGGGTTCGATCCTCAGCACCACATACAAATAAATAAAGATGTTGTGTCCATCTATAATCAAAAAGAATAAAACTAAAAAAGAGGGCAGCATACACCATCCTAAGACGTATCCTTCATAAGGTGTCTCTATTGGCATAGAAATGGCGAGAATTCTTTAGATCTTAACATCATGAGTTATTCTCTGGGAACCAGCAGGACACCTTGGTGGAATGTAAACCAGTAGCTCACCTTCCAAACCTCGCAGGACCCCACCCCTCCAATCTGCACAAAGACTTTCCAGAAAAGTAACTAAGCAGAAGGAACAGGGCCCCGTGAGCCCCATTCCTACGTTCTTCACGTCCCTTCTGCCCACCCTCAGCACCTCAAAGGCTTTTCCTGCAGAGGTGCAGGAGTCCCCGGGAAAGGACACATGCTAAGGGGACGTCTGGGGCTATGGAGGACTAGCACCTCTAGGCCCCTACGATGTGCCACCTGCACCCCAAGTACGTGCCGCAGAAAGGTGACAACTGAATATTCTCGTCACTCGTCTCCCATTTGGAGTCAGGAACGGCTTAGTGCCTATTCCAAGTCCCCGGATTTCTAGCAAAAGGCTCACTCTCTCAATCAAGGTGGACAGCCACCCGAAACCAGTCCCTGGAGGGTGTCGGAGGCCCTGCAGGCCTGGGTCCTGACGTAGGTCTGGGTGACAGCAGATCTTGTCCTCCCCAGAAGGGCGGTGAAGTGGCCCTTCACCCAAGTGGTGGCGCAGAGTTGGGCTCCCAGCCACATAGCACCCGATCCTCCAGGCTGGGTATCACCCTGGCCACCGGGGGACAGGTGGGCAGCGGCAGCTACTGGTCACAGTAGTGGCTCCTGGTGTCTCGGCCCTGCCTTCCCCTTGAACTGGACCACAAGCCACCTGCAGGGAGCCCAGCGCAGGGGAGACCTGGGCCGCACCAGTGCACCCCACCACGCTCATGGGTCAGCACAGACCTCCCTAAGCAGCACCGGGAGGCCGACCCCAGGAGCCCAGGAGCCCCGCACCCGGCGGCCTCAGCCAGGCCTCTATGCCATGGCTGCTCTGGGCGTCTGGGCCATACTTCCTCCTGGGCCATTGTCCTGCTAGCCTGGTGCCAGCTTCCCAGCTCCAAGGCTCTGCGCTTCCGCAAGGGTGACTCGGTCAGGGAGCAGACGCTGAGATTCTCTGATTCTGTGACCCCTCTTGACCAGTCCCCACCCATCCGGCTTCAGTGCCTGCCCTCAGGAGCCCCCGCCAAGCCTTAATCCCCTTGTGACTGCCCGGGTTACTTCCAGTCTCTGCACTCACACCTCTGAAACCACAGGTCACCACTCCCCCATCCACCTGGGCCCCAGGGGTAGGGGGGTTGAGAGGGGCTGAAGACCTCCAGAGCTCCCCGCTCAAAGTTGAATATGTCCCCTGGGGGAATTCCCAGGACCCCAGGACCCCTGGGGAACCACCCCCGTCAGAGCACCAAGGACAATGAAATAGTCAGTGACTGTGGGTAGGTGGCCCCTGGCTCATTGTCCACTTTCCAGTTCCCCAGGGAAGATTACTCCTGGGGTGGGGAAGGGCCAGCTGCAGTGTCCTCTACCTGCTCCTCTCCCTGGACTCACGACTTTGACCTTCAGCACCTTTCCCTTCAGCTGGGGCCAAGGAGGCAGGAAATCGGGATGTTACTTAAGGGCCAGGTAACAAAGGTCAGGTCTAGTTAAGATCCAGGAGTTCTGTGCTTCCGACCAGGGCTCCAAACCCAAGTCGGCCCCAAAGCACAGCTCCTGTAGGAGAAATGCAAACAATGTCCTTCATTTGGATAATATTTTAATCCTGTCACTGTGAAAAACAGACTAACAGCCATAGCAACCACTGGCGCAGCCCTGACTCTGCGCCAGACGCTGCTAATCCTCGTGGCCTATAGGATAGATATTATAATGCCATTTGCCCCAAGAGGAAACTGAGGCACAGAAAGGTGGGGGGAAAGTGGCCAGGGCCCTTGGAGCCAGGGGAGAGCAAAGCTTGCTGGATTTCCGGCCCAGGAGGACCTCTCTCCCCTCACTTGTATCTGCCAAGCCATGAGCAAGTCCTCCCCAGCGGCTCACAGGAGAGAGGCAGAGCCGGGCCGGCAGGACTTGCAACAGCCGGGGAAAGCAAGGCTCCCGGGCCAAAGTCCCCCTGCAGGCCAGGAGCAGAACCAGCACAACCTGGGAAGCTTGC
The DNA here is from genome assembly GCF_048772815.1 of Callospermophilus lateralis. Classification (NCBI taxonomy): domain Eukaryota; kingdom Metazoa; phylum Chordata; class Mammalia; order Rodentia; family Sciuridae; genus Callospermophilus; species Callospermophilus lateralis. The sequence continues at coordinate 43,112,349 of NC_135319.1, read as the reverse complement.
TCAGCCTGAGCATGGACCCTGCCCACACGTGTGAATGGGTACTTCTGCTGTTTCCATGGAAACTTGACCGAAGCCAAGGGACGAAAAGGAAACCAGCCCAGTTTCAGACGCGGCTTCACGGCTTCACTCGGTGGGACCCGTTTCTGGCAGGGTACACGCCACTCTAGAGTTCATGAGGCCCTTTCTCAGACGCTGAGTTTGATCCAACAGCAAGCTGAGCAGGGATTATTTTACCCATTTTACAGATCGGGAGCCCGGGGTCCCAGATACAGGCATGTGGCCCTCTGATCATCAAAGGCTTCTTGGAAGCCCCAAGAGGGGCCCATTCATAAGCAGCCACGTGATGGACTGTCATGGGGCCGGCACACATCTGAACATCTGGGCTCCACAAAGCACTAATGAGCTGGGGGGAGAGCAGGGACTCAGCCCAGCCAGGCCCTCTGGGTCAGGCCTGATGCCAGACTGTGAATAGGACGGGCCGGGCAGAGGCCCCAGGAAGCCAGGGCCTGGAGGCCACAGCCAGGCTCTCTCCCAGGGCACTAATTGGGGTTGAGCCGGGTCAGAGGGGCCCCAGAGTCCCACCAGCAGTGGTGTTTGGAGCTAGGCAGGGGGCAGGCAGCCTCCCTGTCTCCTTTTGCCCCTTGGTCTCTGACCTCGGAGCAGAGGCCTGCCTGAGGTTGCCCTGGGGACTTGGAATCTGAGCTAATGAGGCCCTCCAAGCCCGACCCAGCCGGGGGGTGTAGCAACATCGCAGCAAGAGACAGAGAGCTCGGGACCTTTCCTGAACCCAGCACCTGAACCCTCTTGGGGGTAACAAGCATCCAACAAGTGTCTACTGAGTGATTGGTAAGTATGCTGGGAATACAGCCCTGAGCAGGGCTGTCCGCAGGCAAGCTGGGAGGAGTAGCCACCCTACAGTATCCTCCCCGTGTGAAATATAGACCAAGGATCAGAGGCATTGTGACGAGCCCGGGGACAGAGCTGGCAGGCCACAGATCCAAATCAGAGCAGACCACAGCCCTTGCTGCCATTCCTCAACATGCCAAGTGCTCCCCTCTCCCCTCTCTCATTGACAAGCCCGCCCCCACCCCCCCCACCCCGGGCCGGACACCTTGCCAAGCACTTTCCATTGATAATCTCGTTAAATTCTCATAATCTGTCTAAAAAAGGACTATAATCCTCCTATTGGAGATGAGGAAAAGGACACAGAAAGGCTAAGTGACTGCCCAAGTCACATGCATAGGCAAGTTAGACAGGAAACAAAGTTGGTAAGGGGGCTAGCGTCAGGCCAGCTGCGAAGTGGACCAGCTATGGCGGGGGGTGGGCGAAACAGGGAGAAGCGCTAATCCTGGAGGACTCTCTAAAGGAAGCAGCCACCATCCAACAGAGGGGTGGGAGGGGAGTCCGCATCCTGACCTCTGAGCCTGGCCCTCTCCTCCCATCACTCTGTGTGTCCCAGGTTTGGCCTCCAAACCCGGCAGGTTGAGATCCTGGGTTTCCACAGCAACCGCATCCCTAACAGCCTCCAATAAGGACATTATTTGGCTGTGGTAAGCACACACGATCTTTTGATCACCACTGAAGGTATTGAGAGCAGCTTCCTCCTCGACAAGGGCCCCCTCCTGTCCTTGAAAAAACAGATGCTGCCCTCCCTGGGAAAAAATATGGGGGACTGGAAAGGAGGGGATATCCTCAGACAAAAGAGGAGAAGTGGGGGCTGGTCAATGTTTGCATTAGTAGAGTTGCCTGTTCAGCGCTTCTCCTCTTTTATAGATTAAGATAACGTGCTCATCAGGGATATCTTCATTTCCCAGAGCAAAGAAATTAATTACTCACTAATGGTGCAATTCAAAAATTAATTTACGCCATCATCTCAAATATGTCGTTATTAATCAATTGACAGTCGGGGGACTCCTAAGGGGGTGTGTCCACTGTGTCTGGGGTGCTCTGGGATGGACCTGTATTTGATGGAGACTTTAAGAGGCTAGATTGGGGTCATTTCAGAGGCTAGCAGGGGCGGGGGTCTGCAGACCCAGAGGTTTGGGGGTGCTCGCTGGGACAGCTGTAGGAAGAGCCCTAGGCTGGGAGCCAGATGACTCAAATTCCATGGGTGACGTCGGGTAAGTCCCTCTAGGACTTGATTTGCCCCCTGTGTGCCGAGGCAGCTGGACCTGAGCAGTGTGTCCAAGCTCCCCATCCCGAGAGCTCACTCGGCCATCAGTGTGGGCAACTCCAGTCAGCCAGGTGCCACAGGTGCAGCAGGCCTGAAGACCCCCGGCTCATTCCCCTCTCTCTGGCTATGGACCCCAGAGCTCCACAGAGCCCAGGCACACACCCTGGGGAGGGCGGCCTCTGGCCTCCTGTGACCCCCAGGTTCTCTGAGAGTGTGGGCCTGAGGGCGGTGGTTTAGTCCTTCAGGGAAGCACCCCTAGTCCCTAGTCCTGCAGCCCACTGACCCACATGCTGCTCCATGGCCCTGCCATGGGGGCCCGCACCACCTGGGGCGCTCCTTGACTCTCGCCATCCCTGGACAGCCAGGTAGGAGCAGGGACATCCTCTCCCTGCCACCCTTCCTGGCTGCTGCACCTGCAGGGCCTCATACCCAGCAGGCACTCCATAAATGCTTATCCTCTGAAGAATGTCTTGCCTGCAGGCAAGAAGGCTGGGAGGGTTGGCCAGGGGGTAGAGGAGGTGGCGGGTGAAACTTCGGGGACTGAGGCCTGGGGTTGGCACAGGAAGCACAGGGTAGTTCCTGCAGATTAACTAGGCCAGGCCTGCCCTAGTCCCCAGGCCCTGAACGCCTCGCTTGCCCACCCCGCCAACCTCCAGATCCCTCGTGATTATTTCCCCATTTTACACGTGGAGCTTGCAGAGTGGCGACCAGCTGCCGAATCCAGGCGAGGCAGGTCTGGCCCCCACCTCCCGCAGGGACCCGTAAATAACCTGCTGTTTCTCCGCAATGATTCTCTTCTCCCACGAGCTTTACCGCCTCCCTGGCCTGATCCCCGGGAGCTGGCAGAACCCACGTCGCTCTTCCCCTTTTAAAGATGAGGAAGTGAGGCTCAGAGTCCAGAAGCCAAGCCAGCCTGCGTGGGCGGGGGTCCGCTCAAACCCTGGCCTCCTGGCCCTGCCCTTTGTGCGGGCAGTGGGGGTGGGTCCCACCTGGTAGAGAGTGAGATCAACTCAGCCCAGCCCTGGGGAAGGGAAGGGCCAGGGAATGCAGGCTGCACACCTGTGCGTGCACAGCCTTGAGCTCCGTGGGGTTCCAGAAGAGCCCAGGGACGCGTGGAAGGGAGAGTTGGAAGGGTTAAACCCGCATTGTTCTGCAGATGGGGAAACTGAGTCCTGAGGGGGCAGGATCCGGACCTCCCAGCAAAGGAAGACAGATACTCCCTGGTGAGACGCAGAGGGGGGCCTTTTCTGCAGGATCTGAATCCCCTCTCTGCCGATGGGGGTGGGGCTCACTATGAATTGGAAGGTGGACAGGATGCCCCTTGGGCTCCGGGAGGCCTGCAGATGTGCAGTTCAGGAGGCAGAAGCGGCAGGTATGCTTGGCTGAGCAACAGAGGATAGGAGCTCTTTCCCAGGTGGCTCAGGGCCTTGGGAGCCTTGTGGTGGACAAGTTGCTGCCCCCGGGTCTCACCCCTGCGCCAGGGAAGAGCCTGGAGCTTTTATAAAGCAACACTTCTGGAGTGCTTACGAGGCGCCAGCTGTCTCCATCTGTCATTGTCCTTGGCACCCTGCTCGCTTGCAGGTGAAAAGACAAAGGCCCAGAGAGGGCAGGGGCTGGCTCAGAGTGGTCCAGCTCAGCAGGGACCCAGTGCTGGGGAAGCAGGGAACTACAGAGCAGGTGTGAGGAGGGGTGGTTTCCCTGGCGATGCCGACAGCCCACAGCCACCCTCACCCAAGAGACTAACGACCATCCGCAGCATCAGTGGACACTCGAGGCGTCCCTGTGCCCAGGGCAGGCGGTCAGGGGAAGCAGGGGGTCTTACAGGCATTGGAGCCAGGAAGGCTCTGTCCTGGTCCCAGCTCTTCCCCAACCCCCTGTGGGAGTCTCTGTCCCCTCATCAGTCCATCAGATTCCACGAAAAGACTGAGACAAGGGGACTCAGGGGACCAGAAAACTACTTATCACAGCATCGCTTCCCGGCTGGCAAGTTTCCTGGCTTTACAGGCCTCCTCCCAAAGTCCAGGAGGCTCACTGTCACCAACGCCAGCAAGCAGTGATTTATCTCAGCAAGGCGTGGTGTGGACCTACTGTGCGCCACCTCCCAGGGCCCAAGGTGCTGCTGGCTCAAGGCGGCCACCTTTGTCTGCAGCTGTTTTCTCTAGCGGCTGCTCTGGCACATACTTAAAGGCACACGTACACACACACACACACACTCACACACACACACACACACACACACACCCTGACCATAAATGTGAATCGAGGCAGCAGGTGGCAAGCAGCATAATGGCTGCCCCTTTCAAAGGAAGGCAGAGTCGGGCATTAGCAAACTCCTCCACCTTCCGCCTTCCCCATCTCTCTTCGGCTTCCCTGGTGCCCTGGAGATGGCCCTGCCATGGGGGCCCGCACCACCTGGGGTGCTCCTTGTCTCTCGCCATCCCTGGCCGCCGGGTAGGAGCAGGGACACCCTCTTCCAGGCCAGGAGAGGTCTGAGAACCAGAGAAGCCCGGTCACCTGCCCAAGGCCACAGTGCAACACGGGGCCCCACAGCTGAACTCCTGTGGTCACGGCCACAGCCCTGCCTCTCCTGGCCCGTCCAGCTTCTTCTCTGGTGCCTCCCCCTCACCTGTCTCTGCCCCACCTGTCTGTCCTCCTCTCCTCGGGTCTCCCTCCTCTGGGTCTCTCTGGGGGCTCTGTGGTTGTTCCTAAGGGTCCCTAACTTGCTGTGGAGCTGCCTAACCCTAACCCTGACCCTAACCCTGAAGGCTCTGTCTCCTTCAGCCGGGTGGAGGCTGAGAGGGCAACTCATGCACCCTCCGCTCCAACCTTTCTGGCCCATGACACCCTGGCTGGAGGAGAGGCCAGGGCGGGTGCTGTGCGTGTGAATGTGAAAGGGCTTTCCACACCTGTGCCCCGACTCCCTCAGAGGCAGGGTGAACCCCGTGGGAGGCCGCGGGAGCTGGGTGGCTGCCGGCTCGTGGCAGCCCTTTGTGCACAGAAGGACATTTTGACCCCCTGGCGGCACGGATGCCATTACTTCTCTTTAAGTGGAGTTAGGTTTGCCTGCCTCCGACAGAAAGGGGTGGGTTTTGACATGGAAGGGGGAGTCCAGAGAAGATGAGTGAAAATAGGGGAGTTGGGCTTGGTCAGGGCAAGAGCTAAGCTTGGGCTGAATTAGTGGAGAGCTGCTTCTCTGGAAGAAGGGTTGGGAAGCCGGTCTACGCTGGTGGGTCATAGCTGGCTTCGGGGGGCGGCCTGTGTCTGGTCCCCTGTTCCTTACTCAGTGCCTGCTACAACAGGATTAGGCTCTCAGGGCGTGGTGGCCACACCTAGAACCCCAGCGACTCTGGAGGCTGAGGCAGGAGGATCCTAAGATCTAGGCCTGCCTGGGCAACTGAGTGAGACGTTAACTCAAAAAATGAAGAGGGCTGGGCGTGTAGCTCGGTGTAGAGCACCCCAGGTTCAACCTCCAGCACCACGAGACCAAGCAGGACTAGTTCAGCCCCCAGGAAAGAAGAACGTGGTTAGAGAGGGGGCTGCTGGGGCCGCGGGGAACCCCACTGCCTCTGCCCTTGGAACCCACAGCCCCTCAGTCCCTCCTTCCAGCCAGGGATCTCTGCTCCCCAGAAGTGTTCCCTAAAAAAACAGGCAGGAAGGAGGTCCCCAGAGGACAGAGTCCTGGGCACCGCAGGAGCGCAATGTGGCTGAGGCCAGGTAAGGCTGGTGGCAAGGTGGCCGAGTGAGGCTTGGCGGGGTGGGGGGGGCATTCTCTCTGTTACCCTCCAAAGCTCGCTCGTCCTGGTGGCAACTCTTGAGTCCCTGCACAAGTGAGTCCACCTGACCCAAGAGCTGGGTCCTGCTGAGGGTCTCCTCACAGGGCCCTCGTCCTGAGGAACCAGCCGCCTCTTCTAAACACGAAGCTCTCACGCCAAGATGGGGGCCTCTGCTGCGGAGCTGGGGAGGGAGGGACGCCATGCAATTCAGGGACTTTGGTCCCCATCCAGTCATACAGTCCTCTGGGTCAGGCCAGCACCAGCCGGGGCAAGTGTCGGGGCTCGTGCCGACGTGGGGAGAGGTTGCCCTGGAGAAGGGCCTTTCCTCTGTCCAGGGAAGAGGAGGGAAGGTGCCCGAGGTGTTCGTGGCTCCCCACAGGTGCCACCACCTCCGGAACCCAGCAGCGCTCCTGGCGACCGGCGTAGAAGGAGGGCCAGCGGTGGTGCCTGGGGAAGCCCCCGCCCTGCTCCTTAGGGGGCGCACCCCCTCTGCCATGATGCCACCCACGGCCATCATGCCTCAGTGTGTGACGAGAGAGCAGGATTAGGAAGTGTGTCACATGAGCGTGGAGTCCCCGTCCCAGAGAGGAGGGACACCTACCAGACACAGCAACCAGACTCGCCTCCTTCCTGCAGCTCCCACCCTCCCTCGCCCTGCCACCAGGCTGGGGATGGAGCCAGGGAAATGGGAGCCGTCTGGTCAGGGAGAACCAGCTTCCCCCTCTGCAGGGGGGGTAGGGACTGAGAGCAGGGCAGGCAATGGTGATATCGCAGGAAGGCGTCTGGGCTCCACCATGCTGGAACGTTCAGGAACACCCGCCATCAAACCGTTATCAGGCTCACTCTGAGACAGGCTGCCTGGCAGGAGGGAGGAGCCCTCCCGGGAGAGCGCCAGTGGGTGCCGTTCTTCTCGTCAGTGCCTCCAGAAAGGATTCCCGCTTCCAGAAACATCATCCGGCCCTTTTTCTATATTTGGGCTCTGTGATTCTGCCTGGCGAAGTGGGACGTAGAAGAAAGTGCCAGGAGCTAGACCATGGGGTTCTATCTAGTCCTAATATTAGCTGTGTGATCCTGGACAAGCCACAGACCCTCTCTGAGCCTCAGTTCTCCCATCATAAAATTCTGAAAAATGAATGAATTCCTGGAGTCCAGACTATGCTTTATGGATCTTGGATTTCCCAGAAGCTGCTCAGAGATGCTGAGGGGGTGACGGGAAAGTGGAGGGGATAGGATTTCAGGTCCCTTCCCCAACTCCAAGACCCTGTGTGAACCCAAGGTCCCTGCTGACAGAGGCACAGAGACTCAGGGAGGCGGAAAGCGCCTCTGGGCTCCGGTGTCTGGACCCACGGCTTCTATTCAGAGATGCTGACTGAACTTCATCCCTCAACCTTCGCTAGTGCACAGTGTCACTCTGGGGACCCAGGGACATCTAAGGCGTGGTCTCTGCCCTCAGTCCCCCTAAGAGGAAACCACCAATGGTCACGGAGACGGGGGCTTGTCATCGGGTTGGTTTAATCTATTTCTTAGTTCAGTAAAGAGCCACGCTGCTTCCTGGGAGAGACCCGGGACCGGCCACCTTGCAGCATGGGGCGTGGCTGATGGGAAGGTGGGGGGTGGCACCAGGGGAGAAGAGAGCAGGAAGAGAGGGGAGGGCATCCCACCCCTCACTGATAAGGAGGCAGGTAGAGCAGTCCTTGGTATGTCCAGAGCCACAAGAGACCTTTCTCTGGGTCACACCAGGGACAGCTTCCCTTTGGCAGCACCAGGAGCCTGGGGACATTCCAGCGCGCCCTGAGCCAGCGGCACAAACACAAAGGGTCGTCACCAGGTAGCAGACAGGAGCTTGCAGGTGCCACCTTGGGGACGCCAAGTTAGCCTGTAGCATTTCCAGGTGCACACTGCCACCTGCTAAGCGGGGCCCTTGGGGCAGGGGACATAGGCCAGCCAGCACTGACACGTCACGCCAGACTGTTCCCTCCGTTGCCGGACTCGGGTGTGTGCAGCACATGAGTGAGTGGCCCCGGCTTGAAAGGAGAGGGTTCCCTGGGGGGAGAACAAATTTGGAGGGGGTTCAGTTATTTCTTTTTGCAACTCTTTTATGACGTAAGAACCACGACTTGTTGTTGTTACACCTTACTCTACCGTGGGCCAGTGACTTGGACGAGGGACGTGGGGAGGGCTCCTCTGCTCTGTGATGTCTGTGGCCTTCACTGACTGACACAGCACAAAGGCTGGGCACTGGAACCGGACAGGCACCTCTCTCTCCATTCCGCCTCCCACGCGGCTAGCTCGGGCTTCCTGGCGTGGCAGCTGGTGGTACAAGAGGCCAAGGTGGGAGCGGCCCATTCTTTAAAGGATGGGCCTGGGACCCCTGCTGCTTGGTCACAGAGGTCACGAGTCACAGAGGGAAAACATACCCACCCCTGAAGACCTCCGGGACTTTGTGGCCCTCTTTGATCCACCAGAAAGGACGCTTTTGTTTTCTGTTGTCACGGTGCGGATTATCCCAGATTTCGCTGGGTACAACCACACCCCTTTATTATCTCCGGATTCTGGAGGTCCAAAGTCCAGCCCGGCACAGCTCAGCTGGGTCTCTGCTCTGGGATTCACCAAGCAGAATCCAGGAGTTCTCAGGGCTGCTGCGTTCCTCCCTCAAGCTTTGGGGCTGAATCTGCTTCCAGGCTCATTCGTGTTGGGGACAGAATTCATTCCCATGCCACGGCAGGATCAGTGGAGGGAATTTAGGTCCCTTTAGGTTTTCTTGCTGGCCCCTCTCTGTGTCTGAAGGCCGTCTGCAGCCCTCAGTTCAAGGTCTCCTTCCTCCAAATTCAAAAGCAGCAACGCAGGGTCAGGTCCTCCCCGCGCTCCAAGTCTCCCTGACCCTCCTTCTGCCCACCTCGCTGCTGCCTTCCCTCACCCTGCGCCTCTGACCCACTCTTCCGCCTTCCTCCTCTGTGACGAGGGCTCCTGTGATTACACTGGGCCCGCCAGGTAATCCAGGGTAACGTCCCGATTCCAAGGTAGGCTGATTAGGGACGTAAATTCCATTGGCAAAGTCACTCCACAGCATACTTGGATTCACGTCCAACGGAGTAGCCTTGGACAGGACTCTAGGGGAGACATCTTTAAAGTTCCACCCTCCACGGGTGACTTTCCAAGAAGAGAGAGCAGGTTGGGCTCTGCACACGGTGAGACCTGGAAGGACCCAGAGCAAAGGGGCCTTCCCGGCAGGAGTGCCGCAGAGGCAAAGGCCCCGAGGGACTGTGGCCTGGTGCTAGAGCAAGGTCTCCAGCTGGGCTCTGCCACGGGAACCTGAGCAGGAGGCAGGGGAGGGAGCTGGTCCCCAAGCAGGTCCAAGCTGGAGAATTCAGAATCAGGGGGAACCATACGTTGAAGTAATTAACCGGGATTTACTTCAACTGGGATTTCATGAACGCTCGGGGAGACACAGGAATCAGGGATTCGGCGTGCCCTAACATCTCATGGACGATGCTGTCCCTGCGTGGACATGTGCATTCTTCTTCCCTAGAGGACTTGCATGACACGCCCCAAAAAGCCCCTGATCTACAAAAGCCACAGCCCATTGCTTTACTCTTTCTCTCCCCAACCTCTCCACTTAGCCAAGCTCCAAGTTAGTAAATACTAGAAGAATCCAGTCCTGTGACAAAATGTTCCCTTCCGCTTGGGTGTTGGGAACCTATGGCTGTAGAATTGTGAGCCCTATTTATTTTTCAGCTTCTTTCTTCCCTCTGCGAGGCCCCTAAAAAGGGACAGACAGTTACAATCAGATTAGACCTCTTACCTCCCAGGTCCATCAGGCGCCCACCTGGCAGAGCGCCCCCTGCTGGTGAGCAGGCCGCACTCCTGGTAGCTGTTGCCAAAGCTGCACTCCTGGTAGCTGTTGCCAAAAGGTGTGACCAGCTGGGACATACCACTGACGAGTCAAACAGGAGGTCACTCTGAGCTGCGTTCTACATCAGCCACATCAGGGATGTCCTGGTGCTACATCATGGACCACCCGGTACCTCCAAAGGACCCTCAAAATTTTTTGCCCCAAACACTGGCCCCTGAGAACCTGGCACAAAGGACATCAGCAACAGGAACAAGAGGGCCAGACCCTGCTCTTCCATCCCCCTTGCCCTGGCCCTAGAGGACCCAGAAGCAGGAGGGAAAGAAAATAGAAGGAAAAATAAAACCATTCATGCTTCATTCAGGGGTCAGTCCGGCGCTGGGGAGAAGACAGAGGTTCAGAATTGGATATGAGATTGAAGCTTAGATTGAGACTGAACTGGCTCTGATGGAAAGTGAGTCCTGATTGCTAAAACTAGATTCTCTTTATAACCAACAGTGGCCCCAAACTAGGGACTCTATCCAAGATGATGTCAAGAGGCAGGGAAAGGAGACTGGGTAGGAGCAAGTTTAAAGGCATGGAGAAAAAATACAGCCATTCCCCGTGAGCATCCCACCAAGTTCAACCCCATTATATTAGAGTAATTCCCCCCCAAGGGCTCTAATACGCAGCCCCGACATCTCAGTGGCTTGGCAAGGCAAGGTTCATGTCTCCCTCGTGGGAAATCTGATTCGTGTCTGGCAGCTTTGGGGGATGTCTGTCCTCCATGCAGTGACTCAAGGATCCAGATTCCTTTCATCTTTGGCTCCGCCATCTTGCAGCTTTGAGATTCCTCTGGCATCACCGCGGCCACAGACAGGGAAAGAGGGTTGTGGGAAAGCAGTCATTCACCTTATTCCCGAAGTAACACATCGACCTGCTGCTTGAATTCGATTGACTGGAATGAGTCATATGACCAACTTCAGACTAAGGGAGGCTGGCAGGCCTAGAGAAACTTGCGGGTATGGGTGGCTGCTGCCAGTTTTTGCCACAGCAGTCAATGCCCTGGTCAAGCCTCCGCCAATCACCAGATCTTCATTCTCTGATTCTTACCAGAGGCCACCGGAGCTCGGTGTTGTGCTGGCCCCTGGGGAGATCCCACGAAGAGGAAAGCCTGGTGCTCACACCCCAGAGACACAGTCACACGGGGGGTTCCACATGGACAACTTGGGGTGCCAACCGCAGAGGTGGGAAGTCCAGAGTATCTTGGGAGCACGTCCCAGAGCGCAAGCTCAGACTCGGGAGACTTGCTGGAGGAAGTGAGACCTGAAGTGAGACCCAGTCAGCCAGGAGCAAGGTGGGAGGCGGAGGACAGGAGAAGAGCACTCTGGGTAAAACTCGTGGGGGCCTAGAGACCGGAGCGGGGGCCTCTGGAGAATGCTCAGGCAGCCCTGCTCCTGGGTGCTCGCGGGTACTTCCTCCCTCCCGATCCACATGGGTCCTGGCTGTGCATGATTCCAGCTGGCCCCCACCTCTCCAAGCCTGGCAGGTTAGGAAAGGTGCCACGTGTCACATGGGTGTCGACCTTGGGCAAGTCGGTAAGCCACTTCCTACTAGTTGAATAAAGCACTCGGAACATTCCAGAAGACTGGATAACTCAGCCTGTGACTTTGACCCACCTGATGAACCCTCTTTGGGGACCGCCCTGGCCCTCTTGTTACCGCACTTCAACAGGAGAGCAAGGCAAGCTGAGCCCTGAGGGAGGAGGGAGGCCAGGTGTGACCCGGTGAGCTGGGGCGGCAGGGAAGGGTCCGCTGCCCACCTTCCAGACCAAACCCGCCACTAATGAGACCTGTCTGTGGAATAATTAGCCGCAATCACAGTGCGGGAGCATTAGGCAGACGTGGCCTCGGTGCAGCCGTGACAGATCCTGGGACGCAGGAACCCGGGGCTTTGAACACTGCATTACAGCAGGGGATGCGTCCTAATGTCACTTAATTACCCCAGACAGCCACGGCTGTAATTGAGCCCGGATGGGCTGGCGGGAGTGAGCACGGGCATCCAGAGGAGGCTGATGCTTTTGTAATGACACCACTTTGCAAGACAAATCTGGCCTTGGTGAAGAGACAGAGGATGAGGTGGGGGTGGGAGGCAGGAAGCTGTGGTGGCTTCCAAACTAGGGCCACTGCATTCCCCCAAAGCCTAGGCCCTCTAGCCTAGGTCAACCGGACATCTTCATGCCTGTGCACAAGGCAGCAGGAAATGGGGCATAGCTTTGCTGGCCAGGCCCTCATCCAAAAGTGGGTGTGGGTCATGCTTTTCCTTTTCGTGTCCTGGGAACTGGGAGTAACAGGAAGGTGAACGTGGGCAGTTGAAGAAGTACCCGCAGGGGGAAGCTGAAGATGGGACCCTGTGTGGGGGCTGGCGGACACTCCAGAGGGAGTCGTGGGTGCAGGTGCCTCAAGGATGCAGTGGTCTGGATAGAGGGGAGCCCCAGGGGAAGAGCTCTGAGGGACACACCTGGGCCCTGAGCTTTGAGGGTGGACTCTCAAAGCCATGCTCTTGCCAATGCATTTCCCTTCAGAGACCAGACACGCTGCAACGGAGGAGCCTGACCCCTCTGAGAGGTCCACCGAGGCAGGGGCCACGTCTGACTTGCTCGCCTTACAAACCCAGCCCCTGGCACACTGCCTCAACAAATATTTACGGACACAAATAAGTGACTGAATGCCACTCACCCACTTATTCCCTCCTTGGACCTCGGTGTCCTCATCCGGGAAATGGAGCCCAAGATGCCCAGCTCACTCCCCAGGGCTGTGATGGCACCTGTCAGGTGGGCTAATGACACAGAGTGCCCTGAATGGTCAGGATCCCCACACAGAGGTGAAAGGAGCAGCCACATCTGGGGCCTGCTCTGTCCTACCCTCTCAAATCCCACGGGCCCACTTCAGGCCGGAGTGACCACCTGGGTCAGTAGGAAGTGAACATCTCAGTGACCAGAGTTGGCAAAGCTGCTGAGTTCAGCAAGGAAGCCAGGGACTCGCTTGCCCTTTTCTCCTTGGATGGCCCCTGCCCTCAGGCCTGACGGGTTCTGCCTCACCAGGAAGGCTGGCCTCTGGCATCTAGCTGGGTGACACTCCACAAGGTCAGGAATGGGCCACAGAAGAGACAGTTGTCTGGGGGGAGACCCTGGATAATAATGGGCAGGGGCATTGATGACGTGGCGTGAGGGTGGAGCACCACTCGGGGGGACCCTGTGCAGGCAGTGAGTTCAGAATGCCAGGGGCCAAGTGCTATTATAAATGGCATCTGGGCACCTGCCACCCATGTGTTATCAGACAAATGAATGGGAGGGGCTGGGGGACCACTGCCTCATGGAGCAGAGGGAGGCTTGGAGGTTGGGGGAGTGGGCAGAGGCTCCGGTTGCGGGGCGAGGAGGAAGATGAGGCGCCGACAGATCATTGAGATGCCCAGGAGCAGCAAGAGTGGGGCTGCGCCCATGTCAGATCAGGAAGTGGAGCTGGCTGCCTCCTGCCGTCTCTCTTCTGCCTCCCCGGACCACCCAGCGCCCTTTAGGAATCTCCACCGCAGCTCACTTCAGGGTCTTGGTCGATTGCTGTCCCTCCCTGGGCCTGTGTGTCTCCACTCGGACAATAAGCTAACTGGACTGGACGGCTGTGTAGCACCTCTAACTTTGACATTCTATCTGCCTGTCGCACCAAGGGGACTGGCTCTGCATGGGGCCCTTGTCACTGTACCCCAGAGCCTCCCCGCTCTCTCCCTCGGGGCCCAACCGTCACTATGGCCCACAGTGACATTGAGGGACGTGCAGTTCTCTATCCTGCCCAATGGGCCATGTGCCAACACCTGCCTACTCCCCAAGAGCCATCCGTCACTGTCTTGGCATGTCGGCAGGAAGACGGCTTCATTAGCTCCTCCGAGCCATCCGTCCCCTGGGTGCAGATGAATCCCTGAGACAAATGAAGCCCCCCCACCCGTCAGCCTGGGGGAGCGCAGAACCCTGGGGGCAGTTTCTAAGGGCTGTCCTGACATCTCTACTCCCTGCACAGGTCCTCTGACTGAGGTCACGGGCACTCTCCACCAGGCAGGAAGTGCCAGCCTGTAGGGATGTATCACCAATGCTCCCTTGCCACCTGTCACCATGCCCAAAGTCCCCACCATTAGAGGGGTCACTGAGGCGCTTCAGCCCCTCTACTGTGTCTATTAAAATGCAAACCGCGCTGCAGGCGGAGGAACAGCCCAGGACAGCGCTGCAGGCGGAGGAACAGCCCAGGACAGAGCCAAGCTCGGCTGATGCTTTCCCCTTCGTAGGGAAGCCCCAGTTTCCCTTATTTCAATGGAGGAGTTAGCATAGAATCCAGATCGTCCCTAAGGCCCTTGATCCCTGAGTTTGCAGAAGGGTAACTCGGGGACTCTGAGAATATGGCGCTCCATTCCTCGTGCCCCTCTCACTGGTTGTTTGTTTGGTACCAGGAATTGAACCCAGCGGAGCTTAACCACTGAGCCACATCCCCAGTCCTTCTTATTTCCCGTTTTGAGCAGAGTCCCACTAAGTTGCTTAGCGCCTTGCTAAGTTGCTGAGGCTGACCTTGAACTCATGATCCTCCCTCCTCAGCCTCCTGAACCGCTGGGATTAGAAGCGTGCACCACCTCCCCCTGTGCCTGTACCCTCATGCACAATCTTGAAAGAGCAATTATGGTTTTAATAAAAGCATTTGTTGGGTCAAAGTACCACAAGTTCTTACCCTCCTCCTGACCACCACTATCCACATGGTCATAAGAAAATCTGGTGAGTCCTGATCGTGACTTAGAACATGGTCCTGATGCTGGGGAGCACTTTAAGGGGAATCATAAAGACATGGGCCTGGTCTCCAGACTTCAATGAAGAAGCTGGAAATACACTTAGGGTAAGGCCACTGCTGTTCAAAATGAAGGTCCCAGGTGGTCAGTCTCAGAGATTAGGGAGGGAGGGTCAGAGAGGAAGAAGGGCAGTGGGCATGCTCTCTGGAGCAGAGAGGAGGAGCACAGCTGGGCTGAAGAGAAGCCTCGAGAGCTGGAGGGGAGCAATGTGAGCAGCGGAGTCAGGTCCGAGGGGAAGGCCTGGTTATGGGTTATGACTTGCTCCTATGAGCACAGAGAGTTTCATTAATGGAAAGGGCTGGAGCTTGGAGGACCCTGGGAGAGCATCTACCCAGCCCTTCATGTTGCAGGCGGGAATCCCCAGACCCAGAGGGACTACCTGTGTACTCCATGCCAGAGGTGACTGTGCTCCGTGCAGGGACATGCAACCCTGCCACTCCAGCCCTGGGGACAGTAGATGCTACCCTTCAGCTCTGTGCAGGTTGTAAACGGAGTGCAGCCACCCAGGTTCCACCTTGGAGCCATGGGGGTAGCCAATGGCTTTTCAGCACCAAAGATCGTGGACAGTTCCTTCCTTCTGCTCACAAGCCATGGGGGGTTGGGGGGGCGTTGCAAGCCATGGGCAGCTCCCCTCCACCCAGTTTCCCTTCAAGGGAGCCCTGGGAGGGGGCGAGGAGCAGTAGGGAGAGGGACTGGTGTGTTGACTTCTATTATCAGGGGACCCAGATGTAAAATGAATGCCTGTGATATTTATCCTTGTCATCGCTAATAATAAGTGGCCTGATTTGCCAAGCGGGGACAGATTCAAAGATGTCAATTAAGAAGAGAAAAAAGCCCAGCTGTATTTTATTTGTCTGTGGCACAGATGCTTGCTGGGGGGAAGGACCCCAGATCTTGAGACCTGGGTGCCCACCCCGCTCCTGCCCCACTTGACCTTCTTTCTACCTTACCCCGCATCCCCGCCCTCCCTCTCTGCTGCTTCTCCCTCCCTTTCTTCCCTGTGCTTTGGTCTTTTCCCCTTTTCTCATCCTGTCTTCTCTTTCTCTCCTCCACTTTCTCCCTCCCTTGCTCCGAGCTCACTGAATCATCTACCTGTTTTTGTCAGCTCTTTTTCAATGCTGCGTCCAAAACACCTGACAAGAGCAACTGTAGAGGAGGAAATGTTCATTTGGGGCTCACAGTTTCAGAGGTCCCCATCCAGAGACGGAAGACGCCAATTGCCCCGGGCCCGAGGTGAGGCAGGACATCATGGCAGAACAGCGCGGAGGAGGAGAGCGACTCAGGTCGCGACAATCGGGAAGCAGAGAGAGATTCCACTCAGCAGAAACGAAATGGGTATCCCAAAGGCACACCCCCAGTGACCCGCCCCATCCTGCCATACCCTAAGGCCTAAAGTTACCCCCGCCCCCCTCTTTGGAGGTTAAGTGTCCCCCAAAAGCTCACATGTGAGGCAATGCAAGAAGGTGCAGAGGAGTAATGACCGAGTTGTTAGGGTCTTAACCCAGTCGGCGAATTAATCCCTGATGGGATGAGCTGAGTGGTGACTAGAGGCAGGTGGGTGTGGCTGGAGGAAGGGGTTCATGGGGGCGTGGCTATGGGGTGTCTATCCCGCATCTGGAGCTGCAGTCTCCCTCTGCTTCTTGATCACCATGATGTGAGCGGCTTCCCTCCGCCACACACCCCGCCATGATGTCCAGCCTCACCTCCAGCCCCGAGAAATGGAGCCCCCCTTCTGTGAACTAAGCCCTCAAATACACTCTTCCTCCTCTGCAGTTGTTGTGGTCAGATCCTTAGTCACAGCAGCAGAAACCTGACTGAGACACCCAGGTGAAGGCTCTCCTAACCCAGTGAAATGTCACCTCGGGACCTTCTTGCTTTGGGGGGACACCTCATATTTAAACATTAACACAACCTTTTATTCTCATTCTAGGATGTATCAGCACCCCCCTTCACCTCCCCCACTACACCCCTCTCTCTCCCCCGCTGGGTCCCTGTCCTCTGCCCCTCTGGCTGCTCTGACCCTTGGATTCCCGCGCTGGCCTCCACCCATGATCTCTGTTCACAAGAGATTCCGAGTGTTAAATGGATGTGAAGGAAAACTGGAAAAGCCGCGAACCTGGAGGTTTTCACTTAAATCACAAGCTGAACCAATTTCGGAGAGGATTTTCTTGAAAAACAAAATAAGACCCTAGGGAATCTGCTTGACCAAGTCCCTGAATCTAATTAAAATTGGAAACCAACACCTGAATCTAAACAAGAACTTCTCAGTACTGCCTTTCCTGTCCCCAAACTAATCAGGTCTGAGCCCTGGGGTCCCCAGTGCAGGTCTTCCTCTCGCAGTGGAAGGATTCTAAATAGCACTAAGGATCCTCGGTCCTGCATCTGGGGACTCTCCAGTCAGGAAGTCATAGAAAAATGCCCCCAGGGTGGACACCAGCCCCACAGGGCCACCGTACTCAAGTTGGGTCCAGGAGGGATGTGGGGATTTGTCCATTTGGCACTTTCTGTGGGGCCAAGGGAGCTCAGAGAGGGTGACAACACATCTGCCTGGCGTTCTCCGCCCACAGGTATTGTGGGAAATCCTTAGCTTCTCCTGGCCTCATCCGCCTGGACGTCCCAAGCCGAGGGTGCACTCTTCCCTGTCCCACGGAATTTTCCTATTTCCTGAAAGGAAAGCCAGGGCCATGACTTTCTGCAAATAGTGAAATGGTTGAGTGGATTCTGGGATTCTGGGTTCAGAGCAGCCAGGGGAGTGGAGACCCCCTTGGCCCGTGGCCTCTCGGGCCCTTCATGGCTTCACATTGCAGAACCCCAAGACTGACTGTTGAGATGGGGTTGGGGCTCCGTCCAGTCCTGCTGGGGTCAAGGGCTCGACAGTGTGACCGTCCATAGTCAAAGAGGAAAGAAAGCCACGTGACCTCTGAGAACCTGCTGGTGTTGTCAACCTGGCCAGAGGTCACTTCCTGGGCCTCACCAGCTGGATACAGACAGGAAGCCTGTTAGCCACATCCTGAGAGGTCTCCCAGCATCTCAGAAGGTGGTCCCCCAGCATCTCAGAAGGTGGTCCCCCACCCATGGTGGTGCTTTTACCCCGACTCCTGTGTTAATGACTCCAACCCCGTCCTCTGCCCTCCTCCAGCCTCAGGAATCTGCCCTGCTGATGTCCCTAAGCGAGAACTTCAGGCACCCCCTAAAGACCAGGGCTCCCATGGTCCCCTTCTTCCTCTGCTCATCCTGATGAGGCACAATGACGTGGTCAGCTTCTCCGGCAGCCATGGTTACCCAGGCCCCTTGGCAGAGCCCGTGTATATAGGACTCAAGTCCCCTGGCCTAGTCCCAGCTCTCTGCCACTGGTGAGTCCAGTCAGCGGTGGTCTGTAGTTTCCAAAGCAGTTGCACACTCACGGCTGTTTGTCATGGTCTCATTTGACCCTCACGAGGCCCCAGGAGGAGACAGAGACAATGCGGTTTCATCTTCACTCTTCAGACGAGGAATCTAACTCCCTTTATAGCCCAAGTTAGAATCTGGACCATTTCCCAGTGGTCCCTTCTCTGCTCTGTGTCTTCAGAGCCTGTTTCCAGGACGGACTGAGGACCCCACAATAATGATCACAATGTCTGAAGCTGATCTCTGAGTTCTTGATAAGGGTCCTGGTTTGACTATGTCCTCAAAACTCAAAAGTCCATGTATCAGAAACTCGGTCCCTAGATTCATAGATCAGTGGTACTGGGGGCGGAGCCTTTGGGAGATTATCAGGATCAGATGAGGTCATCATAGTGGGGTCCTCACGATGGGACGGGTGGTTTCCCACGAGGGGGAGGACAGACTTGGATTGGTGTGCTCCCTCTGTCTCACCCTGTGATGCCGTCGGCCATGTTATGATGAAACAGGAAGAGCTGTGAGCCAAATAAACACCTATTCTTTATAAATCACCCAGTTTGCGGCATGCTATTTAAGCTGTAGAAAAGAGACCAAGACAGAGGGACAGGTGTCATACAAAAAAAAAATGATCATGCCGGGAGCAGTGGCACACGCCTGTCATCCCAGAGGCTCTGGAGGCTGAGGCAGGAGGATCGTGAGTTCAAAGCCAGCCTCAGCAAAGGTGAGGCACTAAGCAACTCAGTGAGACCCTGTCTCTAAATAAAACACAAAATAGGGCTAGGGATGTGGCTCAGTGCTCAAGCGCCCCTGTGTTCAACCCCCAGGACCAAAATAATAATAATAATCAGTGATTATTACAGCCAGTATTTATGTCCCCACAGATATATAAAGTCATTTGCTAATGGCTCAATTTTAGCTCACAAATCCTGGTGTGAATCTGTTCTCTAACTCTCACAGATGATCAAGCCACTGAAATTTTCTCTGGATTGGTTCGTGGGCAGCATTTCCTACAAACCTGTGTCTTGTTCCTCCCTTTTTTATGTATCACTGGAATAATAATAATGACCATAAACATTTATGCGCACATAATGTATTCAAGGCACTAAGCTAAGTACTTCACATGCATTATCTTGCTTATTGATCACAACGATCCCATCTCGGGGGTACTAACTCCTCCCCCCTTTCAAAGGGGAAGACTGAAGTTCAAGAATACTAAGGAACTTAACCAAGTTTAGCAGCAGCAGCCAGCACTTGAACTCAGACCTGTGTTTCTCCAAAGCTGGGGCTTAAAGGACCAGATTCCTCATGCCCTCCTGTCCTGAGGTGCAGCTCCTTGGCTAAGGCCTTGGCGATTCTTCCCTCCACCACAGACCCCGGGTTCTGTGCATCCCCAATCCTGGAAAGAACAACCTGGGTTGAACCCCCTGACTGTGGGTCCTGGGCAAATCACTTATTGTTTTCCCAACTGAACCTCAGTTCTTCCAACTGTAATGGGGGCTATCGTCACTCAACATGTCAACCACAAAGAGCCTGGCACCCTCCCCAGCCTCCCCACCGACAGCAACCCTGGATGAACTGTGGGAGGCGTGGGCACGTCGGGAGTTGCTCCCCTCTCGGCCCATTTCAGAGGTGTGCAGACTGAGGCCCAGAAGGCGTCCTTCCAAGGCCAGTCGGCCTCTGGGGACAGAACTGAAGTCTGAGCTCCTGGACTGTGTTCTTCCATTGTTCTGGGTGGCTTCTTGAAAGTCACTGTTGTTTGGCTAAAAATAGTTAAAATCCCTTCCCATGGTGGGTCCTGGGCTGGTTTCCTGAAGCTTCCCGGCCCACCACCCTGCCCCGGCGGGCCCTCCCACACATGAGGCCCACGCCTGGATGCCCCCTTCCTAGCCATCATCAGCAGAAACCTAGGCTCTCCCCGGGAAGGGTCTCCGGGGCTGCAAGGCTGAGGAGTAGAGAGTCCCGCCATCCCCACCCCACACCCTGACTCCTCCCAGCAGGAAGTCCAGACCTGGAGACCACAGGGGGACAGACACCCCCCACAGGCACACTCGTTCCACAGCCGTCTGCTGACCTGCAAAGACCTAAGCTCTGTGCTAGGCTTTGGGGACTCATGGCTAAACCAGTCACCCTCTGCACCCCAAGCTATTCAGGGTTTGGGGACAAGCCAACAAGCATAGAATGAGCTCTTTGGGGGAGACCCAGCACCCCTCAGCACACACAGGCGCTATGGGGCTGGGGACTGTGGGGGGCGGGGGTGGCACAGGCTAGTGAGACTCCTCCAGGACCCACCATCTGCCCACCATCTCCCCCAGAATCCTGAGTGCCACAGGGCCCGGCAGTGTACCCCAGGTCCCCTGGAGAAGGCCTGCGGTCGGATCGATCCGCAGAGGACAGCTCTGCTTGGCCAGGAGGGAGCAGGACAGCCTCCCCCTCCCCCAGCCCCTCCCCTCCCGGTCCTATTAATAACTTGTGATACCATTCGCTTTTGCTGTCACCAGCACTGACAACTCAGAAGCCCCCGAGAGCTGTCTGCAGAGACACAATAAACGAGAACTCTTAATTAACACCTCCCTTCACTAAGTAGATTAATGTCATGCCACGTGATGTCAGCCACGGTCCTTGCCCGTGACCCAGGCAGCTTGGGCGGAGGGCGGGCTTGGCTCGGTAGCCTCTGCAGGACGTCAGTGGGCAGCAAGGTCATGGGTGTGGGTGCCCGGGGCTGGCCTGGGGACAGGCCACCATCAGGAACTGCACGGTGGAGGCCCCGAGGGAGGTGGAGAGCCTGGGGACGCTCCCCAGCCCTGGCTCCGGCTCTGGGCGGCTTTGGGAAACCTGCTCCAGGCCTCCGTCTTCCTCTCTGCAAAGTGGGCGCCATCTCTTTTGATGCCTGTCCTCAGAGTGTGGGTAGGGTTAAGAGGTGCCGGAGAGGAAGGCGGTCTGCACACTGTAGAGTCCTGGGCACAGCTGAGAAGTGACAGCCCCGCCCTGCAGCGGGCAGAGTCACTGTCAGCTGGACAGGCCCCTCCTGCTCCCGCTTAGGACTCGCAGAGGCCCCTGGGCATCCCTGAGCTTCCTCAAGGACACCTGGGGATCAAGCAGGACACCTCCTTGACCATCAGCCTCAGGAAGCCCCAGTGTCCACCCGGTCAGCTGGCTGGTGCTTACAGCAGATGAGGCCGGGACAGCAGCGTCATTCTTGGTCACTCTCTTCCAAGGGAAATCATCCTGGGCCCAGGCTGAGCCTGGCCCTGACCGAAGGGAGCCTCAGACCCAGCCCTGGCCCAGCCCTGGCCACCCTCTTCACTCAGGAGCCAGAGGGACCCCCAGCCATTGCCCCACACCCACCCACTCTGGTGCTCCTCAGTTCCAGGTGACACCATGTGCCAGGACTTGCCTGGCAGAGAGACCCTGCTTCCCCAGGGATTCACACTGCGGGCACTTTCCACCAAGGGGAGCACCCACTGCCCCCTCAACAGATAGGTGTGATTAGCCATGCTTCCCAGTTAATGCCATTCCCAGGGATCTGCACACAGAGACCAGAGACATCTAGTAACTCACCAAGGGCCACACAGCAAGGACTGAGACAGCCACTGAGAGATTCCCCTGTTTCCCTCTTGCCAGGGAAACATTCACTGCCCTGGTTTTCCTTCCTCACTTTCTGGGGCTGGGGCAGTGGCAGTTCCGAATTCATTTCATTCATCCACTGAGTCACTCAACAAACATTCATGAAGCACCCACTTCATGCCAGGCACATGGGGGTCCATAATTGGCAAAACAGACTTGGCCCCCCTCTCCTGGGACTCAAGGCCTGGCAAAGACAGCTTGTCCCCTATCACCTGCAGCAGATGTTTCACAGTGGCTACCTCACCTCCTCCCCAACACACACACACACACACACACACACACACACGCACAGAGGCTGGCAGAGCTGGGTCACACCTGAACAGAGCTGCAATGGACGGCGGTGGGGCCAGATCTCTGTGTCTATCTGTGATTCTACAGGAAAGGGGCCGTCGTCGGCTGTGGGAACACAGAGTGCTTCTTTAATAACCGGGTCCTCGCGGGCAGGCGATGAGCAATGATGTCATCATGTCCCCAAGCACGTGGCTGACCCACAGTGACCCGGCCCAGAGCCTGCATCTCTGCAGCTGTGGATGGCTGGGGACAGAACAGGGGCCAGGCAGCAGCAGAACTGCCCTCCAGCCCTGGCCCAGGGGTCAGCAGGCCGTCCGGCCTCGCCTTGGCTTCCTGATACTGCGGGTGCTTCACCCCGTCCAGCCCTCCAGATTCCCAGGGGCCTCCTCAACCCTTGATGGAGGACTTCCAAGCAGAATCTGGACCCTCCACCCAGGGGCCGCCAGGAGTCTGGAAGTCAGGAGGCCTCAGATCTAAGCTTCAGCCTCTGCTGGGCACGGGCAGCCGGGTGACCTTGGGTGAGCTCCTGACCCCAGGCCCTTAAGAAATGAGGCTGCCCACAGTGTCCTGTTCTAGTGGGCTTCCCACTACTGGGACCAAAGACCTGACAAGAACAACTTTAGAGGAGGCAAAGGTTATTTGGGGCTCATCGTTTCAGGGGCTCAGTCTGCAGACAGCCAGCTCCGTTCCTTGGGGCCCGAGGTGAGGCTGGGCATTTGGTCCAAGGTCACGGCAGAGGACAGTGGCTCAGGACATCACACCAGGAAGCAGAGAGAGACCCTCCTCACTACACACCCCAAGGCGCACCCCCGCCTCCTCCAGCCACGCCTGCCTGCCTTCGCTGCCCCTGCTCCGTCCCTATCTGGGTACCGAGGCTCTGGCTGGGCTGACCCTCCCCTAGCCACCACCTCACCTCTCAGCCTCTGGCAGGGTCCCACACGTGAGCTCATATCACCTTCCCACATCGCGTGTCCCTGCACCGTCCCTGGGCTGGGCTCAGGCTGCAGACCCAGCCAGTGCCCAGCCAGGTCCCCCACCTCCGTCCCCTCCCAGAGCCAGCTCTCCAGCCTCCCACACCAGAGCCCAGCGGCTCGGCCCCCAGGTTCCTTTTCTTAAATCCTCCATGGTCTCCTCAGGTGGCCTTCTGGCTTCTGATGAGTGTCCTAAAGGACAGACCACACTGTGCCCAAGGTAGACACGTGCGACTGCTCTGAGCCTACCTGGGCCAGCCACACGTCCTGGTTCCCAGTGAGCCCCATGCTGTGGCCACCCCGAGTCCTGGCCTGAGTCCACACTTCTCTGGGCTTTCAATTAGGGGGCCTTGGGGAAAGCGAACCCAAAGACTGAGCCAACGCGGGGTGTCACTCTCCCTTCACTCTTTCCCCGGAACCCCCTCCCCGGAGGCTCCTGAGCCTCCTGAGTGCCACAGAGGGGACGGTAATGTCACAGTCCTAACAAGCATTCCCTCTGCAGGGCTTCTGTATTGGAAGCTGGGACCACTGACCTGAATTCAGCCAAAGGAATGACTTTCTAATGGTGGAATCCTGGACACGGGCATCTTGGCAGCAGGACGATTCGGGGATGGGAGCCTTCTTAGTGCCCCTCCGATTTTACCTCTGGGCTGACACACTCCCCGTTGGGGAGTAAGATTTTTCCTACACAGAGACAATGGATCTGGAAGCGGGTCACCAGCCCTACCAGCCCCGGGCACGCACTGGGACCCGCAGCCTGCTTTTCAACAGCAGGGTTTAGCAGAGCAGCCAGGACAGCTGTCGCTTTAAGAATAACTCCCGAGCCTGAGAAGCGACAGTGGAGGGGATTGATTTTTGGGTCCTCCTGGAGACTGGGATCCAAAATCAATCTGGCAATTACCAGGCAAGGTGTGAAGTGGCCGCGGGTCCCCCCCCACCCCCACCCCCACCCAGGTGCCACACACACACTGTGGGGCCCTGGCAGCTCCTGAGGACTCAGCCAGCCTGGCCTCTCCGGCCCTTGTCACCTGGGCAGGCTCAGGAGAGCTGGGCTCTGCAGCAGGAGGCCCGTCCCCTGGGCCCCGGGGCAGCGGGCGTTTCTGAAGCATGGAGGGGCTCCTGGGGAACTCAGCTCCTGAGGTCCAGACAGTGGGTGCAGAGACCGTCCATCCTCGTCCTCCACCCACCCTGCTGCCCAGGCCTGGTGAATGGGCAACTGGAACACTCAAGCTCAGCACCACATGCCCCGTGAGCCCCCACCCCACCCTGCCACCCACATCTGGGAAGACAGTGGCTCCAGAGGAGAGGGAGGGGGTTCCAGAGAAGGAAGGGCTGTCCCCAGAGAAGGGACCTGGCTTGAAGAGCTCAGGAGGAGGAGGGCCCAGTTTTTCATTTCTGCCCCTCTCCTGTGCTGTGTGAGGCTGGATGATTTCCCTGCCCTCTCTGGGCCTCGGGTCCTAGCTATAACATGGGATTGAGACTGGAAGATCCGACGAAGTGGGTGAGACAGGACAGGGGACACTCAGGACCTGAACCATGACACACGTAGGGTTTTCCAAAGCACATGTGGGCTCTGACAAACTCAGCCTCTAGGGCCCCCAGCAGAGGCAGGGACATCCTTAGCCAGGGCCCCAGCAAATAAGGACTCATCTGGGATCTTGAACCCTCGCTCCTGGCTCAGCCTCTTCCCTTCCCTCTGGCCTGGCTGGGGTGGGGGCCACTCCCTGGAGGGCTCAGCTCAACCCTGAGCCGCCACACTCCAGGACCCAGGGCCACGGCGGTGAGGGACACTCCTTTGGGCCCAGAGCAGGACGGTCGGGCCTTGAGATTCCTCCCCAGGGCTCCCAGGCCCCTCCTGCAGCCGGAGCAGGGGCCTGAGGTCCAGGTGCAGGGGGGAGCTCAGTGGTGGAGCGCTGGCCTAGCAGGCTCCATCCCAGCACCACACACACACACACACACACACACACACACACACAGTCCACACCTGTCCAGCACAGGCCCTCCGCCACCTCCTTTGATCCGAGACAGATTCTCCGACACCCAACACACGACCAGCGTGCGGCACCTCTGGCTGAGAGACAGGGCCTTCCTCTTCCTCGGGGACCTGGAGGCTCAGGTCTGAGAGAGCTCTGACTCCTGTCCCCTCCCCCTCCCCCTCCCCCTCCGCCACCCTCCCGCCTAGCCAAGCACAGGGTCCCTCTAGCACCGCCAGCTGTGCCCTTGGCCAGCAGCATGCAGGTCTACTGGCAGAATGGACCTGTCCATCCGCCATCCGTCCACTCCACACGCCCTCTGCCCAGTATCAGACCAGAAAGAAATCCAGCAGAGCCTCTGTCCCCAGGAAGCCCAGGCCACGGAAAGAACCCTGTGGACAAGGCCACCTGGCCTGGGCCAGAGGAGGAGAGGGTCCCAAGGCCCCCAGCCACCAGCCCATACTCCTCCCCAAAGGTCAAGAGTGAAGGTCACCAGTCCCCCAGGGAATGACGCAGGCAGCCCCTATTCCCACCATTCCAGGGACCTCAGAGTGGCCAAGCAGAAGGACCTCGGTGGTCATCTCAGAAAAGCCCCCTGTGCAGGCCACCGGGGCCCTGAGATGGTGTGTCCATCTCCATGCCAAGCGGGTGGCTGGCCCCCAATGCCCAGAGCAGAACTGGGTGTGGACTCTGAGCCACTGGAGAAGGCCTCCTGGAGAGGGGGACACTGGGTCCTTGGGGAGGACCCCAGAGGCACAAAGCAGAAAAGTGGTACGGAGAAGAGGGTCCTGGGTGCAGAGCAGGGAGCAGGATGAGTCAGTGCGCAGGGCCTGAGGGTGGCCGACTAAAGCGCTGACGTGTGGACAGCCCTCCAGGCACAGGCAGGACACGGTCACCCCGGCTGCTGCCACCAGCCTTGCATTGGCCAACTCCTGTCTGCCCTGCATGGCATGCAGGGGTCACCTGAGACCGGCTGATCTGCATCTCTTCCTTGTTCTCTAGGAGGCCGGTTGATAGCCACCTTCACAATCTCCGTTATCTCTTCAGTGCCCACATTTCTTTCCCTCGTTTTTCTTGCTCAGAGACAGTTTTTTTAAAAATGAGTCCCTGAGCTCAGCCCTTCCCAGCCTCGTTAATTTTGTGCCCCACCTCATCTGTTCCAAGGACCTCCTTCCCCCCGCCTGCCGCCGCCTTCCTCCCAACAGCTATATCCGGATTTCGGCTCGTCCTCGGTGACCTTGTGTGCCACTTAGAGTCCTGCGGGTGCTTTCTCTGCCAAGGAACGCTGGACGCCGGGGAACCACAGAGGTCATCTGCTCCTCACCCGCGACACTGGAGGCCCTTCCAGCATCCCCTGCCCAAGGTGAGCCGGCCTGGAGCCCGATCCTCCAAGGACAGGCTGCTGGCTGTCCACAGGGCAGCGGGTGTCACTGCACGGCTGCCCAGAGTGGCGCTAACCTGAGCCTCCCGTGCTCCTCTGACATCGTCCCCCTGTGACTTTCAGGATCCGGTCCACCGTCCCCACCATCAGCCGGGACCAGGACCCATTCACTCCCTGGGACTCCTTCGGGCCAGCTGCCCCTTGGGTGCTCTGAATGTCCAGGACATGTGACCGTGGCCCTCCACCCTTTCTTGTGTTCCTGCTGGGGGTGACACAATCACCCTGATATCTCCAGCAGCCACCCGGGGACAGTGGTGACTTCTTCCTCGTTTAAGCAGGAAGTTGCCCCCCCCCACCCCCCCCCCACCCCCCCCCCCGCCACCTCTGGAGCCAGCGCTGCCTGCAGGGATCCCCTGGAGCAGGTGGGACTCCTCTGCCCAGGACAGACCTCAGACACGGACACCAGCACGGTCCCTCCCCATCGGACGTCCTCCACCAGCCTGCCCCCTGGCCACCCCTCCGAGGGACACTCACAGCGTGTCAGCATCTGTCCAAGGGTAAGTCCCTCGGGCCACGCTCTGAGCACGGCAGGACAGATGTCCCTGTTAGTGAGGCTCCCACTTGTGCCGGACCTTTGGCAGCAGCTGCTCCCGCTTGGGCTCTTGAGAAGCCAGTGGGAGTCCCAGGTAGATTCTGCACGAATGTCCTACAGGCCATGCTTGAGCCATGGCCATTCGTCCTGGATGGCAGGCCACATTCTTTCTGCTGAATCCGGTGTCTGGGTTTTACCCCGGTGTCTCGCCCTGCGGAAGGAAACCTGTTGGGGCTTCTCTTGGTTGGGCTGTCCCTCCCAGCCTGGTGACACAGCCAGACCCCACCTTCAGAGGCCACCCCACTCCTCGAAGGCAGGACTTCCCACATCTCACCCTCAGTCAGCTCCACGTATCCTGCGCTCTCTCTGACCCACCCCCTGGCTTCAAAGTCCCCAGGCTACATTTCAGCATCCCTCAGCTGTGGATGGAACATTCTCCATGCCTTGAAATCCTGCTCTTCCCTCATCTCCAGCTTCAGCTCCCCACTTCTGGGGGCCAGGCACAACTCCCCCAGGTACTGCCATGTCCCTCAGAGTGCCAGCCAAGTCCTGTCCCCTAGCTGCAATGGCCCTGCCCATATCCACACGTGACCCTGCGCAGACAGCTTGGGGCCCCGGGGCTCTGCAAGGTGGGCAGTAGACCAACAAGCAGGGCACTTGAGGGTGTGGAGTGCAGGTATGGATAGAACCAGAAGTCAGGGGGGCAGAGGGTGGAGGTGGTAAGATCACCAGAGAGCAAAGGCAGGGAGCTGCCTGGCTCCTGGCTTTCCTCCTGCTCTGCCTTTATCTCCAGGCCACGGGGAGGAAGCTCTGGCCTTCGTGAGGACCACGCCCCATGCCCCAGACAGATGGAAACCCCCTCCTGCAGGTCCCTCTGCAACTTTGTCACACCAGGCCCTGCAGCCAGAACCTCAGGTGCCTCGGTGCTTCCAGGGGGCTTCTTAGCGCTGAGCAGCACGTGTCCCTCCCTGGGAACAGAGACCAGAGCCTGGCAGCCCCAGAACACTAGAGAGGAGAATTCCGAGGTTCAGAGAGGACACTCGCACGGCTCACCCTGGCTCTGGGGCCCATCAGGATCACCGACTATGGCCCAGAATTCAGCCTCCTGTCCCCAGGAGCCTCTCTTTCCCCAAGGACAATCAGGAGTCCTGGCCAGCTGAGGCCCTTTGGCTAAAGATCTCTCAGAGGGGTTGAGGCAAGGAAAAGGCTGAAAAGTGTGGCCCGGAGAGAAGCCATTGTTGACAGGAGGAAACTGAGGCCCGGGGAGGAGGCCCAGGTGGAGGCGCCGGTCGGCAGGCCCCCTCGCCCATCTCCTGACGGAGGCCGCAGCTCCTGGCTCCGCAGCCTCTCTGGGCGATCGGGTTTCCTTGCTGGTTTCCGCACGACCTTGGGCCAGTCACCTTCTCTCTCCCCACCTCACTTCCTCCTGCATTTTAAAGAGGCCTCCAGCTCAGCCTCGGCCTGTGGGCCCATGAGAGCTGAGCCACTGCCCGGAACCCGGCTGTGGGAGGGGGAGCAGGGCCGGGTGACCCTTCAGGACAGAGTCCCCCTGGCGCCCAGCAGGGCTGGCCTGAGGGAGGCCAGAGCTGTTAACTCAGGACTCCTCACAGACAGAAGGGCCCTGCCCGCTGCTCCCCGCGTCTCTGTGTCCCGCCCAAGCCAGTCTGTCCAGCAACTTTCCATCCTGACGTAGCCCTGTCCTTGTCCTCCGTGGTCGTTCTGAGAGTGGGACAAAGGCGCACGTGTGCATGAAGGTGTGTGTGGCCGGATGCTGGCTGGCACCAGCTCACACAGGGGCGGGGCAGTGAGCCACGAGGGATGGGCATGCCGCTCAGGGCGTG